>NC_086129.1:18639409-18951780 GCF_963921235.1 Mobula hypostoma | reverse complement strand
AATGTTCCATGACACATTCTTCTGATTACAAGAAAAAACAACTTTTGAATAACAATACGCACTGTGTAGTTTTCAATTATTTTCTAAAGATGTCAGCAAGAATAGCAAATACAGATCCCTTTAGAGATTGGCAGTCTGCCAAAATTGGTTTTGCCTATTTGGAATTTCTAGTGGGGATGAAGGCAACAATCCAGGTTGAAAGTGAATCGCTTTTCGAGTTAAACATCAGTAAAAAGCAAGAATGCATGTTCATACTTAACATAATTGACATCCTTTTTTCCTTTTCATCTGTGCTTATTGCAAGAAGACTAGATAGTAGCTTGTTCAACACAGGGCATTTTCAAAGAAAAATACTCCACCCAACTCCAATCTGTTTTTTATAGATGGTGCTCCATTAATCTCATTATCTGTGGAGATTACAATTGCAGAGATAGTTGCTCGTGGAGATTTAAGTGCCAGATTTAAAAAGTGAGCGGGGACTGTCGGTACTTTCTACAGAGATTAAGATCGTGGAGACAGTTTTACTTGTGGGGTTTTAAGTGCTAGATTTAAAAAGCGAGTGGGGTCTGTAAGCACTTTCTGTGGAGATTGAGTTTGTTTGAGTCATTAGACACTTGGCAAGGGCCAATAAAAATAAGTTAGGTTTAAGCAGAGCTGCCATTGTGTGAGTGAGACAGCATTAGAGTGGAGAGATGAGGCTTTGGCTCAAGTGCTTCAGCAAGGAGATGTATAGGTTAGGTTGAGGTTTCTTTTTCTTTGTCTATAAGTGCTCAGCTAGAGTAGTGAGAATGGTGTGCTCCTTATGCAAGGTATGGGAGTTTGACGAGTTTGACCAGTCTCCTGATTGATGCACCTATGAGGTTAATCTGGGTACAGCTCCATACAGACTGTGTTTGGGAGCTGTAGCTGGATGACCTTTGGCTTCTTTGGGAGAATGAGGATCAGAGCAACAGCAAGGTAGCCGTACTTGAATTGCAGGAGCAGGTTGCTAGATAACTATCAGGAAAAGGAAAGACGAGGAACAGGGAGATAAGTACGGAATAAACTGTTTTACAAGTGTACTGCTTTGGACACTGTTGTGATGGTTGGGAAGGGGAAATGACCTAGCGGGGGAAACTGCAGCAAACAGGTCTCTGGCACTGAGTCTGGCTCTGTGGCTTAGAAGGGAAGTGGGGGAGAAGAGGAGAGTAGTGGTGATAGGGGATTCAATAGTTAGAGGAACAGACAGGGATTCAGTGGGTGTGGAAGAGGCTCCTGGATGGTATCTTGCCTCCCAGGTGCCAGGGTCACAAGTATCTCAGATTAGGTCCATAGTACTCTAAAGGGGAATGGTGAGCAGCCAGAGCTCATGTATTGTGGTACATATTGTTACCAATGACATGGTAAGAAAAAGGATGAGGTCCCAAATATAGAATATAGGCAACTAGGTAGGAAGCTGAAAAGTGGGACCTCAAGGGTAGTAATCTCTGGATTGGTGCCTGTGCCACTTGCCAGTGAGAGTAAGAATAGGATGATTTGGCAGGTGAATGTGTGGTTGAAGAATTGGTGGAGGGGGCAGGCTTTCAGATTTCTGGATCATTGGGATCTCTCCTCGGGAAGGTATGACCTGTACAGAAGAAACAGGTGAACTTAAGGGGGACCAATATCCTTTCAGGCAGGTTCGCTAGAGTTGTTGGAGAGGGTTTAAACTAGTTTGGCGAGGAGACAGGGAAGAGTGACAGGTTGGGTGATGGCGTAGTTGGTGTAAAGGTAGATACACTGTGTAGAAAAACTGTGAGGAAGGATAGGGAGTGGAAAGGGCAAAATTGCAGTCAGTGGAATAGGTTGAAATATGTCTATTTTAACGTGAAAAGTATCAGGAACAAGGGTGATGAACTTAGTGTATGGGTCAGTACATGGAACTATGACATTGTGGCTGTTACAGAGGCCTGGCTGTTACAAGGGCAGGAGTGGCTGCTGGATGTTCTGGAGTTTCGATGTTTCAAAAGGAACAGGGAGGGAGGTAGAAGAGGAGGGGAGTGGCATTGCCAATCACATTTAGTATCGCAGCTGCAGAAAGGGAGGATGTTGTGGAGGGGATTGTCTAGTGAGTCAGTATGGGTGAAATCAGAAACAGGAACGGGGCAATCACTCTTTTGGGAGCATTCTATAGGCTGCCCAATAGCAACAGGGAAATTTACAGTATATAGTATATACTCAGGGAGAATGCTTAGAGACAGGATTTACAAACATTTGGAGAAGCATAGTCCGACTGGGGATAATCAGTTTGGCTTTGTGAGGGGCAGGTTGTGTCTCACAAGACTGATTAAATTCTTTGAGGATGTGACAAAACAAATTGATAAAGGTAGAGCACAGAATGTGGCATATATAGATCTTAGAGATTCATTTGACAAGGTTCCCCATTGTACTCATTCAGAAAATTAATAGACGTGGGATCCAGGAAAATGGCTGTGTGGATACATAATTATCTTACCCATAGGAGGCAGAGGGCAGCAGGGATGGAGGGTATTCTTCCTGGATGTTGGTGACCAGTGCTGTTCTGTAGGAATCTGTTCTGTGAATTTTATAAATGACTTGGATAAGGAACTAGAAGGGTGGCTTAGTAAGTTTGGAGATGAAACAAAGATTGGTGATGTTGTAGATAGTGCAGAAAGTTGTCATAAGTTACAACAGGACCTTGACAGAATCCTGATGATTCCTTGCATGCAGTTTCAAAGGGAATCATCAAATATTCCCGTTTAGGATGACACAGCTGATATCTGCAACCAGAATCAGAATCAGATTTAATATCACTGGCATATGTCATGAAATTTGTTATTTTGCGGCAGCAGTAATTTGGAATACATAATAATTCAAGACTATAAATTGCGAAAGTCTTTGGTGACATACTAAATCTCCTCAAACTCCGAATGAGATATAGCTGCTGTCGTGCCTTCTTTGTAACTGCATCGATATGTAGGGCCCAGCGTAGATCCTCAGAGATGGTGACACCTGGGAGCTTGGGTGAAAGCTCACTCTTTCCTCTTCTAATCCCTCGATGAGGACTGGTGTTTATTCCCTCATTTTGGCCTTTCTGAAGTACACAATCAGTTCTTTGTTCTTACTGATGTTGAGTGCAAGGTTGTTGCTATGAAACCACTTAACTAGTTGATATATCTCACTCCTGTACACCTTTTTGTGACCATCTGAATTTCTGACAACAATAGTTGTGTTGTCAGCAAATTTTATAGACTGCATTTGAGCTGTGCTTAGCCACACAGTCACGGGTGTAGAGTGCTAAAGGACTGGCACAACGTCGTGGGCTGAAGGGCATGTACTGTGCTCTACTGTTTGATGTTCTATATCTGATACTCTACAGACCATGGCTAGGAAGTTCCCTGAGGCTGCATTAAGAATGCATGACAGTCAGTATATATGTTGTAGGGTACCAACGTTTGGGAGGGTTATGGAATGCTATGGTCCAGGTGCATGTCGATGGGATGAGGCAGAAATACAGCTTAGCATAGATTAGAGAGCCCGAAGGAGCTTTTGTCTGTGCTGGAGTGCTCTATGCCTCTATTTCACCCCAATTCTGCAGTAATAATGAGCAATGGACAATGTGGATTGCTTTTGCTGCCTTGGCTCAACATTCTTCAACACACACCGCTTTAATGAGTAACCAAGTGATATTAGGCAAGCCTTTGTCAATTTTGGCAATCTTACTTCAAACAAGTAAACAGGCTGCCAACTCCAACACACAGGTGTCTGTCCAGCAGTTTTATCTCCTTGACAACTTTCTGTACAGATGTGAAAACTTGGTCATTTACAGCAAGCTGTTTTTACATTTGCTGGTTTAGAAAGCTCTTTCATCTCATCCAGACTAATAAAAACTCTGTCAATGACTCGATGAAAATTTAGCTGAAGAAGTTAAGAATATTGAAAGAGAAGGCAAATAATACTATAATAATAATAATAATTTGAAGGCCAGAAATTTGGGAAAAATATGAGGGGTGATTGATAAGTTTGTGGCCTATGGTAGAAGGAGTCAATTTTAGAAAACCTAGCACATTAACTTTTCAACATGGTCCCCTCCTACTTTTACACACTTAGCCCAGCGGTCCTGGAGCATACGGATCTTAGACCTCCAGAAAGTGTCCACAGCAGGGGTGATTGATAAGTTCGTGGCCTAAGGTAGAGGGAGGTCAGTTATACAGCTCTCGTTACATGCACATTCAGTTCAACTCTTTGAGTGATTGTGCAGAAAGTTTGAAGTTAATAACTCATCAGGGGTGATTGATAAGTTCGTGGCCTAAGGTAGAAGGAGATGAGTTATTAACTTCAAACTTTCTGCATTATCACTCAGAGAGTTGACCTGTATATTTCATCTCCTTCTACCTTAGGCTACGAACTTATCAATCACTCCTGCTGTGGACACTTTCTGGAGGTCCAGGATCCATATGCTCCACGACTGCTGGACTAAGCATATAAATGTAGGAGGGGACTATGTTGTAAAATAAATGTGCTAGGTTTTCTAAAATTGACTCCTTCTACCTTAGGCCACTAACTTATCAATCATCCCTTGTAGAAAGGGTAAAAGAAAGGATGAAGTGGAATAAAGTAACGGGAAGTAAGCCTAAATTAGGAACCCCTGTAGCAGCATATAACAAAGGAAGGGAAGAGATAAATTATATATTGGTCCCTTTGAGGACGAGACTAGAAATCAATAAAGGATATTAATGAAGTGGCAAAGACTTTGAACAATTTTTTTTAAATCAAGGGAAAGAGAGAGTGAATAATTGAAAAAGGCACCAGAAAAAGTAATGGCACTAAAGACTGACAACTCCATTGGACATGATATTCTGCTTCCTAGGATATTAAAAATGGCTGCAGGGATAATGGATGTTTGGCTGCAATCTCCCACACTTCCCTAGACTTTGGAAAGTTCCAAGCAAATTGGAAGATGACCAATGTAGCATGTCTATTTGAAAATCAAAGAAACATGAAAAGCAAGAAGTTGTAGATGAGTTAGCAAGACACCTATCTCTGGGAAAATACTGAATCTGTTATTGTAGCAGAAAATTTAGAGAATCAGTGCAATTAAGCAAAGTTCATGTGCTTTCTCAAAGGGAAAATCATGGTTGACCTATCCATTGGTGTTCTTTGGGAATTCAATAAATAGTTAATAAAGGAAAAGTCATTAGATGTTAAACTCTGCCATGGACAGTCCCACATCCGGCTGTGAAAGGCGGAGGGATGTTCATGAAGCTAACAACCCCATCCTGTAAAAACCCAGAGCTAAAGAAATGCCAGCAGAAGCTCCAAAGACCTCATCCCTGGGAGAGGAATGATATTCGAAGATAGACAACACCTAGGATAACTTGAAAGACTGAGGACTCTGGTGAGCTGCTGTTGGTGGCCTATGCCCCTGTAAGGGTGATGGGCGAACACAAACACAACATTAGATATATGATTTCCTAAAGCTAAATGAACTCAGATCTCGTGACACTGGAGGTAATATTGGCATCCATGGAGAATCAATTGACAGTCAGTAAACTGAGGGATAGGATAATTGGGTCATTTTCAGGTTGGCATGCTGAAACTCTTGGGTTCAGAGGGATTGATGCTGTGGCCTCAAGTACTGGCAATCTATATTACTGACTTGCTTGAAGGGGACATGTGTATTGTACTTAAATTTGTTCAAAGGAAGATTAGGAAAGCAAGTTGAGCAGTGGATGCAAGGAGTCTCCCAAGGGAAATAAATAGGCTACACATCTAGGCAACAGGTTGACAGATGGGGAAATATGAGGTTATCCACTTTGGGGTGTAGAATAGAAAACTATTCAAATTATGGAGACCAGAATGCAGGTGTAAAGAGGGTTCTGATAGTCCTCATGCATGAAGCCAAGGAGATTGCATGGAAGGACTGCGAGTAACTTGGAAAGCAATAGAATATTAGCCTTTACTGAAGAAAGTTAGAGGGAATATAACAATAGGGGAGTCAAGATACAGTTCTTGAAAGTTTTAATGAGATTACACCTGCAGCAAGCATTTGGACATGTTGAAACCTATGTCAGCAAGTGGATACCTAGCCACTTTGAGAAGGTTTACTACTTGTGTATCAAGCTCCTTTCCCATGCCACTGCCAACGGATTGACCATTTTGTTGGATTGACTTTCATCTACCCAGATGTCAGGTGTTTCCTCAAACTCCCTTTGTCTTGTTTGTAAGATTGCAAATTCCCTCTGGGCTCACTAACAATGTAGACTTCATTTAGTTCCCATGTATCAGTGCCACCAATAATATTACAAATTCCTTTTGACATGTGTGCTTGTATTATCAATTACATTTCATATCCCCCAGCAACTATGTATTAGTGCCTTATTAGGATTTTAGGTTCCATTTGGTTGGCATATGTTAGGCCATCAGAATTTCAGAAGCTCTCTTGTTCCTTTATGCATTGTTGTAGGCAATCTCCTTGTTCTTTTGTGCTGTTTTTAATTGGAGTGTGGCCATTTCCCTCTGCTTTCTGTTTTTCTGTGCAGAGGCAGAACAATGGGAATTTTTTTCCACTTTCCAAATAGTTCTGCATGTTTTTGGTGTTTGAATGGTTGTGTTCTCAGCAATATTCTAGTGTACTTTGCTAATTCTATTTTAGTCCCAGCAGAAGGATTTCAGAATCCCACTGTTTAGGATTGTTGGAAAACTTTAATCGGGGTTATGGTGTAATAGCCATTTGTACAAACAAGAACAGGCTTTCAAATTACTTCAAGTGAAAGTTGTCAAGCAATATCAATTTTGAAGTCACAGGGATAGCTGCATCAACTATATTGACTGCAAAGAGAGCAGGGTACCAATTGACAGTACAAGGACACTGAGGAGATATGCTTTTTTAAGTTCATAAGACAGTCTCTTATAGCTAACACTGTATAAATATACCTTCCTAAATGTTGTGATACCCATCAGTAGTATAAGGGCACTGAATCCAATCATAGGTATGGGATATTTGGAGCTTTGCACCAAACACAGGGAAACACAGCATTGAAATTTCCAGGATGAGGTCAGAGAAGTGTTCTGTCAGGCTATCTTGCACATGGTCATGGGCATATCTGTTCTGTTAAATGATATTTGGGGTGTTTGTATACCCTTAAGACAGAAAGACGTAGAAGCAGAATTAGGGCATTTGGTCCATCAAGTCTGCTCCACTGTTCCATTGTGGTCAGTTTATTATCCTCTCACCCCCAATTTCCTGCCTTCTCCCTGTATCCTTTGACACCCTGACTAATGAAGAACCTATCAAACTCAGCTTTAAATGTACCCAATGACTTGGCCTCCACCGCTGCCTGTGGCAATGAATTCCATAGATTCACTGCCCTCTGGCTAAAGAAATTCCTCATCTCTGTTTGAAAGAGACGTCCTTGTATTCTGAGTTTGTGCCAGAGAACCATTCCTCAATACTGTGGTAGAAGAAGGCTGTTTTAGATGTCTGGATTACCAACAAAATACGTGAATGTTTAGACGTGGTCATATTGATCGTGATGTGCTCCTATGTGATTCTATATTTATATTCTGTGCATACAGAAATATTGTTGTAATACTTATATAGTTATAATAATAACTATACAGGCACTACTGAAAATGTTTGTTTGTAACCTGCTTTTGTCTTGTGCTTAGAGTATAAACATTTTAAGTACTTTGAGATCAGATAAATTAATTTGAGAGACTCTTATAGGAGGTTACACCAGGTGATTCTTTTACCATGTTTCCTCTGTGCATCTGTTTTTGTGCTAAATAAAGACCCATTATATCTAAAGCTCTGATCTCGGTATGGTTCATTCAAAGTCACAATAGCCTCTGTCATGTGTTTTGTTTAATCAGTGACACTGCATGTTAACACTGGTTACTTGTGTGTTAATGCAAGATTCTGTATTTCCCTCTACAGTTGCAAGTTGAATTTGTTTCTTTTGTTCCTGTGTTGTGCATTAGGCAAAGTTACCAGCTTATTCTGATAGTGTTTAAGTAGCACTGTGAGAAGTTCAGAAACTTAACATATGATTCCAGTAATAATGCCCACATTTTTGTTTGTAGGTGCAGTAAATAACAACATAAGGCTCCCTCTGGTGGCTGCATCTTTTAGATAACCCTAGGGAGACAGTCACCATTATATGATAGAATTCTCCCTGCAGTTAGAGAGGGAAAAGAGCTGGCCAAAGCTGATTGGAAAGGGACACTTTCATTGATGACAACAGAACAAAGGCTGGAGTTTCTGGGGCAATTCGGAAGGCACAGGATAGATGCATCCCAAAGATGAAGAAATATTGTTCAGGGAGGCTAACGCAACCGTGACTGACAAGGGAAGTCAAAGACAGCATAAAAGCAAAGGAGAGTGCACATAATGTAATCAAAAAAATTTTGGGAAGCTTTTACAAAACAACAGAAGGCAACTAAAAAGCCATAAGCAGAGAAAAGATGAAATATGAAGGGAAGCTAGACAATAATATAGAAGAGGATACCGAATATTTTTTCAGATATACAAGGGGTGATTGATAAGTTCATGGCCTAAGGTAGAAGGAGTCAATTTTAGAAAACCTAGCACATTTATTTTTCAACATGGTCCCCTCCTACATTTACACACTTAGTCCAGCGGTCATGGAGCATACGGATCTTGGACCTCCAGAAAGTGTCCACAGCAGGGGTGATTGATAAGTTTGTGGCCTAAGGTAGACGGAGATGAGTTATACAGCTCTCGTTACATGCACATTCAGTTCAACTCCTTGAGTGATTATGCAGAAAGTTTGAAGTTAAAAACTCATCTCCGTCTACCTTAGGCCACGAACCTATCAATCACCCCTGCTGTGGACACTTTCTGGAGGTCCAAGATCCGTATGCTCCACGACCGCTGGACTAAATGTGTAAATGTAGGAGGAGACTATGTTGAAAAATAAATACATAGAAACATAGAAACATAGAAAATAGGTGCAGGAGTAGGCCATTCGGCCCTTCGAGCCTGCACCGCCATTTATTATGATCATGGCTGATCATCCAACTCAGAACCCCGCCCCAGCCTTCCCTCCATACCCCCTGACCCCCGTAGCCACAAGGGCCATATCTAACTCCCTCTTAAACATAGCCAATGAACTGGCCTCAACTGTTTCCTGTGGCAGAGAATTCCACAGATTCACCACTCTCTGTGTGAAGAAGTTTTTCCTAATCTCGGTCCTAAAAGGCTTCACCTCTATCCTCAAACTGTGACCCCTCGTTCTGAACTTTCCCAACATCGGGAACAATCTTCCTGCATCTAGCCTGTCCAATCCCTTTAGGATCTTATACGTTTCAATCAGATCCCCCCTCAATCTTCTAAATTCCAACGAGTACAAGCCCAATTCATCCAGTCTTCCTTCATATGAAAGTCCTGCCATCCCAGGAATCAATCTGGTGAACCTTCTTTGTACTCCCTCTATGGCAAAGATGTCTTTCCTCAGATTAGGGGACCAAAACTGCACACAATACTCCAGGTGTGGTCTCACCAAGGCCTTGTACAACTGCAGTAGTACCTCCCTGCTCCTGTACTCGAATCCTCTCGCTATAAATGCCAGCATACCATTCGCCTTTTTCACCGCCTGCTGTACCTGCATGCCCACTTTCAATGACTGGTGTATAATGACACCCAGGTCTCGTTGCACCTCCCCTTTTCCTAATCGGCCACCATTCAGATAATAATCTGTTTTCCTATTTTTGCCACCAAAGTGGATAACTTCACATTTATCCACATTAAATTGCATCTGCCCTGAATTTGCCCACTCACCCAACCTATCCAAGTCACCCTGCATCCTCTTAGCATCCTCCTCACAGCTAACACTGCCACCCAGCTTCATCCGCAAACTTGGAGATGCTGCATTTAATTCCCTCATCCAAGTCATTAATATATATTGTAAACAACTGGGGTCCCAGCACTGAGCCTTGCGGTACCCCACTAGTCACCGCCTGCCATTCTGAAAAGGTCCCGTTTATTCCCACTCTTTGCTTCCTGTCTGCTAACCAATTCTCCACCCACACCAATACCTTACCCCCAATACCGTGTGCTTTAAATTTCCACACTAATCTCCTGTGTGGGACCTTGTCAAAAGCCTTTTGAAAATCCAAATATACCACATCCACTGGTTCTCCCCTATCCACTCTACTAGTTACATCCTCAAAAAATTCTATGAGATTCGTCAGACATGATTTTCCTTTCACAAATCCATGCTGACTTTGTCCGATCATTTCACCGCTTTCCAAGTGTGCTGTTATCACATCCTTGATAACTGACTCCATCAGTTTCCCTACCACCGACGTTAGGCTAACCGGTCTATAATTCCCCGGTTTCTCTCTCCCTCCTTTTTTAAAAAGTGGGGTTACATTAGCCACCCTCCAATCCTCAGGAACTAGTCCAGAATCTAACGAGTTTTGAAAAATTATCACTAATGCATCCACTATTTCTTGGGCTACTTCTTTAAGCACTCTAGGATGCAGACCATCTTGCCCTGGTGATTTATCTGCCTTCAATCCCTTCAATTTACCTAACACCACTTCCCTACTAACATGTATTTCGCTCAGTTCCTCCATCTCACTGGACCCTCTGTCCCTTACTATTTCTGGAAGATTATTTATGTCCTCCTTAGTGAAGACAGAACCAAAGTAATTATTCAATTGGTCTGCCATGTCCTTGCTCCCCATAATCAATTCACCTGTTTCTGTCTGCAGGGGACCTACATTTGTCTTAACCGATCTTTTTCTTTTCACATATCTATAAAAGCTTTTACAGTCAGTTTTTATGTTCCCTGCCAGTTTTCTCTCATAATCTTTTTTCCCCTTCCTAATTAAGCCCTTTGTCCTCCTCAGCTGTACTCTGAATTTCTCCCAGTCCTCAGGTGAGCCACTTTCTCTGGCTAATTTGTATGCTTCTTCTTTGGAATTGATACTATCCCTAATTTCTCTTGTCAGCCACGGGTGCACTACCTTCCTTGATTTATTCTTTTGCCAAACTGGGATGAACAATTGTTGTAGTTCATCCATGCAACCTTTAAATGCTTGCCATTGCATATCCACCGTCAATCCTTTAAGTGTCATTTGCCAGTCTATTTTAGCTAATTCACGTCTCATACCTTCAAAGTCACCCCTCTTTAAGTTCAGAACCTTTGTTTCTGAATTAACTATGTCACTCTACATCTTACTGAAGAATTCCACCATATTATGGTCACTCTTACCCAAGGGGCCTCTCACGACAAGATCGCTAATTAACCCTTCCTCATTGCTGAAAACCCAGTCCAGAATAGCCTGCTCTCTAGTTGGTTCCTTGACATGTTGGTTCAAAAAACCATCCCGCATACATTCCAAGAAATCCTCTTCCTCAGCACCTTTACCAATTTGGTTCACCCAGTCTACATGTAGATTGAAGTCACCCATTATAACTGCTGTTCCTTTATTGCACACATTTCTAATTTCCTGTTTAATACCATCTCCGACCTCACTACTACTGTTAGGTGGCCTGTACACAACTCCCACCAGCGTCTTCTGCCCCTTAGTGTTACGCAGCTCTACCCATATCGATTCCACATCTTCCCGGCTTATGTCCTTCCTTTCTATTGCGTTAATCTCTTTTTTAACCAGCAACGCCACCCCACCTCCCCTTCCTTCATGTCTATCCCTCCTGAATATTGAATATCCCTGAACGTTGAGCTCCCATCCCTGGTCACCCTGGAGCCATGTCTCTGTGATCCCAACTATATCATAATCATTAATAACAATCTGCACTTTCAATTCATCCACCTTATTACGAATGCTCCTTGCATTGACACATAAAGCCTTCAGGCGCTCTTTTACAACTCTCTTAGCCCTTTTTAATGCTTGCCCTGGATTTGTCGGCCTGCCACTTTTATTTTTCCCCTTTGTACTTTTTGCTTCTACGCTCACTTTACACCCCTCTGTCTCTCTGCACTGGTTCCCATCCCTCTGTTGTGAACTAACCTCCTCACACCTAGCCTCTTTAATTTGATTCCCACCCCCCAACCATTCTAGTTTAAAGTCACCTCAGTAGCCCTCGCTAATCTCCCTGCCAGGATATTGGTCCCCCTAGGATTCAAGTGTAACCCGTCCTTTTTGTACAGGTCACGCCTGCGCCAAAAGAGGTCCCAATGATCCAAAAACTTGAAACCCTGCCCCCTGCTCCAATCCCTCAGCCACGCATTTATCCTCCACCTCATTGCATTCCTACTCTCACTGTCGCGTGGCACAGGCAGTAATCCCGAGATTACTACCTTTGCGGTCCTTTTTCTCAACTCCCTTCCTAGCTCCCTATATTCTCCTTTCAGGGCCTCTTCCCTTTTCCTACCTATGTCATTGGTACCTATATGTACCACGACCTCTGGCTCCTCACCCTCCCACTTCAGGATATCTTGGACACGATCAGAAATATCCCGGACCCTGGCACCAGGGAGGCAAACTACCATCCGGGTCTCTGGACTGCATTCACAGAATCGCCTATCTGACCCCCTTACTATCGAGTCCCCTATTACAACTGCCCTCCTCTTCCTTTCCCTACCCTTCTGAGCTACAGGACCGGACTCTGTGCCGGAGGTACGGCCACTGTCGCTTCCCCCGGGTAAGCTGTCCCCCCCAACTGTACTCAAACAGGAGTACCTGTTGTTAAGGGGCACAGCCGCCGGGGTACTCCCCATCACCTGCCTTTTCCCCTTCCCCCTCCTAACCGTGACCCACTTGTCTGCCTCCCGTGGCCCCCGCGTGACCACCTGCCTTCCACTCCTCTCTATCACCTCCTCACTCTCCCTGACCAGACGAAGGTCATCGAGCTGCAGCTCCAGTTCTGTAACACGGTCCCTTAGGAGCTGCATCTCGATGCACTTGGCGCAGATGTAGACGTCCGGGAGTGCTAGGTTTTCTAAAATTGACTCCTTCTACCTTAGGCCATGAACTTATGAATCACCCTTCGTATGAATAGATATCAGACTGTTGGAAAATGATGCTGCAGAGATAGTTATGGGAGAGAAAGAAATGACAGACAAATTTAAGTTTTTTTTGCATCAGTCTTCAGTGTGGAAAACAGAATGCCAGAAATTCGAAAGTGTCAGGGGCAGAAATGAGTGTAGTTGCTATCACTAAGAAGCAGGTAGTTGGGAAGCTGAAAGGTCTGAAAGTAGATAAGTCATCTGGTCCAGTTGGACTACACCCAGGGTTCTGAAAGAGGTAGCTGAAGAAATTGTGGAGGTATTAGTAATGATCTTTCAAGAATCATGAGATTCTGAAATGGTTCGGGAGGACTAGAAAATTGCAACTGTCATTTCACTCTTTAAGAAGGGAAGGAAAAATGAAAGGAGGGAGAAGAAATGAAATTAGAGGCCAGTTAGCCTGACTTCAGTGGTTGGAAATTATTTGGAATCCATTGTAAAGGGTGAGATTTCAGGGCACTTGGATGCAGATGATAAAAGTAGGCCAAAGTCAGCATGGTTTCCTTCAGGGGAAATCTTACCTGACAAACTTGTTGGAATTCTTTGTGGAAATAACAAGCTGGATAGACAACTGAAAGTCAGTGGATGTTGTATACTTGGATTTTCAGAAGGCCTTCGGCAAGGTGTCACAAATGAGGCTACTTAACAAGATAATAGCCCATAGAATTATGGGAAAGATGTTAGCATGGGTATAAGAAAGGCTGATTGGCAGGAGGCAAACAGTGGGAATAAAGGGAGCCTATTCTGGTGGCTGTAGGTGTCTAGTGGTGTTCAGTAGGGTTCAGTATTGGGAATGCTTCTTTTCACATCATATGTCAATGATTTGGATGACATTATTGATGTCATTATGGCCAAGTTTGAAGATGATACAAAGATAGGTGGAAGGGCAGGTAGTGGTGAGGAAGCAGGGGGTCTGCAGAAGAACTTAGACTGATCTGAAGAATGGGCAAAGGAGTGGCAGATGGAAAATAGTGTAGGGAACTGTATGGTCATGTACTTTGGAGGAAGGAATAAAGGCATAGACTATTTTCTGAATGGGGAGAAAAATCAAAAATCAGAGGTGCAAAGAGATTTGGGAGTCCTTGTGCAGGATTCTTTAAAAATTAACTTACAGGTTGGGTCAGTGGTAAAGAAGTCAAATGCAATGTTAGCATTCTTTTCAAGAGGACTAGTATATAAGAGCAAGGATGTAAAGCTGAGGCTTTATAAGGCATTGGTCAGACTGGAGTATCGTGAGAAGTTTCGGGCCCCTTATCTAAGAAAAGATGTGCTGACATTAGAGAGGGTCCACAGGTGGTTCTCGAGAATGTTTTAGGGAAAGAAAGGATTCAAAGTTAAAAGTTCAGAGTAAATTTTATTATCTAAGTACAAATATGTCAACAAATACAACCCTGAGATTTATCATCTTGTGGACATATTCAGCAAATCTATAGAATAGTAATGATAACAGGATCAATGAAAGATCAACCAGAGTGCAGAAGACAACGAACTGCAAATGCAAATATAAATAAATAGCAATAAATAACGAGAGCTTGAGATAACGAAATAAAGAGTCCTTGAAAGTGAGATCATTGGTTGTGGGAACATTTCAGTGATAGGGCAAGTGAAGGTGAGTATATTATCCCCTTTTATTCAAGAGGCTGATGGTTGAGGGGCAATAACTGTTCTTGAACCTGGAGGTGTGAGCCCTGAGGCTCTTGTACCTTCTATCTGATGGCAACAGTGAGAAGAGAGCATGACCCGGGTGGTGAGGAATCTTTGGTGATGGATGCTGCTTTTCTGTGACAGTGCTCCCTGTAAATTGGCTCAATGGTTGGGAGGGCTTTACCCATGATGTACTGGGCTGAATCCACTACTTTTTTCAGGATTTTCTGTTCAAGGGCATTGGTGTTTCCATACCAGGCTGTGATGCAGCCAGTCAATATCCTCTCCACTGCATACCTTTAGAAGTTTGCCAAAGTTTTAGCTATCATGCCAAATCTCTACAAGCTCCTGAGGAAGTAAAGATGCTGCTGTGCTTTCTTGGCAATTGCACTTACATGCTGAGTCCAGGACAGGTCCTCTGAGATAGTAACACCCAGGAATTTAAAGTTGCTGACCCTCTCCA
Source organism: Mobula hypostoma (assembly GCF_963921235.1). Taxonomy (NCBI): domain Eukaryota; kingdom Metazoa; phylum Chordata; class Chondrichthyes; order Myliobatiformes; family Myliobatidae; genus Mobula; species Mobula hypostoma. The sequence goes on along the minus strand of NC_086129.1, from coordinate 18,936,693 downwards.
CCTCTGATCCTCCGATGATTACTGGCTCATGGATCTCTGGTTTCCCTCTCCTAAAGTCTACAATCTACAATGTCTTGTTGACATTGAGTGCGAGGTTGTTGTTATGACACCAATCAGCAAGATTTTAAATCTCCCTCCTATATGTTGTTTCATCATCACCTATGATTCAGCCCACAACAATGGTATCATTGGCAATCTTGAATATGGCATTGGAGCTGTGCTTAGCCATACGGTCATAAGTGTAAAACAAGTAGACCAGGGGGCTAAGCACACAGCCCTGTGGTACAACTGTGCTGATGGCGATTGAGGAGGAGATGTTATTGCCAATCCAAACTGACTGGGATCTGCAAATGAGGAAATCCAGGATCTGATTACACAAGGAGGTATTGAGGCCAAGGTCTTGGAGCTTATTGATTAGATTTGAGCGGATGATGGTATTGAATGCTGATCTGTAGTCGATAAAGAGCATCCTGATGTCGGCATCTTTGCCGTCCAGGATTGAGTGACGAGCCAGTGAGATGGCATCAGCTGTGGACCATTTGCTCTGGTAGGCAAAATGGAGTGGACCCAAGTCATCTCTGAGGCAGGAGCTTGTATGTTTAATCACCAACCTCTCAAAACACTTCATCACTGTGGCTGAAAGTGCAACTGGGCGATGGTCATTGAGACAGGTCACCATGCTCTTCTTGGGCACTGGTGTAATTGAAGCCTGCTTGAATTGGGTGGGTACCACACACTGCCAAAATGAGAGGTTAAAGACCTCAGGGAACACACCAGCCAGCTGGCTAGCACAGGTCTTTAGTACATGGCCAGGTACCCCATCAGGTCCATGGATTCACCCTCTTCAAAGCAGCCCACATGTCAACTTCAGATCACCATGGAACGTGGGGGTACTCGATGGTTCCTCCATGTTCTGACGGTCAAAGTGAGCATAGAGGGCATTGAGCTGATCTGGAAGCGAAGCCCTGCTGTCTCCCATGTCGCTTGATTTAACTTTGTAGAAGGTGATAACATTCGAGCTCTGCCACAGCTGCCGAGCATCCCTTGTTGATTCAAGTTTGGTCTGGAATGTCCACTTTGGATGCGAGATGACTTTCTGGAGGTCATTCCTGCATGAGGAGAGCTTCATAACATTGGGCCTGTACCTATCGAATATTGGAAGGCCAAGATAGAGTGGATGTGGAGTTGATGTCTCCTATAGTGGGTGAGTCTAGGACCAGAGAGCATAATCTCAGAATAAAGGTACATCCATTTAGAACAGAGATGAGGAGGAACTTCTTTTGCCAGAGGGTGGTGATGTTGTAGAATTCACTGCCACAGATGGCTGTGGAGGTCAAGTCATATTTCAAATGGAGGTTAATAGGTTCTTGATTAGTCAGGGCATCAAAAGTTACGGGGAGAAGGAAGAAGAATGGGGTTGAGAGGGATAATAAATCAGCCATAATGGAAAGGTGGAGAAGACTTGATGGGCTGAATGGCCTAATTTTGCTTCTACATAGGAAAATCAAAGTCGTGAAGATGGAAATTACTGAGGAAGAATATGGAGTGCTGTTCCTCTAATCTCTGTCTAGTTTCAAATGGGCAGTAGAGAGGACATGAACAGACATGCTGGTGTGGGAATGGGAAGTGGAATTAAACGCTGGCCAATGGGAGATCTTGGTTGTTACAGTGAATGGAGTGAACGTGCTCGATGAAGCAGTTCCTCAATCTGCATCGGGCCTCACTGATATCGAGGAGGCCACAACAGAAGCTGTGGATGCAATAAATATTGCATCAAAACTAACATTGTGAACCTTGTCAACACACCTGAACTGACTTTGACATGAATGACAGTTAAACATTTCTAATTTCGGCAAGGCCTCTCTGCAGACCAAATCATGGAACATAAGATGGACCAATTTGAGTTACACTTGGTCATCAAGAATGCCTTTAATTAGCTTTGCATACATTGGTGTGAAATTACTAAAGGATAATATTGCAGGGTTCTTTCTGAACAACATCTGCAACTGGTGTTTCTCAGAGTAACGCTACAGAGTTAAACATAGAATATAAAACAGTGTGGCACAGTACAGGCCCAATCTGACCCTTCCCTCCCACACAACCCTCCAGTTTTCTGTCTAAGAATTTCTTCAATGTCCCTAATGTATCTGCTTCCAGCACCACCCCTGCCAGGGCATTCAACACCCCCATTTCTTTCTGTGTAAAAAAAAACTTACCTCTGACTTCTTCCCTGTACTTAACTCCAGTTTTCTTAAAGTTATGGCCTCTTATATTAGCCATTTTCACCCTGCAAAACAGTATCCAGCCGACCACCCTATCTATGCCTCTGATCAGCTTTTGCACTTCTATCAAGTCAAAGTTCAAAGCTATGGATAGATGTTGCCTGGCCTGCTGAGTTCCTCAGCATTTTGTGTGTGTTGTTCAAAGTTCAAAGTACATTTTATTATCAAAGTTTGTATATTTTATACAATCTTGAGCTTCATCTCCTTATAGGCAGCCAATAAAAAAAGAACCCCAATAAAACCCATTAGAAACAAAAGAAGGCAGTCAAACACTCAGTGTGTAGAGAGAGAACAAAACACAAATCATGCAAACAATAAAAGCAAGCAAACAGCATTCAGAGCTGAATTTCACAATACCAGGCGTCACTGCAGCAGATCCAGAAGTCCACTAGTTGCAGGCCACAGCCTCAGTCCAACACAGAGACGAGCAAATCCCGCAGTGCAGCGAGCTGAACCGGCCCATCTCTGACCTCTGACCCCAACGTCCCGACCATTTCAATCTGGCCGGGTGCCAAAAACATCCAAACCTTGGGTCATTCTATGGCCCACGGGCCCAGGCTCTGACATTTCTTCTCGGCCAGCACCTGACCTTTCTAATTCGGTTTGGCTCTTAAGTCAATCAAACCTCAGATCTTTTCTCGCCTTTCCTCAGCTCCAGCCCATGAAATTGTCACCAAATCTGCTCCAAGAACTCCAGCCCAGACATGCTGCAACTGTCGTGCCCCAGCGAGACTCCAGCCACACTGCAAGAAAGCCAAGTTGTTCAGTCGATTCAGCTCGACTCCGACAGGGAAGCCACAGGACACTGTTTACAGCAGTTGCTTTCTTTACTTCATTGGTCACCAGAAAGTAGTCACTTAAACCAGCAAGTAATGCCATATTAAACCTCTTATCCTCCATCACGCCAAAGAATAAAAAGCCCTAGCTCACTCAACCCAATCCAGACAGCATCTTGGTAAGCAACACACATCAAAGTTGCTGGTGAACACAGCAGGCCAGGCAGCATCTCTAGGAAGAGGTGCGGTCAACGTTTTGGGCCGAGACCCTTCGTCAGGACTAACTGAAGGAAGAGTTAGTGAGAGATTTGGCATTGTTGTTAGCATCTTGGTAAACCTACTCTGCACCCGCTCTAATATTGGCTGGAAGCTTAACTTACTCTAAAACGACTCTTTCGTCACTGGAAGTGTCAACTCCTGTGTTAGAAAGCTGAGCGTGGCGAAAAGCACCATCCCAGCCCTAGACAGTGAATATCAATCAGAAATGCAGATGCTGAAATCCAGAGCAACACACAAAACACAAGGGATCAGGCAGCATCTACGTAGAGAAATAGACCATTGACAATTCAGGTTTCAGCCTGAAGGGTCTCAGCCAGAAACATCGACTATATCTATCCATTGATAATGCCTGACCCACTGAGCTCCTCTAGAAACTGATAAACAGTAATCTCGGAAATATATACGGAAATGATTTATATACATATACTTTCCGGTGCAATTTAGTTGTTCCTCATATGGAGCTATTAGCCAAGATTAAAATTCATAGAATAGATCTGATTGGGAGGTCGTTAAAGTGCAAAAAGTAGAAAGTGAAAGCAGTGATATTGATCTGTAATGGATCGATTGAATAACCCACAAAGGTCTGTGACGGGCCACAATAGCTCAACCTATTTTTTTAACAATTAAGATTTCTGGATAGAAAGCCATATTTTCAAGTTTGCAAATGAAACAATATGTAAGCTGTGTAGCATTATGCTGTTAAGACCAAAAGACCATAAGACCATAAGATATAGGCACTGAATTAGCCACTTAGCCCATTGAGTCTGCTCTGTCTCTCCATCATGGCTGATTTATTATCCCTCTTGACCTCATTTTTCTGCCTTCTCTCCAAATCTTTGAAACCCTGACTAACCAAGAACCTATCAACCTCTGCTTTAAATATAATCAATGACTTGTCCTCCACAGCTGTTTGTGGCAATGAATTCCACAGATTTACCACCCACTGGCTAAAGAAATTTCTTCTCATCTCTGTTCCAAATGGATGTCCCTCTGTTCTGAGGCTTGTGTCCTCTGGTCCTAGACTCCCAGACGATAGTAAACATCCTCTCCACATGCACTCTCTCTTGGTCTTCCAGTATTTAAGAGGTTTCAATGAGATTCCTCCCTCATTCTTCTAAATTCCAGCAAGTACAGGCCCAAAGCCATCAAATGCTCCTCATACATTAACCCTTTCATTCCCAGATTCATTCACATGAACCTCTTTTGGACCCTCTCCAATGCCAGCAGATCATTTAACCATAGAAACCATAGAAAAACTACAGCACAGAAACAGGCCTTTTGGCCCTTCTTGGCTGTGCCGAACCATTTTCTGCCTAGTCCCACTGACCTGCACACGAACCATATCCCTCCATAATAGAAACCATAGAAAAACTACAACACAGAAACAGGATAATGAACCCAAAACTGTTCCCAATACTCCAAGTGCCATCTGACCAATGCACTTTAAAGCCTCAGCATCACATTCTTGCTCTTATATGCTAGTCCTCTTGAAATGCATACTGACATTGCATTTGCCTTCCTCACCACCAACTCAACCTGAATTTAACCTTTAGAGAATCCTGCACAAGGTCTCCCAAGTCCATTTGCACCTCTGCTTTATGAATTTTCGCCCCATTTAGAAAATAGTCTATAACTTTATTCCTTCTACTAAAGTGCATGACCACACACTTCCCTACACTACATTCCATCTGCCACTTCTTTGCCCATTCTCCCTATCCTTCTGCAAACTCCCTGCTTCCTCAACATTACCTGGCCCTCCACCTATATTTGTATCATCTGCAGACTTGGCCACAAAGCCATCAATTCCAACATCCAAATCATTGACATATAACCTGAAAAGAAGTGGTCCCAATACAGACCCATGTGGAACACCACTTGTCACCAACAGCCAACCAGAACAGGCCCCTGTTACTCCAGGTCTTTGCCTCCTGCCAATCAGCCAATCCTCTATTCAAGCTAGTAATTGTATTAGATTAAGTAGTTCAACAAAGCTTTAGCAAATAATTTTTAACATAGCAATATAATATAGCAATTATCACGTACTGCTGGTGACCTTTTGAAAGAATGGAATAAAATGCTTTCTATATTTGAAAAAAAATGTAATTGTGGAAATCCAGAGATATTTAGGGCAAGTAGGTCAATGTAAATAGGTTATTAAAATGTCATGCACAAGTACAGAAAAGAACAGATTTCTGGAATACAAATAATGCTTTGGCTAAAGATCTGTTGAGACCACATCTGGTGCATTATGTTCATCTGGCAGTCGCACCACAGGAGGGGTGTGCTATCCTGAAGCAGTGTAGTATAGTTAATTTAAGAGGCGATTACAACATGCCCTATATTCCCTGCAGTTTAGAAAGTTGAGGTACTTTGATCATTGTTTCAAGATATTAGGGAGAATCATAGGCTAATTTTAGCTAATTGGGGAGTTCATGTCTAGGGCACATATTGTGGAAGTTAGAGCCAAGGAGGTAGGGTAGGAAACTATATGCCAGTTTTAATAAAATTCGGGAATTCCTTTGCACAAGGCAATCAATGACAGATCGAGCAAGTGTTAATTTTGCCTCTAAGATTCAAGTCTTTAAATTATGTGGGGTTAAGATTATATGGCATTACATTCACAGATCAACCATAATTTCACAGAGTGGCAGAACACATGGAGATAAATGGCCCATTCCTGTTCCCACATTCCTTTCAGTGTTATTAAAGACACCTTCTTGTCAGTATACTGCATACCACAAAATTGGTATCAATGCAGATTCCTTCCGATCCTTTCTTAATTGTTTTACGAGTAATAATAATCCATAAATAAATATTGAAACTGAAGATAAAAGCTTAAAAATCCTTCTTGAATTTCAGAGCTTTGATGCAGTGTTGCATGCCATGTTAATATGTTTAAGGAGACACAAGAAACTGTAGATGCTGCAAGCTGGAGCTAAAAAAACAAACGGCTGGATTCTGACCTGCTGAGTTACTCCAGCAGCTCATTTTCCTTTTTGCATTTTGAAAGAAGTTGCACCAGGATCATATTGTTCTCGACATTGGAAAGGCAGAAAGTGAAAAAAGAACGACAGGTACTGGAAATCAAAAATCAAAACAGAAATATATATTAATGACTTGGATGAGGGAATTAAATGCAGGGGACTCGATAGTAAGGGGTCAGATAGGCGATTCTGTGGACGCAGTCCAGAGACTCGGATGGTAGTTTGCCTCCCTGGTGCCAGGGTCCGGGATATTTCTGATCGTGTCCAAGATATCCTGAAGTGGGAGGGTGAAGAGCCAGAGGTCCTGGTACATATAGGTACCAATGACATAGGTAGGAAAAGGGATGAGGTCCTGAAAGAAGAATATAGGGAGCTAGGAAGGGAGTTGAGAAAAAGGACCGCAAAGGTAGTAATCTCGGGATTACTGCCTGTGCCACGCGACAGTGAGAGTAGGAATGCGATGAGGTGGAGGATAAATGCGTGGCTGAGGGATTGGAGCAGGGGGCAGGATTCAAGTTTTTGGATCATTGGGACCTCTTTTGGCGCAGGTGTGACCTGTACAAAAAGGACGGGTTACACTTAAATCCTAGGGGGACGAATATCCTGGCAGGGAGATTAGCGGGGGCTACTGAGGTGACTTTAAACTAGAATGGTTGGGGGGTGGGAATCAAATTAAAGCGACTAGGTGTGAGGAGGTTAGTTCACAACAGAGGGATGGGAACCAGTGCAGAGAGACAGAGGGGTGTAAAGTGAGTGTAGAAGCAAAAAGTACAAAGGGGAAAAGTAAAAGTGGCAGGCCGACAAATCCAGGGCAAGCATTAAAACGGGCTAAGAGAATTGTAAAAGAGCGCCTGAAGGCTTTATGTGTCAATGCAAGGAGCATTCGTAATAAGGTGGATGAATTGAAAGTGCAGATTGTTATTAATGATTATGATATAGTTGGGATCACAGAGACATGGCTCCAGGGTGACCAGGGATGGGAGCTCAACGTTCAGGGATATTCAATATTCAGGAGGGATAGACATGAAGGAAGGGGAGGTGGGGTGGCGTTGCTGGTTAAAAAAGAGATTAACGCAATAGAAAGGAAGGACATAAGCCGGGAAGATGTGGAATCGATATGGGTAGAGCTGCGTAACACTAAGGGGCAGAAGACGCTGGTGGGAGTTGTGTACAGGCCACCTAACAGTAGTAGTGAGGTCGGAGATGGTATTAAACAGGAAATTAGAAATGTGTGCAATAAAGGAACAGCAGTTATAATGGGTGACTTCAATCTACATGTAGACTGGGTGAACCAAATTGGTAAAGGTGCTGAGGAAGAGGATTTCTTGGAATGTATGCGGGATGGTTTTTTGAACCAACATGTCGAGGAACCGACTAGAGAGCAGGCTATTCTGGACTGGGTTTTGAGCAATGAGGAAGGGTTAATTAGCGATCTTGTCGTGAGAGGCCCCTTGGGTAAGAGTGACCATAATATGGTGGAATTCTTCATTAACATGGAGAGTGACGTAGTCAATTCAGAAACAAAGGTTCTGAACTTAAAGAGGGGTAACTTTGAAGGTATGAGACGTGAATTAGCTAAGATAGACTGGCAAATGACACTTAAAGGATTGACGGTGGATATGCAATGGCAAGCATTTAAAGGTTGCATGGATGAACTACAACAATTGTTCATCCCAGTTTGGCAAAAGAATAAATCAAGGAAGGTAGTGCACCCGTGGCTGACAAGAGAAATTAGGGATAGTATCAATTCCAAAGAAGTAGCATACAAATTAGCCAGAGAAAGTGGCTCACCTGAGGACTGGGAGAAATTCAGAGTTCAGCAGAGGAGGACAAAGGGCTTAATTAGGAAGGGGAAAAAAGATTATGAGAGAAAACTGGCAGAGAACATAAAAACGGACTGTAAAAGCTTTTATAGATATGTAAAAAGGAAAAGACTGATAAAGACAAATGTAGGTCCCCTGCAAACAGAAACAGGTGAATTGATTATGGGGAGCAAGGACATGGCAGACCAATTGAATAAGTACTTTGGTTCTGTCTTCACTAAGGAGGACATAAATAATCTTCCAGAAATAGTAAGGGACAGAGGGTCCAGTGAGATGGAGGAACTGAGCGAAATACATGTTAGTAGGGAAGTGGTGTTAGGTAAATTGAAGGGATTGAAGGCAGATAAATCCCCAGGGCCAGATGGTCTGCATCCCAGAGTGCTTAAGGAAGTGGCCCAAGAAATAGTGGATGCATTAGTGATAATTTTTCAAAACTCGTTAGATTCTGGACTAGTTCCTGAGGATTGGAGGGTGGCTAATGTAACCCCACTTTTTAAAAAAGGAGGGAGAGAGAAACCGGGGAATTATAGGCCGGTTAGCCTAACGTCGGTGGTGGGGAAACTGCTGGAGTCAGTTATCAAGGATGTGATAACAGCACATTTGGAAAGCGGTGAAATGATCGGACAAAGTCAGCATGGATTTGTGAAAGGAAAATCATGTCTGACGAATCTCATAGAATTTTTTGAGGATGTAACTAGTAGAGTGGATAGGGGAGAACCAGTGGATGTGGTATATTTGGATTTTCAAAAGGCTTTTGACAAGGTCCCACATAGGAGATTAGTGTGCAAACTTAAAGCACACGGTATTGGGGGTAAGGTATTGGTGTGGGTGGAGAATTGGTTAGCAGACAGGAAGCAAAGAGTGGGAATAAACGGGACCTTTTCAGAATGGCAGGCGGTGACTAGTGGGGTACCGCAAGGCTCAGTGCTGGGACCCCAGTTGTTTACAATATATATTAATGACTTGGATGAGGGAATTAAATGCAGCATCTCCAAGTTTGCGGATGACACAAAGCTGGGTGGCAGTGTTAGCAGTGAGGAGGATGCTAAGAGGATGCAGGGTGACTTGGATAGGTTGGGTGAGTGGGCAAACTCATGGCAGATGCAATTTAATGTGGATAAATGTGAAGTTATCCACTTTGGTGGCAAAAATAGGAAAACAGATTATTATCTGAATGGTGGCCGATTAGGAAAAGGGGAGGTGCAACGAGACCTGGGTGTCATTATACACCAGTCATTGAAAGTGGGCATGCAGGTACAGCAGGCGGTGAAAAAGGCGAACGGTATGCTGGCATTTATAGCGAGAGGATTCGAGTACAGGAGCAGGGAGGTACTACTGCAGTTGTACAAGGCCTTGGTGAGACCACACCTGGAGTATTGTGTGCAGTTTCGGTCCCCTAATCTGAGGAAAGGCATCTTTGCCATAGAGGGAGTACAAAGAAGATTCACCAGATTGATTCCTGGGATGGCAGGTCTTTCATATGAAGAAAGACTGGATGAACTGGGCTTGTACTCGTTGGAATTTAGAAGATTGAGGGGGGATCTGATTGAAACGTATAAGATCCTAAAGGGATTGGACAGGCTAGATGCGGGAAGATTGTTCCCGATGTTGGGGAGGTCTAGAACGAGGGGTCACAGTTTGAGGATAGAGGGGAAGCCTTTTAGGACCGAGGTTAGGAAAAACTTCTTCACACAGAGAGTGGTGAATCTGTGGAATTCTCTGCCACAGCAAACTGTTGAGGCCAGTTCATTAGCTATGTTTAAAAGGAAGTTAGATATGGCCCTTGTGGCTACAGGGGTCAGGGGGTATGGAGGGAAGGCTGGGTTCTGAGTTGGATGATCAGCCATGATCATAATAAATGGCGGTGCAGGCTCGAAGGGCCGAATGGCCTACTCCTGCACCTATTTTCTATGTTTCTATGTTTCTATCTCCAAGTTTGCGGATGACACGAAGCTGGGTGGCAGTGTTAGCAGTGAGGAGGATGCTAAGAGGATGCAGGGTGACTTGGATAGGTTGGGTGAGTGGGCAAATTCATGACAGATGCAATTTAATGTGGATAAATGTGAAGTTATCCACTTTGGTGGCAAAAATAGGAAAACAGATTATTATCTGAATGGTGGCCGATTAGGAAAAGGGGAGGTGCAACGAGACCTGGGTGTCATTATACACCAGTCATTGAAAGTGGGCATGCAGGTACAGCAGGCGGTGAAAAAGGCGAATGGTATGCTGGCATTTATAGCGAGAGGATTCGAGTACAGGAGCAGGGAGGTACTACAGCAGTTGTACAAGGCCTTGGTGAGACCACACCTGGAGTATTGTGTGCAGGTTTGGTCCCCTAATCTGAGGAAAGACATCCTTGCCATAGAGGGAGTACAAAGAAGGTTCACCAGATTGATTCCTGGGATGGTAGGACTTTCATATGAAGAAAGACTGGATGAACTGGGCTTGTACTCGTTGGAATTTAGAAGATTGAGGGGGGATCTGATTGAAACATATAAAATCCTAAAGGGATTGGACAGGCTAGATGCAGGAAGATTGTTCCCGATGTTGGGGAAGTCCAGAACGAGGGGTCACGGTTTGAGGATAAAGGCGAAGCCTTTTAGGACTGAGATTAGGAAAAACTTCTTCACACAGAGAGTGGTGAATCTGTGGAATTCTCTGCCACAGGAAACAGTTGAGGCCAGTTCATCGGCTATATTTAAGAGGGAGTTAGATATAGCCCTTGTGGCTACGGGGATCAGGGGGTATGGAGGGAAGGCTGGGTTCTGAGTTGGATGATCAGCCATGATCATAATAAATGGTGGTACAGGCTCAAAGGGCCGAATGGCCTACTCCTGCACCTATTTTCTATGTTTCTATGTTTAAAATGCTGGAAATATTCAAGTCAAGTCAAGTTTATTGCCATTTAACTATATACATGTATATAACATATATAACTATATAATGTATATAGAAACAAGATAATGTTTATCCGAACCTGGGTGCAAAGCACAGTTGTACACATAACACACAATCAGTTAAGAAGGTAAGGATAAAATCTACAGATGAATTACCCATAAATAACAAACTAAAGGGCAGTAATATTAAATATTGTAAGGTACGGAACAGATTAACCAGTGCCACTTTGAATATGATGCAGCCAGGATTTCAGAAGCCTGGGGGGAAAAGAACTGGTTTTCATCCTGACCGTTCTTGTTTTTGTGCATCGTAGTCTCCTGCCTGATGGTAGAAAGTCAAAGAGGATGCTGGATGGATGGGTGGGTTCATTAACAATACTAAGGGCCCTGCATATGCAGCGCTGTTGATAAATGTCCTGATGGATGGCAGAGAGACCCCTATGATCCTCTTGGCTGTTCTCACAGTTCTTCGTAGGGACTTCTGGTCTGATGCTCGACTGCTCCCATACCAGATGGAGATGCAACTTGTCAGAACACTGCCATTGTTGCTCCTGTAAAATGCAGTTAAGATGGGGGGGGGGGGGGCGGGGGCGGGGGCGGTGGTGGGAGAGAGTCTTGCTTGCCTCAATCTTCTAAGGAAGTGGAGACGCTGCTGTGCCTTCTTGTTCAGGGAAGTGATGTTAAGGGACCAGGTGAGGTCATCTGTGATGTGAACTACCACGGAACTTAGTGCAGTTAACTCTCTCTATGGAGGTGCCACGTATTCACACAGGGGGATGGTTCATCTGCACCTTCCAGAAGTCCACAATGATTTCCTTTGCCTTCTCCACATTCAAGCTTAAGTTGTTCTTCTCAGATTAATGTACCAGCCACTCCACGTCCTCTCTATGCTCCTGTCTCATCATCGTTCATGATAAGACCAACCACTGTTGTGTCAAAAGCAAACTTGATGAGACGGTTTGAGCTGGATCCTGTGACATAATCGTGCTTCAGCAGTGTGAACAGCAGCGGGCTGAGTGCATGGCCTTGGGGAGTGCCGGTGCTCAGCGTGATGGGACCTGCTGCCCACACGGACTGACTGTGGCCTTGCTGTTAACAAGTCCAGTATCCAATTGCAGAGGGAGGTGTTGAGACCCAGCGAGGACAGTTTCCCCACCAGGTTCTGGGGTATGATCGTGTTGAATGCTGAACTGAAGTACTCACCCCATTGTGATCACTGAATATAGTACACTAGATTAAAGGTAGCTAAGTGCTTTGCCCAGAAAGACTGCTTGGAAGAAGTGAAAGCACAACTGGCGGGAGTGGAAGGGTGGACCAGGGAGTTGTGAAGGGGACAGACCCTGCAAAATGCTGAAAGGGAAAGTGGGATGACTGGTGATGGAACCTCTCTGAGAATGGTAGACATTGCTAAATATGATCTGGTGAATGCAGAAGTTGCTGGGGAGGAAGTTGAATGGAGCTCTATTCTTGTTCTGTCCCAGATGAGAGGGGGTGAAAGCCAGTCTGAGGATACTGTTACTTAGCAGTGATCTTTAGGTAACCTCCTGCCAGAAACACTTTATTGCTGTCATGCATATTGTTTCTTGAGTGGTGTCGCAATAACAACCTCTCACTCAACATCAACAAGACCAAGGAACTGTTAGTGGAATTCAGGAAGGGGAAGTCAGGGGTCAGTGATGAAAAGTGTGATTTAAATTCCTGTGTGTCAACATCTTGCAGGATCTATCCTGAGCCCAACGCATTAATGCAATCATGACGAAGGCACGCCAGTGGCTCTACTTCATCCGGAGCTTGATGAGAATTGGTTTGTCACCAAAAACTCCTGCAAATCTCTAAAGATTTATTTTATTTAGAGGTACAGCATGGTACAGCACTGCTACAACCCCTTGCCTCCCTTATTTAATGCAGAAAGCATTCTGATTGGTTACATCACCGATTTGTACGGAAGCTTCAATGCACACGGTCGCAAGAGGCTGCAGAGGGCTGTCGACTCAGCCAGGTCATCGTGAACACAGCCCTCCTCACCACCACCCGGGTCCTTAATGACGGATGTTTGAACAAGATGTGGCTTACTTCCAAAATGCATGATACAACAATCAGACCCGAAGTCTTCTCCATTTACAGAATGGATCAAACTGCTGATTTGGGAAAGGCAAAAGGAGGAAGTGCGTGTTTCATGATAAACTCTCATTGGTGCTCCAGTGCGACAGTTTTGTCGAACTCTTGTTCCCTGACCTTGAATACCGAACAATCAAATGCCATATGTTCTATTTACCTAGGGAGTTCTCCTCCATAATGCTGACCGTAGTTTACATACCACCAACGGCTGATGATAATCAAGTGCTTGAGATACTGCACGATGCTGTCTCCAAACAAGAAACAGTCCACCCCGACGCATTTCAAATCATAGTCGGGGATTTCTACCAGTCTTGTTTGAAGAAAACCCTGCCGATTACCATCAGCATATAACCTGTAGCGCCAGAAGCCCCAGCACACTAGACCACTGTTATACTAAGACAAAGGATGCCTAACGTTTCATGCCCAGACTATATTACAGTAAATCAGATCACTTGGCTGTCCTTCTCCTACCTGCATACAGGCAGAGGCTAAAGAGCAAAGCTCCAGAGATTAGGACAACAGAGGTGGTTGTAGGGGGCAGAGGACCGGCTATGCGGTTGCTTCAATTCAGTGGACTGGGCCATGTTCAAGGACGTATCTGTGGATCTGAATGAACACACCGTGGTTGTCACAGACTTTATTAAAACAGTTGTAGACCAGTGTGTCCCCACAAAATCATTTAGAGTCTTCCCCAATTAGAAGCTCTGGATGAACCATGAGATCCGCAACCTGCTGAGGGCCAGATCAGAGACATTCAAGTCTGGTGACCAAGGAAGCTACAAAAGGTCCAGGTACGATCTCTGGCAAGCCATCTCACAGATGAAGTTGCAATTCCAGACTGAACTTGAATGAGCGATGGGGGCTAGCTGTTGTGGCAAGGCTTGAATGCTATCACCTCTTATATAGTTAAATCAAGCAACATAGGCGACAGCAGGACTTCACTTCCAGATGAGCTCAATGCCTTCTATGCTCTCTTTGACCGTAAAAATATGGAGGAACTATCACAAACTCCCACAGCTCCCAGTGATCCTATGATTTTGGTCCCCGAGGCTAATGTGTGAGCAGCCTTCAGAAGGGTGAACCACGAAAAGCATTTGACCAGACAGGGCACCTGGCCAAGTACTAAAGGCCTGTGCTGATCAACTGACTGGAGTGTTCACCGATATATTAAGCCTCTCACTTCAGCAGTCTGAGGTACCCACCTGCTTCAAACAGGCTTCAATTATACCAACGCCTAAGAAGAATGTGGTAACCTTTCTCAATGACTGTCATTCAGTACCACTTACATCCACTGTGATGAAGTGTTTCTAGAGGTATGTGATGAAACATTATCAACTCCTGCCTGAGAAGCAACTTGGATCCACTTCAATTCACCTACCGGAGCAACAGGTCCACAGCAGATGCCATCTCATTGGCTCTTTACCCTGGAACATCTGGACAGCAAAGGTACAGGCATTATCATTTGCCCAGAACATAAGTACATTATGAAGAAAGCATGGCAGCACCTCTATTTTCTTAGAAGTTTGCGAAGATTCAGCATGACATCTAAAACTTCAACAAACTTCTATAGATGTGTAGTGGAGAGTATATTGTCTGGCTGCATCACAGCCTGGTATGGAAACACCATTGCCCTTGAATCCTTCTATAATAAATGTGGTATATTCCAGATGCGGCCTCATTAGCTGTACCATAATTATTTTGCTGATACTCTCTGTGCTCTGGATAATGAAGGCTAGCATCCTGTTTGCCTTCTTTACCTCCCTGTCTCCTTGTTTCCCCAACTTCAAGGATCTTTGGGCATGTACACAAACATCTCTCTGTTGCGCACTATTCCCTTTGTCCTGAGCCTTCATTATGAATGACGTACCCCTATTTGACCCCCAATATGTGTTGCTTCATATGTACCAAATTCCATTTCCCATTAATCTGCCCAATTTATCAGATAATTAGAAAAAATGTTGCAAAGCTCCAGAGAAGGAAGACAGAGAATGAAGCTGGTGAGTTGCTTTGGTAGAAAGTCAGCACAGAAATGAGGGGCTGAATGGCTTCTTCTATGCTGTACTTCTCCAAATCAATGTACATCATGTGCTTCTTCAATGTTTTTCACATGATACGGATGTTGGGGATTGTACAAACATGGACCTTTGCCAAGGATAAGCATGTGGAGATCTGATGGTATGTTGTTTTGCTCATGATGGTAAAAGTCATGGCGCTTTGATATTTGCTCAACTAGGAACAGGAGGGATGCCAGGCAGGATAGTTGAATGCTCCTCCTACGGGATGTGAGAAGGCAGGGAGAGCTCCAGTGTCAGTGATGACTACACCTGAGAGAAGTGCATCCAGCTGCAGCTTCCAATAATCTGTGTCAAGGAGTTGGAGCTGGAACTCGTACACCCAAGGCGCAGGACACAGGAAACTGGGTGACAGTCAGAAAAGGGAAAGGGGTGAAACAGCCAGTGCAGAGTACTCCTGTGGCCATCCCCCTCAACAACAGGTATACCACTTTGGATATACTGTTGGGGAAGATGACCTTGCAGAGGAAAGTCACAACGGTCGGTCTCTGGCACTGAGTCTGGCTCTGTGACTCAGAAGGGTAGGAGGTGGGAGAGAAGAGGCGAGCTATGGTGATAGAGAATTTGTTAAGGGAACAGAAAGGAGGTTCTGTGGATGAGAACGAGATTCCAAGATGGTATTTACCTCCTGGGTGCCAGGGTCCTGCACATCTTGGATCGACTCCTCAACATTCTTAAGTGGGAGGGTGAACAGCCAGAAGTCATGGTCCAAATACGTACAGGTACCAATGACATAGGTAGGAAAAGTGACAAGGTTCTGCAAAGGGAGTTCAGGGAGTTAGGTGCTAAGTTAAAGGGCAGGACCTCCAGGGTTGTGATCTCAGGGTTGCTATCTGTGCCACGTGCTAGTGAAGCCAGAAGATTAAACAAATGGCCAAGGAGTTGGTGTAGGTGGGAGGGCTTCAGATTTTTGGATCATTGAGCTCTCTTCCAGGGAAGGTGGGACCCATACAGAAGAGACAGTTTGCACCTGAACTGGAAGGGGTCTAATATCCTAGCGGGAAGGTTTGCTCTTACTGCACAGTGGGGCTTAAACTAGAGTTGCAGGGGGGTGGGAACCAGAGTGCCATAACAGTTAGTGGAGAGATTATGGAGAAAGATTTTGTTAAGACCTCAGACAAAGTCAGTAATGAAAAGGTTGAGCATGGTGCAAGTAATGTCCTGAGCTGTGTATATTTCAATGTGGATTAGGACAGGCTGCTTTCTGGCAAAGGTGTGCTTAGTAAGTGGGAGACCTTCAAAAGTGAAATTTTGAGAGTACAAAGCTGTGCTTGTATGTGCCTGTCAGAATAAAAGGTAAAGTTAACAGGTTTAGAGAACCTTGGTTTTCAAGAGATAATGAGGCCCTGGTTAAGAAAAATAAGGAGGTGCATTGCAAGTGTAGGCAGGTAGGAACAAATGAGGTGCTTATGGCGTATAAGAAATGCAAGAGAACACTTAAGAAAGAAATCAGGAGGGCTAAAAGAAGGCATGAAGTTGCCCTAGCAGATAAGGTGAAGGAGAATCCTAAGAGATTCTACATATGTGTCAAGAGCAAAAAGATTGCAAAGGACAAAATTGGTCTTCTGGAAGATCAGAATGGTAATCCATTTGTCAAGCCAAAAGAGATGGAGGAGATCTTAACTTTTTGCATCAGTATTTACTAAGGAGACAGACACAATGTCTATAGATGTGAGGCAAAGCGGCATCAACTTCATGGACCTTATACATGGACCCTGTTTGCTATCCTGAAGCAAATTAGGATAGATAAAATCTCCTAGGGCCTGAAAAGATGTTCCCTCGGACCCTGCGGGAAGCAAGTGCAGAAATTGTCAGGGCCCGAGCAGAGATATTTAAATCATCCTTAGCGACAGGTGAGGTACCAGAGGATTGGAGGATAGCCAATGTTGTTCTGATGGTTGAGAATGGCTCAAGAAATAAGCCAAGAAATTATAAATACAAGAAAATCTGCTGATGCTGGCAATCCAAAGCAACACACGCAAAATGCTGAAGGAACTCAGCAGGCCAGGCTGCATCTCTGGAAAAGAGTAAACAGTTGATGTTTCGGGCTGTTCATCAGGACAGGAAAGGGAAGTGGGGAAGAAGTCAGAATAAGAAGGTGGGGGAGGGGAGGAAGATGTACAAGTGGCAGGTGATAGGTGAACTGGGAGGGGGGAGGGGTGAAGTAAAGAGCAGAGAAGTTGATTGGTGAAAGAGAAAAAAGGCTGGAGAAGAGAGAATCTGATAGGAGAGTACAGGAGACCATGGAAAAAAAGGAAGGGGGAGGAGCACCAGAGGGAGGTGATGGGCAGGTAAGGAACAAAGGTGAGAGAAGGAAACATACATGGGGAATGGTGAAGGGGGAGGGGCAATTACCTGAAGTTCAAGAAATCAATGTTCATGCCATCATGTTAGAGGCTATCCAGATGGAGTATAGGTGTTGCTCCTCCAATACGTCAGAATGGGAGTGGGAAGTAGAATTGAAATAGATGGCCACCGGGAAATCTTGCTTTTTGAGGTAGACTGAGCGAAGGTGCTCAGCGAAGTGGTCTCCCAATCTATGTTGGGTCCCACTGATATACAGGAGGCCACACTGGGAGCACCGGATACAGTAGATGACCCCAACAGATTCGCAGGTGAAGTGTCACCACATCTGGAAGGACTCTAGGGGGAGAGTATTTGGAGAGGCAGCATGGCATTTTGCATGTAGGTCACGTCTAACCAATCGTATAGAGGTTTTTCAAGGAAGTTACCGGGAAGTGGATGAAGGCAAGGCAGTGGCTGTTGTCTATATGGACTTTAGCAAGGCATTTGACAAGTCCTACCTGGGTCAAGAAGGTTCAGTTGCTCAGCATTCAAGATGAGGTAGCAAATTGGATTAGACATTGGCTTCGCGGGAGAAGCCAGAGAGTGGTAGTAGATGGCTGTCTCTCTGACTGGAGGCCTGTGACTAGTGGAGTGCCACAGGGATCAGTGCTGGGTCTGTTGTTGTTTGTCATCGAGATCAATGATCTGGATGATAATGTGGTTAAGTGGATCAGCAGATTTACAGATGACACCAAGATTGGGGGTGTAACGGACAGCAAAAAGGCTTGCAGTGGGATATGGTCCAGCTGTAAAAATGGTTGAAAATTGGCGCATGGAATTTAATACAGACAAGTGCGAGGAGTTGCACTTCAGTAGGACTAAACAGGGTAGGTCTTACACAGTGAACGGTGGGGCACTGTGGAGTATGATAGAACAACGGGATCTGGAAATACAGGTCCATAATTCATTGAAAGTGGCGTCACAGGTAGATAGGGTCGTAAAGAAAGATTTTGGCACTTTGGCCTTCATAAGTCAAAGTACTGTGGACAGGAAATGGGATGTTATGTGGAAGTTGTATAAGACATTGGTGAGAACTAACCTGGAGTAGTGTGTGCAGTTTTGGTCACCTTCCTACAGGAAAGATGTAAACAGGGCTGAATGAGTACAGAGAAAATTTACAAAGATCTTCCTGGCAACACACACAAAATGCTGGAGGAATTCAGCAGGCCAGGCAGCCTCTATGGAAAAGAGTACACTCAATCTTTCAAGCAGAGACCCTTCAGCAGGACTGATGTTGCTGGGTCAGGTGGACCTGAATTATAAGGAAAGATTGAATACGTTATGACTTCATCCGTTGGAATGTAGAATATTGATCAGGGATTTGATAGAAGTATACAAACTTATGAGGGATATAGATAGAGTAAATGCAAGCAGGTTTTTTCCACTGAGGTTGGGTGGGACTGCAACCAGAGGTCGTGGGTTAAGGGTGAAAGATGAAATGTTTAAGGAGAACATGAGGGGAAACTTCTTCACTTCGAGGGTCGTGAGAGTGTGGAATGAGCTGCCGATGCAAGTGGTGCATCTGAGCTTGATCTCAACGTTGAAGAGAAGCTTGGATAGGTACATGGATGGTAGGGTGTGGAGGGCCATGACTCTTGTGCAGTTTAAATGGTTCAGCATGGACTAGATAGGTTTCTGTGCTGTACTTTTCTATGACTCTACGACTGTATGCATGATATATATACCTGGCTATGACAAGAGGCTTGCTTGTAGTCAAGTTCACCTGTGTGGCTGAAATGGGGAATCTAGGATTGTTCTACTTGAGGCATAAAGGTTGGAAAGGGAATTTGATGGAGATCCAGAAGATGATTATGGTTACACAAGATAAATGAAGAACAGCTGGCTCCATTCCTAGATGGTTCAGGAACCAATGGATACATAGTTAATATTGGGCAAAAGGTACGAGAAGAGTTGAGTAAAATCCTCTTTGCTCATAATGTGGTTGCATCTATCATCCTCTGTCTGTAAAGATAGTGGAATGCACATATATTTGTGTCCTTCAGAAAGGAATTGAATAGGAACTTGAGAAAGAATAATTTGTCAGGTTGTGGGGTAAAAGACAAATGAGATTGCTTTATGGCTAGTTAGAGAGACTCTCGGCTAAATAGTGTCCTCTGTGTTAATACCATTTGGTGATTCTTTAATTCAATATTTGTGATAGTCCAGATATGCTGACTGCACCTGTACCACATGGTGCACAATCTGACTTCTTGAGGATAAAGAAGGAAGAATGGGCTGAGTAATGAAGACTGCATCATTGTTACGCTAATAGTTTCCAATTAAAGTTGCTAAGTCTTAGGCATGTTGAAAAGCATGATGAAGTAGACAAGAGGTTATGGAAGGACAATCGCCTGTTAAAGCAGGGTTATGCATGATTGTTCTCCTTGAATATTTTGTGGTCAACAGCAGAGCATGTGTGTTTTGCCGCTTCACATACTGTAAGTACACTTTAGAAAAATATCTGTCACTTTAATGATGATATTATCACTTATGGGATCCAAGGGAAGAATAAAGTTAAACAAGACTTATAAAAGCAAAGCTTAAAACAACCTAGACTACTGGATTGCTCTATATAGGCCCAATTTGAGTGGGTCAGTATATTGCCATTACTTCAGAGTTATTCTATTAACTTTGTCCTTAGTATGCAGTGTTTCCATTTGCTTTCGTTTATTGTACATCCTCATAGTGTGGGTGACTTGTGGAGATGCATGGTAAATATTAGGAGGAACATGTTGATGTTTATGTTCTCCATTAAGTAGCTGAAATTATCAATGCACAAAGTTATCATTCATAAATAGACTAGCGGGAGAGTTGTCCATAATGTCAAATTCCTCAATTTAAATTGGAAGACAGGCTCCAATGACAATATACAGTACATCATGTACATTGTCTCCTAATTGAGCAATACACACTATACAGCAGGAAGGAGGTAATGACACTGGAGGTTTCTCTGAGGAGATAGTTCAGTAGCTTCCAAGGCTCATCAGAAAATGTTTATAGTCTTGATTGACTGGCATCATATTTTCATGTGGTGAGGGAGGCACCTCAGGTGATGGTATATTGGCCTTCTGGTGAGTGGCAGATAGAAGAACAGGGTGGAGCGTTCTTCCTTAGCAGTTTCTCCAAAGTCTATATGCTCTATTCAGAGTTAAGCTTTTGTTTCTGTCCATATTTTTGCAGGGTCACCACAGTGTTTTGTGTACCAGTCAAGCATCACATTGAGAAAGTGGATGAGGAAGAAAAGGTGTAAGATGCTTTTTCCGAGGACTGTAATGGCTAACACAAGGAGACATAGTTTGAAGGTGCTTGGAAGTAGGTACAAGGGGGATGTTAGGGTTAAGTTTTTCACGCAGAGAGTGGTGGGTGTGTGGAATGCACTGCTGGAGACAATAGTGGAGGCGGATACACCAGGGTCTTTTGGATAGGTACATGGAGCTTAGAAATATAGAGGACTATGTGTTAGGGTAATTCTAGGCAGTTTCTAGAGTAGGTTACATGGTCGGCAGAACATTCTATGTTCTATATTCTAAGTATGATGGAAGAGGAATATATGTCATTGTGACTATCCCCTCAAAGTACTAATTCATATGCTGGGCATCCACAGGAGCAAAACATACGTAGAGTAGATGAGCACACTGGACAAGGAGAGATATCAAGCACCAATGGACTGCAACCAGGCTTGGGGAAAGGAGATTCACCAGGTAGGGTGGATGAAAGTCAAATCTACGGAATTCTACTGACCTGCAGGGGGAAAAATGAGGACAGTAGAGGGGTGCACTGAAGGACAAATTAATGGGAAAGATGTTGAGATGTATATAGAGTCATGGAATACTACAGCACAGAAACAGACCCTTCGGCCAATCTAGTCCGTGTTTGATGAGTATTTTCCTGTCAGGTTAATTGCATAATGTGACTGCAACGTGAGGTTTATGTCCGTTGTGAGATTGTGTGGAGCCAGAAGGACAGCATTGCTGCTCTGGAAGTGACTAATACATCTGCAACAGATGTTGGCAATGCTCAGGTCAGAGTGACAGACCAGCAGGTTTTTGCTTCCAACGAAGCACAGTCTGAGCCCAGCAGAACTTCACTAACAACAGGACAGTGGCAAGTGTGTGGATTACTGCTTTGCCTGAGCAGAGAAAGGCCTCATTTTCGATGTCGGCTGGTTTCCATGAACTCACATGTTTCAGTGGTGTTCTAATGATATAGAACATTTTAGAATGTCTCTTGAAGCACTGACTGTCAGACAGCATCCTCACCAGTGCCTTTCACCTGTACTCCAAAGGGCAGGAGCTCACTTTGGCCAGCCACTAAGGCAGACATCCCACCCTGCAAAAACTCATTTCGGGGAGGTAGCACCCCCGCCCCCCAACAACTCCATATTCCACCCCCCGCCCCCCCGTCAACCTCCAAGGGTGTATGTAATATTTTGTTTAGTGATTTTGTCTAATCTGTAAACCAAGTTGGGTATATGCAGAAAATGTGACATTAAAATATGTACTTATATTATATTATATTATCATGTTTATTCTATTACAACTTTAAGCAAGTCTACAGGGAGTTTGGCCTCATCACGTAGGACATCAATAGCTTAGCTCCTTGGCAGCTAGCCAGCTGGTTTCAAGCAGGGGTCCCCAACCTTTTTTGCACCGCGGACCGGTTTAATATTGGCAATATTCTTGCGGACCGGCCAACGTGGGGGGGGGGGGGGGGCTGTTAAACGCGACCGGAATATAGGTGATAAGTCAACTATAAGTCCTTTGTAAGTAGCTAATGCACTCAGTTTTGTTTCTAAAGGGGTTTATCTAACGAATTTAATATTAAACACACAGCGCATGTTTTCCTCACATGAATGTAGTGATAAGTCAATTATAACAGTGGTCCCAAACCTCTGGGTCGCGAAGAATGCAGGGGTACAGTGGTAGCCAGAACACACCCAGCACACCTTTAAGAAAAAAGCCGAAATAAACAAACTAATTGATTAGGTGCCGCCCGGCATGTAAATGTCGGCCCAGATCAGAGACGACGCAATCTGCAATCGCCTCTGATCTGGGCCGATATTTACGTGCCGGGCGGCACCTAATTAATTAGCTGGTTTATTTTGGCTTTTTTCTTAAAGATGTGCTGGGTGCGTTCCGGCCACCGCTGTATTCTTCGCGGCCTGGAGGTTGGGGACCACTGAATTACAAGTCACTTATAAGTCAATAGCATCATAACATTTTAAGTAACGTTTGGATATTAAACACACAGCGCATATTTTCCTCGTATGAACATATAAAATCATTGCAACACACCAATATCGCTGAATCAGTGGGAGCCCTGGGCTTGTTTTCCTGCAACAAGATGGTCCCATCGAGGGGTGATTGGGGACAGAGATACTCGAAGGGGGTTCCTTATGTCCAGTCTATTCCGCAATTTAGTTTTCGTTGCATTCATTGTAGAAAACTCCGCTTCGCAGAAATATGTTGGAAATGGAAGCAACTTTTTCAGTGTTTTTGTGGCTATCTCAGGATATTCAGTCTTGACTTTGATCTAGAATGCCGGCAGAGATGTTATGTCAAACATACTTTTCAGTCCACCGTCATTTGCAAGCTCGAGGAGTTGATCTTCTTCCCGCGCTGACATGGATGATTCACCGGAGACATTGACAAATGGGTCACAGACCCAGTCCTTTGCACGTCTTGGGTCACTGATGACCTTGCGTGCGTTCAAGTTCAACAGTGCGCGTGACAGGGAATGAGGAAAGGTGCAGCCGACTCATATCGCCAAATCATATTGTTTCCTTGCGGCCCAGTGGTTGGGGATCACTCTTAGCACGAAGAGAGACCAATCAGGATGCTCGCTCTCCCTCTCCGTCTCCCTCTCAAAAAAATCTATTTCCAGGATATTGTATATAATTTCCGGGTGTCAGGGAGCCACTATCGATATGCGGGAGACTCCCGGAACTTCCAGGAGAGGTGGGATGGCTGCTAAGGATATCCGCCTCACCCTATCCTGGAAGGCCTGAGAGCCAGGCATCAGGCACAGGATAGCATTGCTTACTGCTCTTCTAAAGTAAGGCTAGTGAAAGACACTGATGGTATTTAGGTTGACAAATAATTGTGGTTCTTATTTCTTTTCTGTGAGAAATACTAATTTTTCTTGATTAAAATGTCCTTTATATTCAGACTTTAATCATAATGTACAGTATAATGCCGAATTAAACATTTGCATCTGTTGTAGTGAGACTGAAAACTGATATTGAAAGATCGTTCAGTGGATTTAATGCAGGAAGTGAGAGACCAATGCATTGTGGTGCTTGGATTGTTAATAATTCAAAACAGGTTCATGCTCTACCACCTGGAGAGAAATGGTGAACGTTAAAAGTGTAGGTGCCAAGTAATTTGCTGCCACTTACTATAAGTAAGGTCATTTGTGGATCTTGTTTAGTACAGTGACCTTTGTCACGGCATTCATTCTTGTAAGGCAGTTTGGTTTCTCACCTCGTAAGACCACATATATTAATAGCTTTCTTGTATGTGGAAATCAGACTTCTAGCAGCTACCTCTGATGGTTTCAGACATTCAACAGATCTTTCAAAATGTGAAGTACATCATAAAATGTCATTGTTAATGGCATGCATATATTCTCACCATTGAGACACATCACTCTAAACAATTGAGTCATACCATGATAATTCACATTCTGTTAGAAATACCACTGTGCAGTTGTAAAGATTGTTATTGAAATGTAGCCATCACCTTCAGTGGAGTAGAAGGTATCAATGTGACTTTAACCCTTGTGAGTGAACACATCTTTGATCCCCAGTGGAGAATAAAGTAATAAGATGTGATTGGTGGTAGAAAACATTTACAAGATTAATTTCTTGTAAACATTTTCTTATTGAATGCCACTGCCATCTCTCTGTCGTTTTAGCTACTTTAGTTTGGAAGCCTCAGGACAGTGAACATTCCAACACTTCCAAATGCTGAACAAAGGCATGGTCTAATAGGACATGACAGCAGTGATAATTCACCACTCCTTGACAAGGTTCTGCAGAATATTCTGTAATCATTAGATGTACAAGATGATAAGTTGACAGCCAGCAACTTTTTCTGACGGTGGCAATAGCTAATACAAAAGTACATACTTTTAAGATGACTGGAGGATAGTGCAGCGGATGTCAGAGGTATGTTTTTTTCACACAGAGAGCAGTGAGTGCGTGGAATACGCTACCAGTGAGGATGGTAGAAGCAGAACATTGGGGACATTTAAGAGGCTATTAGACAGGCATATGGAGGAAAGAAAAATAGAGGGCTATATTGCATTGACCGTGGAGTAGGCTAGAAGGCTAGCAAAACATCATGGTCTGAAGGGCCTGCTGTACTGCTCTACGTACTATGTTAATGCAACTTGTCCACTGACTGGTGACAAACTTGGTTGTGAATTAGTCATAGTCATAGTCATAGTCATAGTCATAGTTATACTTTATTGATCCAGGGGGAAATTGGTTTTCGTTACAGTTGCACCATAAATAATTAAATAACAATAGAAATAGTAATAGTCATAGAAATAATACATAGTAATAGAATAGTAATAGAAAATAGTAATAAATAGTTAAATAGTAATATGTAAATTATGCCAGTAAATTATGAAATAAGTTCAGGACCAGCCTATCGGCTCAGGGTGTCTGACCGTCCAAGGGAGGAGTTGTAAAGTTTGATGGCAGGAATGACTTCCTATGATGCTCTGTGCTGCATCTCGGAGGAATGAGTCTCTGGCTGAATGTACTCCTGTGCCCAACCAGTACATTATGTAGTGGATGGGAGACATTGACCAAGATGGCATGCAACTTAGACAGCATCCTCTTTTCAGACACCACCGTCAGAGAGCCCAGTTCCATCCCCACCACATCACTGGCCTTACGAATGAGTTTGTTGATTCTGTTGGTGTCTGCTACCCTCAGCCTGCTGCCCCAGCACACAACAGCAAACATGATCGCACTGGCCACCACAGACTCGTAGAACATCCTCAGCATCATCTGGCAGATGTTAAAGGACCTCAGTCTCCTCAGGAAATAGAGACGGCTCTGACCCTTCTTGTAGACAGCCTCAGTGTTCTTTGACCAGTCCAGTTTATTGTCAATTCGTATCCCCAGGTATTTGTAATCCTCCACCATGTCCACACTGACCCCCCCAGGCTATAATTGAAATATTTGCATTCACCTTATGGATATCTGCATTTCACTGGTATAACAATTGATCATTCTCCACTATATATATAGTGAAAAAGACCCAGACTCAAGTTGCAGACTGCTCAAGGTATCCTCTGAAACCATCTAGTACATAGTAGCAGGGTGCAAGATGGAGGCAGGGACAGCATAGACTGAACGACACAACCAAGTTGCAGGAATTGTGTACAGGAACATGTGTGCTGAGTATGGACTGGACACTCCCAACAAATGGGAAACACCTGAGAAAGTAATGGAGAATGACAGAGCTAGGATCCTGTGGGACTTCCAAATACAGACTGGTAAGCAGGTACTGGACAAGGAACAGAAGAAAGCAATAGTGATGGATGTGACAATCCCAAATGACAGTAACATCAGGAAGAAAGAGTATAAGCAGCTGGAGAAATATCAGGGCTTGAAAGAGCAGATAGAAAAGATGTGGAAGGTTAAAGCCAGAGTAATCCCGGTGGTGATGGGAACACTTGGAGCTGCGACACCTGGACAGGGAGAGTGGCTCCAACACATCCTGGGAACGATATCTGAAATCTCGGTAAAGGAATAAACAGTCAACTTTTTGAGATCAGGCTAAGTGGCAGGAATACACCTTTAATAACATGCATTTGACTATTGTGTTTCTGTAGTCGTCGTCGTCATGGCTATCCCTCGAGGTCAAGGATAATGGTCTTTGTTCTGAAGAAGTGGCCCACAGAGTGAAGACACCTGTGTGTGTATTTGTTTAACGTGTACTTGATGTTGCACTCCAAAAAACACATGCTACTTCACAAATCAACCAACTGATTCGAATGGCATGGAAACCACGATGATTGGAGCTGATGGATTTGTTGCAGCCTTCATCCGCCTTCACAGCCGTTGAGTTCGAAGTAACTTCGTCCACCTGTTCCACCATTGAGGTCTTGGTTGGATTGTTCTTTGTCAGGGACCTCACCCTCGACCTTACCGCCATGGGTGACCCTACCAGGAGCATAGCTCCAGATGGCATCACTCTCGGGATCACAGGACCACAAAAGCTTCTCCACCATAACAAGGTGACAATCCACGGAGAAGTGTGTTTCTGTATGTAGTTACTGTATACACTAATTGATTGACAGAATCAAAGGTGGCGATGAATCAGCATACAGGAGGGAGAATGAAAATCTTGCTGAGTGGTGTTATAACAACAACATCTTAATGTCAGTAAGACCAAGGAGCTGATTATAGACTAGAGAAGAAGGAAACCTGAGGTCGATGAGCCAGTCCTCAATGGAGGAGCAGAGTGGAGAGGGTCGGCAACTTCAAATTCCTAGGTGTTATTATTTCGGAGAACTTATTCTGGTTCCGGCATGTAAGTGCAATTATGAAGAAAGTACGGTAGCACTTCTACTTTTTCAGGAGTGTGTGGAGATGCGGCATGATATCTAAAACCTTAACAAACTCCTATAGATGTGTAGTGTGGAGTACATTGACTGGCTGCATCACAGCCTGGTATGGAAACGCCAATGGCCCGTGTGTGTGTGTGTATTTTATATATAGATACACACACACACACACACACACACACACACACACACACACACACACAGTATGTATACGTATATTCAGTATTTATATATGCGTTTGTAATTGTTAACAAATCAATTGGTGCAGAGCTTCACTTCAACATTGCCTTTTCAGCCATTATATGAAATGTGATGGCTGAGCTTCCATCTTCCAAAGTAGGATAGATGGGAGTCACTCAATGTAAGGGTGCTGCTGCAAAACTTAAAGCAAGTTTGGACCACTGGCATTATGGCATTGAATTCTAGGGTTCAAAGGGTTGCTGAGGGTTTATTGCACTAGAGTAATCTCTCACCCAAAAGATTACAAGGACTGCAACAGGCTTTCTGGGGGATAACACTTGTGCTTCTGCTGCTGCCATTTTGACAGTGAGCTTGGTGTTTTCCATCAATCATCCAGTGTAGACTGCTATTGTTTGTGGCATGACAATGTTAACCAGTCCAGAGCCACTTACTGCCATCCTTCCATTTACTGTCAGACCGATTGGTTCATAGATGGACCAGGTAAAGCAAAGGTACAGAGAAAATGTTCACCAGGTGAGAATCATCCACCGTTTGATGATTTATGACAGATTGGACATATGGAATAAATTGGTGTTGATTTGTATTGACATTAAAATGATCAGCAACAGATGGCACAGTAGCATCTAGAACACTATCACAGTGTCAATAACCTAGCTTCAATTCCACTGCTGTTGTTCTCCCCATGACCACATGGGTTTCCTCTGGGTGCTCTGGTTTCCTCCCACAGCCCAAAGAAATACAGGTTAGGAGGTTAATTGAGCCAGAAAGGCCTGATACCCTGCTGTTCCTCTAAGTAAAAATAATTTTAAAAAAGAAGCTGGTAACACATATAAAATGCAGGAGAATGTCATCAGGTCCAGCAGTATCTATGGACAGAGATTAATACTGGATATTTTGGCCCTTCATTAGGACTATAAAGGAAAATGGCAGAAGCCCAAATAAAAATGTAGTGGGAGGGGAGGAAGGTGGTACCAGGGTTCAAATTTCTGTCTATTCATAGTCACTTATGGAAGGTTAGCATTGCTCAGAGGTCAGAGTGTTTTGATCATGTTAAGGAAAATTGTGAGAAATCAAATTCATAACTTGCTGCAGTGCTCGTGAAAAAGGAAACCCACAGGGCTGTTGGATGGGTTTTCCAACATCACAAATGATTAAGCACATAGCGTCAATGATGTATAGACAATAGACAATAGACAATAGGTGCAGGAGTAGGCCATTCGGCCCTTCGAGCCAGCACTGCCATTCACTGTGATCATTGCTGATCATCCACTCTCAGTATCCAGTTCCTGCCTTATCCCATAACCTTTGATTCCACTATCTTTAAGAGCTCTATCCATCTCTTTTTGGAAAGCATCCAGAGACTTGGCCCCCACAGCCTTCTGGGGCAGAGCATTCCATATATCCACCACTCTCTTGGTGAAAAAGTTTTTCCTCAACTCCGTTCTAAATGGCCTACCCCTAATTCTTAAACTGTGGCCTCTGGTTCTGGACTCACCCATCAGCGGGAACATGCTTCCTGCCTGCAGCGTGTCCAATCCCTTAATAATCTTATATGTTTCAATAAGATCCCCTCTCAGCCTTCTAAATTCCAGGGTATACAAGCCCAGTCGCTCCAATCTTTCGACATATGACAGTCCCGCCATCCCGGGAATTAACCTTGTGAACCTAAGTTGCACTCCCTCAATAGCAAGAATGTCCTTCCTCAAATTTGGAGACCAAAACTGCACACAGTACTCCAGGTGTAGTCTCACCAGGGCCCTGTACAGCTGCAGAAGGACCTCTTTGCTCTTATACTCAATTCCCCTTGTTATGAAGGCCAGCATGCCTTTAGCTTTCTTCACTGCCTGCTGTACTTGCATGCTTGCTTTCAGTGACTGATGTACAAGAACACCTAGATCTCGTTGTGCTTCCCCTTTTCCTAACTTGACTCCATTTAGATAATAATCTGCCTTCCCGCTCTTACCACCAAAGTGGATAACCTCACATTTATCCACATTAAACTGCATCTGCCATGCATCTGCCCACTCACCCAGCCTGTCCAAGTCACCCTGCATTCTCATAACATCTTCCTCACATTTCACACTGCCACCCAGCTTTGTGTCATCGGCAAATTTGCTAATGTTACTTTTAATTCCCTCACCTAAATCATTAATATATATTGTAAACAGCTGCAGTCCCAGCACTGAACCCTACGGTACCGCACTGGTCACCGCCTGCCATTCCGAAAGGGACCCGTTAATCGCTACTCTTTGTTTTCTGTCAGCCAGCCAATTTTCAATCCATGTCAGTACTCTGCCCCCAATACCATGTGCCCTAATTTTGCCCACTAATCTCCTATGCAGGACTTTATCAAAGGCTTTCTGAAAGTCCAGGTACACTACATCCACTGGCCCTCCCTTGTCCATTTTCATAGTTACATCCTCAAAAAATTCCAGAAGATTAGTCAAGCACGATTTCCCCTTCGTAAATCCATGCTGACTCGGACCAATCCTGTTACTACTATCCAGATGTGTCGTAATTTCATCTTTCATAATTGATTCCAGCATCTTTCCCACTACCGATGTCAGGCTAACCGGTCTATAATTCCCTATTTTCTCTCTTCCTCCCTTCTTGAAGAGAGGGACAACATTAGCCACCCTCCAATCCACAGGAACTGATCCTGAATCTATAGAACATTGGAAAATGATTACCAATGCATCCACGATTTCTAAAGCCACCTCCTTAAGTACTCTGGGATGCAGACCATCAGGTCCCGGGGACTTATCAGCCTTCAGACCCAACAGCCTATGCAACACCATTTCCTGCCTAATATAAATTTCCTTCAATTCATCCATTACCCTAGGTCCTTTGGCCATTATTACATCTGGGAGATTGTTTGTGTCTTCCCTAGTGAAGACTGATCCAAAGTACCTGTTCAACTCGTCTGCCATTTCCTTGTTCCCCATAATAAATTCACCCGCTTCTGTCTTCAAGGGCCCAATTTTGGTCTTAATTCCAGGTCGGGATGTTTGCAGCTGGAGATCATCATGCAGGTGTTAGAGTACCTCAGCAATTCCTCTTTCAGGTAGTAAAAATTATCCTTTATTGTATGCTGTTGAAGAAACATTGTCAATGAGTTGTTATTTATTCTGCCACATTAACTTGGCAGTGGGCAGCAGTGAATAGTGATAGACATATGTTGGTTGGCAATCAAGCAAGGTATTTTATTCTGAAAAGTCAATTGACATGGCACAAATAAGGACAAGTCTTTATTGTCTTTGAGGCTGTATTACACAGAGAAGTCAGACCATTCTTCACTGCCTTTGGAACTGTGCACCCCAGAGGCAAATAGTGAGCATTTCTTCAAAGCTCAACCTGTGTCCTGAAAAGAATGGAAATCCCTTCTGAAGTCACAAAGTGATTTCCTTATTATGGGGCAGATAGCATTTGATGTGCTCAATTAGCATGCTCAATTTATGTTTTCTCCAGATTAGTTTCTGCATATTCATGGCCCCAAGGTGTTGAAGGTGAGTGAACTCAGCCAGCTCCATCATGGGCACTAACCTCCCCAACATCAAGGACGTCTTCAAAAGGTGATGCCTCAAAAAGGGGGCATCCAGAATTCAGGCCCCTGGTCACCCAGGACATGCTCTCTTCTCATTGCTACTATATATAAATTTCTTCTTATTTATGTATTGCACTGAATCGCTGTCACAAATCGACAAATTTCACGACACATGCCAGTGATGTTAAACCTGACTCTGGCCAATGGTGATGCATGTCAATGCTGATGGAAAATGCTTGGACTACTTTTGATGAATTTAGCCTGGGTCTGGTGCTTGTGTGAACTGATGAAAACTTGTCACGTACGTTCCAAAGTCATGTTTCTTAAGATGATGCACTGCCATATTTTTAAGTACTTATTCAGTGGAATGGGTGGTCAATTAACTGTTTTGGGTAGAATGCTAACAACCAAACCAAGAAGATCCGACTTTAAATTGTGTGCTGTGCTTAAAGGCAATAGAGATTCTATCAAAATCTTAAATGTCTGCAAATTAGATGGTGCTATGTTTTAGGTGAGGAACCAAATTTTCTCGCTCTCATTCACAATTGAACCCTTTCATTAACAATGAAGGATCAGAAAATTGGTTGATTAAAACTACAGTCCATAAGCCAACACTTCAGTATCTCAGACAGGCTCATTCTCATCAGCGAGGGAGAGAGAAATTCCTCCCTCAACAACGAGAGCAGAACAGCAGCTCGCTGTTCTGATGTTACAATCTTCCACATCGCTTCTCCAGCCCCCGAAGGCACACACTTCCAGGCCACATGGTAGGTACGGAAAACCAAGCAACACACACAAAATGCTGGAGTAACTCAGCGGGGAGGTCACACCGATGGAAAAGAGTAAACGGTTGATGTTTCGGGCCGAGACCCTTCATCAGGACTGGAGAAAAAAGATCAGCAGTAGAATTAAAAGGTGGGGGGGGGGGGAGGAAAGGGAGAAACACAAGGTGATAGGTGAAACCAGGAGGGTGAGGGGTGAAGTAAAGAGCTGGGAAGTTGATTGGTGTCAAATCAGGAAGCTTGGAAACGGATCTGGAAGCCATGTGGTACAAGCTGGTGGTAAAGACATGTTCAGAGGAAGGATACACGGCTGTGGTAGCTAGTTCGAGCCTCAGCTGTGGCAGCGTGTTTGTGTCCTTGAGCAAGGTACTTAACCACACATTGCTCTAGTGTCTGTGCAAGGAGTGGCGCCCCACACAGACTTCCAATCTGCACCTTGTAAGGCATGAACATGCCCGACACAGGCCTCTCGTGGTCTGAGTCGACATTCCCCTCCCCTCCCTCCCCCCTATTATTATGCTTTGCAATGCACCACTGCTGCAAATTAACAAATTTCACGGCATGTGCCTGTGGTATTAAATCTGATTCTGTTTCTGAAACTGGAGCACAGGGAGGAAGCCCACACTGTCACAAAGCAGAACGTACAAACTCCTTACATGCAGCGGTGAGAATTGAACCAACGTTGCTGGTGATCTAATAGCTTTATGCTAACCACTACACTACTATGCCACCCCCACAGCTTGCGCATCTTGTCTTCAAGTTAACCATTTTACAATAACATTTTAACATTATAAAACGTTATAGCATTTTCTAACACCAACTTGACTTTAAAATGTGCTTCTGGCATGAAGATCAGGAAAAGATCTGTATAAATGCAAGTTTTTTTTACATCTAAATAAACTTTATTCATAATTTAAAAATTACAAGAATTAACTGTTCAATCTCTTTTCACTCTTTACATTCATAGTCAATGCTCTCAGTATTGTTCTGTTTCATTCCTATGCATCAATAACACTGCTGATACTCTGCATGAATGCAAGTTCTTAAATAAATATAGGCAGTGAGGAATAAGTAGTTTTTTTTGCAGAAGAATCCCAGTCAACTCCAGTCTTGCCCACTTGTAATGCACTCTCTACATTTGGGGTCACTGGATAGGCAAGAGCGTAAATAAGAGACAAGAGAAATCTGTGATGTTGCTGGAGGACAGTTCATACTTGTGAATTGTTTACTTGAAGTTCATTCCAGTCATTCATCAAGGCACTCAAAGTAACAGGTTTGCACAGAGATTAAACAAGAGCCTTTATCTCTGTAAACACAGGACTGCTCCAATTAAAGCTGTTTAGTGAGCAGAAAGGAAGTTTTGTAAGTGTGTATCTCCTTCGTGCAATAATGCTACTTGTCAGCTTGAGGAAGTACCACAGAGGAAGGCAGAGTGCAATTATTTAATGTGCTGTTGCTTTGGAGTCAGTCTGGCTTTGTTGGTTGAATAATTGACGTTTTGTAAAAGAATGTGGAGAAAATGTGCAACCAATGTTCAGCACACTTATACTAAATGTACTGCTGGATAGGCCCGTGACTGCTGGTCTCGGCCATGGTTCAAGTATAAAGTACCAGCACCGTTCAAGTGAGGGTGTAGTTGAGCTAAAGTTCAATCAAAATTATCCAGAACCTCACCGAATCTTTGGTGAGCGTGTGCCATAACCCAGCTTGCCTGCTTCAATGGAATATCAAAAATTCACGTATCATAAGTGAATTATCTCACTTCTAAAGGTATTCCTGATATAATAAAAAAAACATGCAGCTTAATATCTATCAATCCTTCTAAATTAGCATTGTTATGGTGAGAACAAGGCATTTCAGTATCTCAACTAAGGCTCATTCTTTGTGCAAAATCTAATAGAAATTTGATGATAATGTTCACTCGAGGCAACTTCTTTTGTCTGCAGTTTCACATGCACAGTCACACACATAACATTGCATGCATACTTATACCAGTCTAAACTAAATTCATGAGTGGCAGCATTGATGTGTTCCCTCTCTTTAGCTTCGGTACATTTGAAAAATAATAACTCCACCTGCACACTCCAACACCAGCACCTTGCTACCAACCAGTCCTTCCTATTTCATCAACACAAAGCTGAAAAGTAAGATCCTCAAACCTGGGTCTGTACTGGATTGCAGGGCTATCTCCTTACAGATAACAGATGAGTTCTTTGGGAGAGGGAGAATACTTCATTCAGACCTACATGGCAATTTTCAGTAGAGAACAAACAGATTTGTTGTCAAGTGTATCTTAGAAAGCCTCATTTTGTTTGGTGAACCTTATGTGATGCTTAGTTCTATTACTGGCTTATTGGATAATAATTGAAGCATGGCTTTACATTGAAAATAGTTTTCATCTAATTTAAAGTTAAAGTTAATGATAAACTTAGTGTGTTAAAGAAGTGCTAGGAATATTTGGCTGGAATGAATAGGAATTGCTTTGTATGAATAAATTATATAATCATCTGTGCCTGTTCAGTTTGGTATGAAGTATCCCACACCATTATTTGAATTCCCTCGTCCTTATTGATCCTTCAGCTCATATCTCAAAAACATTACTTTCTTACAGAATCCTTCTCTGTGTACTTTGACTGCTTGTCTCTACACCATCAATGACCTCATTCATTGAGTGCGTTCATTATGAAGTGTTTAAAACATCAGGGTGAGTGAGTTCTCTCTGGGTCTTTCACAAATTACTGAATTATAATACGTGTACAACAGTCAGAGAAAGTACCATTTAAACATATTCTGACATCAACCAGCTGGGATGGTTAAAAATGTTATCAGTCTTTCTTGGACAATCTATAAAACGCATACCAGCAACACATTTAAATGTGCACGAAAGCTCCATGGCCCTGTGAACTATATACAGTCAGTTGACATTCACAGCAATTACAGGTCAGATAACCCAGAATTTCTGCTGCATAGATAAACATAATGTGCAAAACACATCTGTGTTTCTTCTGAAAACTGACTGTTAAGTGTAATCTGAGAATTTAGGTGTGAAACTTGTTCACAGATTTGATTCTGAATACAAAGAAGTGAGCAGGTTGGTGCAGTACTATGTACTGGTGGGTGAATTGCATTCACTGCCATCATCCCCTCACCAACCACTCACAGCTCTCATAGAAATGCCCAGATTGCTTCAAGCACAGAGGTCTTATTTTCCTGCTTAGACTCGTTGCCTGGGAATCTAGGTTTCTTTCCACAGTGCAAGCCCGCTCTACACTGAAACTCACAATCCGGACCTGAAGCCTACCTGTTTTCCTCTAATGGAGGAGCCTTGAAAAACATGCCTCATGCATGAGAAGTTGGTAACAGCAGGCTCTTTCACAAAACACACATTGGCTCACCACACACCACAGATTGACAATACTCACAACAAAGTCAGAAGGGATCTGAAGTAGAATTTTTTTTGCCCAGAAGATAGCTGAGAACTCAAGTGCACAACCCGGGCAGGTGATGGAAGCAGGTACTATGAGCCGAAAGGTTGAAAGATTATCTTTCATGGATGCTGCCCAACCTGCTGAGTGTTTCTAACATTTTGTTTTTATTTCAGATTTCCAGCAGTTACAACTTCTGTGTTTGATTTTCATTTAATATTTATAAACACTTCAATCTGTAACGCGGGCACACAACACAATAGAGAAGATGATCGTGTGGTAATGTGGAAGGAAACAAAAGAGTTTTTACAAGCCACTATAGGGAAGTGGATATCAAAAGGAAGAAGAAAATAGTGAAAAAGTGGATGGTCTTGATCAAGGCAGCCACTAGAATGACTGCAGCATCTTGGTTGATGTTATCTTGGAGAGGGCTGGTTCTTTGGGCTATTACGAATTGATATTGATTTGAAGACACTTGCCTGACTGCTTAAAAATGACATCTGTTAGTGACTAAATTGAATATTCATGGTTGCAACACAGATCTCAAAGGAACATCATGAGCATTCTTCTGTCTTTTAAAACACAAGTCCATCATCCATACACTCTGTCTGTTTCTGCCCAATCAGCTTTATAACCCAGCAGAAGATTGTCTTCATGCACATCATGTTCACAGAAGAATCCCTTGTGAGGTAATTTATCAACTATCTTAATAAAATCCACATAAATAACATCCATTGACATTCATCTGTCCAGTACCTAAGTATCATCTTCAAAAAAATTATATTAGGTTGATCGTCAGGGCTTGTTTTTTACAAATCCTTTCTGGCCAATTCTGATGATCAAAACTTGTAGAGCCTGGATCTAAAAGCTTGTGTATTCTGCTAAGGCAAAGTAAGATTAAGACTAACTTTATCTGTCACATGTACAGATAATGTACATATATCAAAACATAGAGGGCAATGCATTGTTTTTATCAATGACGAAAGTCTGGTATAGAAACATCAATCCCAGGAACAGATGAATCCACAAAAAGTGGTGGATACGGCCCAGTCCATCACAGGAAAAGCCTTCCCCACCATTGAGCACATTTATAAGGAGCATTGCCACAAGAAGGCAGCATCCATCTTCAAGAACTCATGCCATCCAAGACATGTAACATGGATCCTTGACTTACTCACCAGGAGACCACCGTGTGCAGATCAAAGATAACACCTCCTCTTCACTGACAGTCAACCCTGGCGCATCTCAAGGATACATGCTTAGCCCACTGTTCTACTGTCTCTACACTTATGACTGTGTAGCTAGACACAGCTCAAATGCCATCTATAAATTTGCTGATGACACAACTATTGTTGGCAGAATTTCAAATGATGACGAGAAGGTTTACTGGAGTGAGCAACAACCTTGCGCTCAATGTCAGTAAGGCCAAGGAATTGATTGAGGACTTCAGGAAGGGGAAGTTGAGGGAACACACACCAGTCCTCATTGAGGGATCAGCAGTGGAAAGAATGAGCAGTTTCAAGTTCCTGCGTGTCAACATCTCTGAAGATAGAGATCACTGAAGATGCAGGAGGTATAGGAGCATTAGATCCCACACCACCAGATTCAGGAACAGATATTACGTTACAATGACCAGGCTCCTAAACCAACGTGGATAGGTTCACTTACCACAACTCTGAACAGATCCCATAACGCACAGACACACTTTCAAGCACTTAGTTATTGCACAGTTTGTCTTCTTTTGCACATTGGTTGTATCTCAGTCTTTGATTTTGTATAGTTTCCATAAATGATGCTGTATTTATTTATTTCCCTGTGAATTCCTGCAAGAAAGTGAATCTCAAGGGTGACATACTATATTTACAGTGCCTATACAAGGTATTGAAACCCCACCCCCCAGAAGTTTTCATTTTTTATTATTTTACAACATTGAATCACAATGGATTTAATTTGGCTTTTTTTAACACTGATCAACAGAAAAGACTCTTTCGTGTCAAAGTGAAAACAAATTTCTACAAATTAGTCTAAACTTATTACAAATATTAAAGACAAAATAATTGATTGCATAATTATTCACCCGCTTCAAGTTAGTATTTAGTGGATGCACCTTTGGTAGCAATTACAGCCTTGAGTCTGTGTGGATAGGTCTCTTCTCAGCTTTGTACATCCGGACACTGTAATTTTTCCCCATTCTTCTTTACAAAATTGCTCAAGCTCTGTCAGATTGCATGGGATAATGAGTGAACAGCCCTTTTCAAGTCCAGCCACAAATTCCCAATTGGATTGAGGGCAGGAGTCTGACTTGGCCACTCCAGGACATTAGCTTTGTTGTTTTTTAAGCCATTCCTGTGTGGCTTTTGCTTTATACTTAGGGTCATTGGCTTGCTGGAAAACAAATCTTCTCCCAAGTCACAGTTCTCTTGCAGACTGTATCAGGTTTTCCTCCAGGATTTCCCTGTATTTTGCTGCATTCATTTTACCCTCTACCTTCACAAGCCTTCCTGGGGCTGCTGCAGTGAAGCATCCCCACAGCATGATGCAGCCACCACCATGCTTTGTGGTAGGGATGGTATGTTTTTAATGATATGCAGTGCTTGGCTTATGCCAAACATAGTGTTTAGTCTGACGGCCAAGAGACTCAATTTTGATTTCATCAGACCATAGAGCCTTCTTCCAGCTGAGTTCAGAGTCTCCCACTTGCCTTCAGGCAAACACTAGCCAAGATTTCATGTGACTTTTTTCAACAGTGGCTTTCTCTTTGCCACTCTCCTATAAAGCTGCATCTGGTGAAGCATCCGGGCAAAAGTCGTTGTATGCGCAGTCTCTCCCATCTCAGCCACTGAAGCTTGTAACTCTCCGGAGTTGTCATAGGTCTCTTGGTGGCCTCCCTCACAAGTCCCTTTCTTGCACAGTCACTCATTTTTTGAGGACGGCCTGCTCTAGGCAGATTTACAGCTGTGCCATATTCTTTCCATTTCTTGAGATAATTGACTTAACTGTACTCCAAGGGATATTCAGTGACTTTGAAATGTTCTTGTATCCATCTCCTGACTTGTGTTTTTCAATAACCGTTTCATGGAATTTCTTGAAGTGTTCTTTGTTTTCATAGTGTAGTTTTTGCCAGGATACTTCACCAGCAGTTGGACCTTCCAGATACAGGTGTATTTTTACTACGATCAATTGAAACATCTTGACTGCACATAGGCCTCTAAAAACTGATCTCTATTTAACTACTTATGTGACTTCTAAAACCAATTGGCTGCACCAGTGATGATTTAGTGTGTCACATTAAAGGGGGTGAATACTTATACAATCAATTATTTTATATTTTATATTTGTAATTCATTTAGATCACTTTGTAGAGATCTGTTTTCACTTTGACACAAAAGAGTCTTTTTCTGTCGATCAGTGTCAAAAGAAGCTGAGTTAATTCCACTGTAATTTAATATTGTAAAACAATAAAACATGAAAACTTCCGGGGGGGGTGAATACTTTTTATAATACTTTTTATACTTTACTGATTTGACTTTGACTTTGAACAACACAGTCCATGGGGTGGCCCACAAGAATCACCACACCTCCAGCTCCAACATAGCATGCCCGCATCTAACTATCCCTTTGGATTATGGGAGGAAAACAAAGCACCTGGTGGAAACCCTTGCAGTCACTGGGCAAACTTACAAACCCCTTACAGACAGCAGTGGGAATTAAACCCCAATCTTCTGATAGTGTCCAATGAGCATAATACAGAAATTGGACTTTGATGAGAAAGGGGCTTCAGTGAGGTTGGGGCAATGGTGGAGATTTATATTTAAAAGATTAAACAAATAAAGCTAATTGAACAAATTAGCTTTATTTATTTAGCTGCAGTGCTTGGGAGCTGAAGGAAACCTTTGCAGCCCAAAGCAATTACATCTGCAGTGATTGTCAGCAACTTGAGGAATTTTGGTTCATAACTGATGAGGTGGAGTCCAAGATTCAAGAACTGTAATCCTTTGGGGAAGGGAAAGATCAGTTTTTTGACAAGGAACAGGAAGGTATAAGCATGAATGAGGGAAGTAACGCTGAAGGAGCCTCAGACCTTGCACTTGTCCAAGAGGTACAAGTTACTTACAGGCTGGGAAGAGACTACGGAGAGAACAAACAAATTGAGCAGATTATTGTGATCCAGGGTACCATTCATGTTGGGGATGTGAAAAGGAATGTAGTAATGATAACATATTTAAGGAAATAGAAAGTGTTTGCAGTAGATTTGTGTTCTTAGGACTGTATTGCTTTCCCATGTTTAGATAAACGACATTTGTCTACACTGGACTGTGAAGGGCAAATCCATTTAGGATTCACATGGAAATCAACAGCATCAGCAAGACAAGGGATGTTCCACTGAAGGAAAATGAGTAACCCACCTTTGCCTCTTCTCCTGTCAGTAGAAACGGTTCTGCCCAGCTCAGTAGCTAAGCCACACGTGAAGGCCAGGAGCTGGAGTTGGTTGTCAGAGGTCATTTGAGGCATACGCCATTGGG
Source organism: Mobula hypostoma (assembly GCF_963921235.1). Lineage (NCBI taxonomy): Eukaryota > Metazoa > Chordata > Chondrichthyes > Myliobatiformes > Myliobatidae > Mobula > Mobula hypostoma. The sequence goes on along the minus strand of NC_086129.1, from coordinate 18,897,056 downwards.
AGCATTTAATAGGTAGTGAGAGCTTGTCCCTCTTACTACCCCCGGCTATAACAACCTTAAGAAGCCAAGTGACATTATAAAAGTTTATTAAATTCTGAGGCATATAGGTAGGATAGGTAGTCTGAGTCTTTTTCCCAGTGTCAGGGAGCCTAAGGCTACAGGGTACAGGTTTAAGGTGAAACAGCAGATACTGAGAGGAGATTTGAGGGTACATTTTGACATAGGAGTTTGTGTGAAAAATCTGGAATGAACTGTTTGAGGTGGTTGAGATAGTTAACATTTTAAAAGGATCTGGACAGGTACATTGATACAAAAGACAAAGAAGGATATGGTATTAACATAGGTAAGTACAGTAGGGTGAGTGAAGACAGGCACGTAGTTGTTATGGATGAGTGGGTCAACAGGGTCCAATCTGGTGCTGTAAAGTTCTGTGATCCTCTGGTGCACAGCACTGCATTCAACAGCTGGACCAAGCCTGCCAGTACTTGTTATACTACTTTGGAAAATAAACAGAGCAAGAAAAAAAATCATCTTGAATTCTTTCGACCAGACTGAAATCTTCTAACACATCCCAGCTGCCACTTGCTGCTCTTCACTATTTGAAGTATATTTTTGCTGCTGATTTCACTGAAGTTAAGCATTAAAGGCAAGCAAATCCGGAAGCGAAGAAAAATATATGTATATGGGGAACGGGAGAGGATTCATTACTGGGAATCCCGAGATCCTAAGCAACACTCACAAAATACTGAAGGAACTCAGCAGGTCAGCTGCCTTGATAGAAATTAATAAACAGTCGATGTTTCGGGTGAGACCCTTCATCAGGACTGGAAACGAAGAGGGAAGAAGCCAGAATAAAAAGGTGGGGTGGGAGAGGGGAAGGAATACCAGCTAGATAGATAGTAATAGGTGAAGCCAGGTGGGAAGGGAGGGAGATGAAGTAAGAAGCTGGGAGGTGATAGGGGGAAAGGCTGGAGCACAAGGAATCTGAGAGGAGACGAGAGTGGACCAGAAGAGAAAGAGAAGGAGGAGGGATACCAAAAGAAGCTGATAGGGAGGTGAGGAGAAAAGAAGAGGTAAGAGGAAAGCCAGAGTGGGGAGCTGAAGAAGAGGGAAGGGGGATGGGTAAAATGCAGCCAATGTCTAATCCAATTTACTACCTCATCTTGAATGCCAAGTGACTGCACCTTCTTGGCCAAATTGACTTTATCAAAGGCCTTGCTGTCTTGCCTTCATCAAATTTCCTGGTAACTTCCTTGAAAAACTCTATAAGATTAGTTAGACATGACCTACCATGCACAAAACCATGTTGACTATCCCTAATCAGTCCCTGTGTATCCAAATAAATATATATGCAGTCTTTTGGAACACCTTCCAGTATCTTACCCACTACTGACATCAGGCTCACTGGCTTAAAATTTTCCAGCTTGTTTAAGCAACAGAATGACATTAGCTATCCTCTGATCCTCCGGCACCTCATCTGTGACTGAGAACATTTTAAATACCTCTACTAGGGCCCTTTGCAATTCTGCACCAGCCTTCCATAAGGTCTGAGAGAATACGTTGTCACTCCCTGGGGACTTATCCATCATAATTTGTTTCAAGACACTAAACTCCTCCTCCTCTGTAATCCGTATATGGTCCATGACCTTGCTGTTGTTTTGCTTCACTTTGACATTCCCTGTGTCTGTCTCCCAAGTCAACACAGATGCAAAATATCCATTTTAGATCTCCCCCATCTCTTTCGGCTTCATGCATAGATTACCACGCTGATCTTGCAGAGGACAAAATCTTTTCCCTTGTTATCCTTCTGCTCTTTATATATCTGCAGAAGCCCTTGGGATTCTCCTTCAGCCTGGCTGCCAGAACAACCTCGAGTCTTCTTTTAGGCCTCCTGATTTTCCTCTTGAGTTCTCTGATTAATAGATGCACATTAGGGAGGATTTTGTGAAGACATTTTCTGTGATTTGCTCGCTGTCTTATGTTCACATCCAGAGTGTTTTGGAATCAAGGCTATAATGAATGCTCAAAAAGGTGCCGAGTTTACACTGCTAACAACTCCTAATTCTTTTACATTGCCAAAGGTGACTCATGCTCCAAATGTTAAATCAGTTGTACTTGAGAGTAATTAACTAATGTCTGGTAATAATACCAGTGTTTATAAACAATTGTGGGTGTGCGTGCGTAATGTTGGGTTTACATTCCTTGTATTTAACTTCTTTTTGCCAAAGATATGTCTCACTCATAAAAATATAGAAAAATATAATAAATCAAAATACTGTAATTTACACAGTGCAATGCAGATTTTTGTGATACCCCGGAATGGTTCATTCCCACACAGTACAAATAGTATTTATGTTACATGACATCAAATATTTCTGTCATAGACAACCCGAAGTGCTTCACATTGCACATCTTAGAACTGGAACCAGTAGTGGGAGGGTCCACAATGTGGTCTTTCTCTGTTGGAGCTCTGTGCTGCTTGAAAAAACACTTTATACTTCAGCTAACTGTGCCAATCTGCAAGTTTGTTGTGGGCAGTTTCTTGAACTGGGAGACAACAAATATTGATTGGCAGACCAGACGGCAATGCTGATGAAGAAAATAGTTTCCCAATTGTAATGTCACCTTGAGTGATAGTTCGTAAAGCACATTCTTGGGCTATCGAGTTCCTGGGATGGATCTGAACAAAATCACTCCATTTCTTTCCAATGCTTTGTTGAAGCATACTATTGTGGGGATTGGGGGATAGTCACATCAGATATGATCGACTGACTCTTCTGTACATTGGGAAGATGGCATTTTCCCACAACTTGCCGCCTTCTCTACACTGGGAACCCCTGCTTACACAATCCATGAGAGGCTCATTTATTACACCGCTGCTACCTTGGAAGTGGCACCGGAGGCGAGGGAGAAGAACCGGCGTCCTGGTGAGGTTGAGACAATGAGCTAATCGGCCGCCGCTCCCTAGCATACTCCTGGCTAACGTTCAGTCCCCGGACAATAAGCTGTGCAAACTGAGAACCAGAATCTCCTATCAGTGGGAAACAAAGGGATGTAACGTTTTGTGCTTCGTGGAGACCTGGCTGATGGAGGAGATACCGGATCATGCCATTAAGCCCTTGGGGTTCTCCCTGCTCTGGGAGGACAGGTCTAAAAACCTCTCTGGATAGAGTATAGGGGCTGGGGTATGCTTCATGGTCAATAATGCTTGGTGTGACCCCCAGAACATGCATGCTTTCAAATCCTTTTGTTTCCCAGATCTGGAGTACCTGGTACTGGTATGTAGACCTTTCTGGCTGCCTAGGGAATCCATAGCTTTTATTATCACAGTTGTATATATTCTGCCGCAGGCTGATACTGACCTGGCTCTCAAGGAACTGTACAAGACAACTAGCACCCTGGAGACTGCACGTCCAGTGGCTCCCTTCATCGTCGCCGGTGACTTTCGTAGAGCGTCACTCTCTAAAGTGTCTCCAAAGTTTTGTCAACACATCCAAGTGAGCACACAGGGAGATAGCATACTCAACCACTGCAACTCTCCCTTCTGCACCACTTACAAAGGCTCCTCTGCCCACCGTTTTGAAAGTCGGATCACTGCTCCATCTTGCTCCTGCCGATGTACAGGCAGAAGCTGAAACAAGAGGTGGCCATAGTTAAAACCGTCCACTGTTGGTCCAACCAATCAGCCTCCATGCTACAGGACTGCTTTGATGATGTTGACTGGAACGTCTTTCGTGATGTGGATGTCTCTGAGTTCACAGAGGCGGCCACGAGCTTCATCCAGAAGTGCATCAAGGATGATGCCCCCAGAAATCAGTCAGGGTCTATCCAAACCAGAGACCCTGGATCAACAGTTCTGCGCGAGCAGCACATACCACACGACACAGAGCTTGTGTTGCCGGTAATCAGCAGGAGCTCAAGAAATGCAGCTACAATCTACGCAAAGTCATCAAGGCAGCAAAACGACAATACAGGGACAAGATCCGGACACAACTCTCCACCAACAAGACACTTTCCCTTTCAAGGTCTGCACACCATCGTAAACCTCAAAGCTAAGCGCAGTGCTAATGTCAACATTGCTGTCTCTCTCCCAGATGAGCTGTCTTTTTTTACTCTCAGTTCAATGTCGCCAACACTGAGCCCCTGAGGAGAGCTGCCAAAGAGAAAGTCGAAGGAACACACACCAGTCTTCATCACAGGATCAGCAGTGGAAAGGATGAACAGTTTCAAATTCCTGGGTGTCAACATCTCTGAAGATCTATCTTGTGACCAACATATTGATGCAGTTGCAAAAAAGGCTTATCAACGGCCATATTTCGGTAGGAATTTGAGGAGATTTGTTATGTAACCAAAGACACTCGCAAATTTCTACAGATGTACCATGGAGAGCATTCTAACTGGTTCCATCACCATCTGGTATGGAAGAGCCACCACACAGGGTTGGAATAATCTGAAGAAAGTTGAAAACTCTGCCAGCAGCACCACGGGCACTAACATCCCCAGCATCCAAGGGATCTTCAAGAGGTGATGCCTCAAAAAGGTGGCATCCATTATTAAGAACACCCCTCACGAAGGACATGCCCTCTACTCATTGTTGCCATCACAGAGGAGGGACAGGAGCCTGAAGACACATATTCAACTTTGTGGGGACGGCCTCTTCACCTCCATTATCAGATTTCTGAATGGACAATAAACCAAACCATGAGCACCTCCTCACTAATCTTTTGCTCTCTTTTTTTGCACTACTTATTTCATTTATTATATCTATGTCTTACTGTAATGGTACTGCAATGTACTGCTGCCCCATAACAACAAATTTCATGAAACATGCCAGAGATATTAAACCTGATTCCCATTCTGATGCACAGCTTGGTAGGTGAATTGGCCACTGTAAAGTGTCCCAAGTATGCAAGTGAGGGGTAACATCTGAGAGGAGTCAATGGATGGTCAGTAGAATAAAATGGGATCAATGAATATGGGTGCTTGATGGTGCCTCTTTAAATCCTATTTACATCTTTTCTGTAGGTAGGTGACCAGAAATGTGCATAATACTCCAAATTAGACCTTACCAACGTCTAATAAAACTTCAAAATAATGTCCTGTCTCCTGTACTCAAGACATTGATTTATGAAGGCCAATGTGCCAAAAGCTTTCCTTACAAACCTATCTATCTGTGATTCTGGACCTGTATACCCAGATGCCTCTGTTCTACCACACTCCTCAGTGCCCTACCACTCACTGTCTAGGACCTCCCCTGGTTGGTCCTCTCAAATTTGCAATGCCTCACACTTGTCTGCATTAAATTCCATCTGCCATTTCTCTGCTCATTTTTCCATCTGGTTCATATCCTGCTGCAAGCTTTGATAGTCTTCTTTACTGTCCACTATACCCCCAATCTTGGTGTCATCAAGAAATTTGTTGATCCAGTTTACCACATTATCATCCAGATCATTGACTAGATGACAGACAACAGCGGACACAGCACCATCACTGTGACACACCACAAGTCACAAGCTTCCAGTGAAAGAGGTAATCATTTACAACTACATTCTAGCTTCTTCCATGAAGCCAATTTCTAATCCAATTTACTACATCATCCTGAATGCCGAGCAACTGAACATTCTTGATCAACTTCCCATGTAGGACCTCATTAAAGGCCTGGCTAACAACAGCTACTGCCTTACCTTCAACAACTTTCCTGGTAACTTCCTTGAAAATCTCTTTAAGATTGGTAAGATACAATTGAGCATACACCAAGACATGTTGATGGTCCCTAATCAGTACCTGTCTATCCAAATACTTATAAATCTGGTCCCTTTGAATACCTTCCATAACTTTCCCAATACTGATGTCAAGCTCACCAGCCTATATTTTCCTGGCTTATTTGTAGAGCCTTTCTTAGACAACAAAACAACATTAGCTATCGTCCAATTCTTTGGCACCTGACCCATGGCGAAGGATGTTTTAAATATCCCTGCTAAAGCCCCTGCAATTTCTGCACCACCCTCCCACAGGGTCTGAGGGAACATCTTGTCAGGCCCTGGGGATTTATCCACCCTAATTTACCTCAAGACATTGAGCACCTCCTCCTCTGTAATCTGTATAGGGTACGTGACCTCGCTGCTACATTGCCTCACTTCTGTCCATCTCTTGAGTAAACACAGATGTAAAATATCCACTTAAGACCTCCCTGATCATTTTCAGCTCCATGCGTAGATAACCAGTCTGATCTTGTCCCCTGCTATCCTATTGCCCGAGAGAAGCCCTTAGCATTCTGTTTCACCTTGTTTGCGAGAACAATCTGTCTTCTTTTAGCCCTCCTGGTTTCTTTCTCAAGTCTTTTCTTGCATTTCTTATACTCCTCAAGTACCTCATTTGTTCTTGCCTGCCAATACCTGCTATGCACCTCTTTTTCTTCCTTAACCAGGGATTCAATATCTATTGAAATCCAAGGTTCCCGAAACCTGTTATCCACGTATTTTATTCCGATAGGCACATGTAAGCTTTCTACTCTCAAAATTTTACTTTTGAAGGCCTCCCACTTACCAATCACACCTTTACCAGAAAACAGCCTGTCCCAATCTACGCTTTCCAGATGCTTTCTGATACCATCAAAATTGGCCTTTCTCCAATTTAGAGTTTCAACCTATTGACCAGACTTATCTCTTTACATATTTACTTGAAACTAATGGCATTATCGTCACTGCATGCAAAGTATTCCCCTACACAGGGTTGGCCAACCTTTTACATTCCATGCATCAATTTTTTCACGCACGAATTCAGATGTGCCATACAACTCTTGTACCCCCATTCAATTCATGTAAAAACATGTTAATATAGGCATATTTAGCATTTTTACATGATATATTGATTTAATATCAAACAAGATAAACATTACTTACCTTAATGAGACTTCTTTTAACAAATATATTTTGTCTTCTTTTGATTTCTTCCTTTTCCTCAATGATATATTCTTTCCGTAACGCAGACCCAAGCACTAGTTTCAGTTTTCAGTCTGATGTTGAGCTTTACAGTGTCTATTAAGATCACGTCTTCTATTTTGTGAGAAAGCGTTTTCACAAACAATGCATAATGGTTTTCCTGACGGACCCGCCATAACTAAGAACTCATTTTCCCACTGTTCATTGAATTCACGATTACTATCACTTTCTGCTTTTCTTTTGCTCATTTTCTTTTGCACTGTGATGGGTAACTGAATGTAAATCAAGGCTAATCTTCAAAAAAGTAAAAATGCAAATGTTCACAATGGTCGAACAAAGCACAACTCGGTAGTGCACGAGTGTCAATTGTAAACTGACTGGCAAAATCCTCTGATGCACCGCTGGTACACAGGCCTGGCGCCTCAGGATCAAACAAGTATCAAACGTGTATTGAACAGTTATGGATCGACTGCAGAACGAAAGTCCTCCTTTCCTAGTTTGACTCATTGAACATTTTTTAAAAATTGGAAACAGATTAATGAGAAAGAAGGTAACATTTGCCAAAAGATGTGCGTGAAATAATAAAATCGCTAAAAACAATTGCTAAGTTTTAGATTTATTCTCAGTAAAACCCATTTCTAGCTCTAAGCTACTTGAATTCCTGTTATAGATTTGTTTTTCTACAAATCGGTTTTTGATTAATACTTTTTGCATGAGTAGGCTTACTTTTTGATTATTGTCACTCGAGTGCAATGTGCCACTTCTAATCATCCAATGAGCCACTTTTGGCACATGCCCCATACCTTGGCCATCCCTGCCCTACACAAACACCTGTCACCTGCCTTGTCTCATTCTCCAGTAGCAGATCAAGTACCGCACTCTCATTGGGACTTCTATGTGCTGATTAAAGAAACTCTCCTGAACACATTTGACAAACTCTGTCCCATCTAGTCCTTTTACAGTATGCAAGTCCCAATCAACATATGCAAATTTACAATCATGGACTATAATAAATTACATTTCACTTCTCCCTACAAATTTGCTCCTCTAAATCCTGCTGACTGTTGGGCTGGTCTATAATATAATCACATTAATGTGGTTGTACCTTTCTTATTTCTCAGTTCGACCCATAAAGTCGCACTAGATCAGCTCTCAAGTCCGTCCTGATTGAGCATTGCTGTGACGTTTTCCCTAACTAGTAATGCCAGCCCTCTCCCTTGGATCCCACCCATTCTATCACGTCTAAAACAACGTAATCCTGGAACACTGACCTGTCAGTTCTGGCCCTCCTGCAACCAAGTCTCACTAATGTTTACAATGTTATAATTCCGTGTGCTGGAATTCCAAGACTGGAATGTCTTTCGTGATGTGGATGCCTCTCAGTTCACAGATGGGGCCACGAGCTTCATCCAGAAGTGCAACAAGGATGATGCCCCCAGAAATCAGTCAGGGTCTATCCAAACCAGAGACCCTGGATCAACAGTTCTGCGCGAGCAGCACATACCACACGACACAGAGCTTGTGTTGCCGGTAATCAGCAGGAGCTCAAGAAATGCAGCTACAATCTACGCAAAGTCATCAAGGCAACAAAATGACAATACAGGGACAAGATCCGGAAACAACTCTCCACCAGCAACACACTTTCCCTTTCAAGGTCTGCACACCATCACAGACCTCAAAGCTAAGCACACTGCTACTGTCAACATTGCTGCCTCTCTCCCAGATGCGCTGTCTTTTTCACTCTTGGTTTGATGTCGCCGACACTGAGCCCCCAGGGAGAGCTGCCAAAGTGATCTGCACCTTGGTCACCTCTGAGGCTGAAGTACACAGGTGTTTCCAATGAGTGGACAGTCGCGAGGCTGCGCGACCGAAAGGCATCCCAGGACAGGTACTCAGGATGTGTTTACAGGCATTTTTAATCTCTACCTCTCCTAGTGTAGAGTGCCTTCTTGCTTTAAAACATGCACCATTGTCCCTGTACCTAAAAAGATTAAAGGTATCAGGTCTGAATGACTGCCGTCCTGTCGCACTCACCTCAATAATAAGCAAATGCTTTGAGAGGCTGGTGAAGGATTACATCTGCAGTTTGCTACCACCCAAACTGGATCCCCTACAATTCACCTACCGGACACAACCGATTGACAGATGATGCAATAGCGACTGCTCTACATACCGTCCTTACACACTTGGAGAAGAAGGATGCTTATGTGAGAATGCTGTTCTTGGACTACAGTTCAGCATTCAACACCATAGTTCCATCCAGGCTCGACAAGAATCTCAGAGACATCGGCCTTGACCCTGCTTTGTGCAGCTGGATCCTGGACTTCCTGTCAGATCGCCAGCAGGTTGTAAGAGTGGACTCCCTCACCTCCATCCCTCTGACTCTCAATACAGGAGCCCCTCAGGGCTGTGTACTGAGTCCCCTCCTTTACTCCCTGTATACCCATGACTGTGTCACCCCCCACAGCTCCAATCTGCTAATTAAATTTGCTGAGAATACTACATTGATTGGCCTTACCTCAAATAATAATGAGGCAGTCTACAGAGAAGAAGTCATCACCCTGACACAGTGGTGTCAAGAAAACAACCTCTCCCTCAATGTCGCAAAAACAGAAGGAGCTGGTTGTGGACTACAGGAGGAATGGAGACAGGCTAACCTCTATTGATATCAATGGATCTGGGGTTGAGAGTGTGTCTGCTTTATGTTCCTCAGCATACACATCACCGAGGATCTCACACAGTCTGTACATACCGGCTGGGTGTTGAAAGATACACAACAGCGCCTTTTTCACCTCAGACGGTTGAAGAAGTTTGGCATGAGTCCCCAAATCCTAAGGACTTTCTACAGAGCCACAATTGAGAGCATCCAGACTGGCTGCATCACTGCCTGGTATGGGAACTGTACCTCCCTTAATCGCAGGACTCTGCAGAGAGTGATGCGGACAGCCCAACACATCAGTAGGTGTGAACATCCCACTATTCAGGACATTTACAGAAACAGGTGTGTAAAAAGGATCATCGGGGACCGGAGTCACCCAACTACAAACTGTTCCTTCTGCTACCATCTGAGAAATGGTACCGCAGCATAAAAGCCAGGACCAAAAGGCTCCGGGACAGCTTCTTCCACCAGGCCATCAGACTGATTAATTCATGCTGATACAATTGTATTTCTATGTTATATTGGCTATTCTGTTGTGAATACTATTTATTATAAATGACTTTAAATTGCACTTTGCACATTTAGACGGAGACGTAACATAAAGATTTTTACTCCTTACATCTGTGAAGGATGTAAGAATCAATTCAAATTCAATAAATTCAAGTTTCTCTCCCACTGCAACCATCTGAAAGGCAGTATGCTGAATGTGCCTGAAGGTTCTAATAGGAAGACTTTTCCACTATCAGCCGCAATATGTGTCGATGTGTTTTAAAGGTTTGCCAATAAGGTTTTCTGCCATGTCGCTCTGACAGTTGTCTTGGGCATCATTCATCAAGATCTTTGCTTTTTTTTCCCCTGGAAGAGACAGGATGTTATATCAGTTGCTTGTTTTTGGTTGAAGGAGCCCTTTTGGAAAATAATCTCTATTTATTTTGCATCCATAATATTGCAAAATGTCCTGAGGTGCTTCATAAAATTCTAACACAAAAATATTGCTCCTGAGACATGTTCAGATCTAGGCCTTGATCAAAGACATGAGTTTTAAGGAGCATATTAAGAAAAAATGTTAAGGACCTTAGGAGCTTGGCAGGACGATGGCACCTAATGGAGATTCCTTTGTTTGCATCTTCTGTCTTTGATACCTCTTTCTTTTGACCTTTTCAAGACCCTGACCTGGAGTTACATGCTGACTTCGATTCTTTGAAGAAATGGGACCTGCTCTCAGGGCTTCACAACCGGCCGCTTTTTGATATGCCAGGGATGTGGCCTGGAAGACTAGCACGCCTTCAGGGTGCCGGATTTTCGTGGTCCTGGAGGTGGGTAGATTCAATGCCAGTGCCACCCCCTGATGCATCATGGGAGATGGAAGATCGTAAGCAGCGAGCTTCTAACACCATAAATCAGCAAGTTGTTTGTTATGCCTCTCCTCTCCCTTATCAGGGAGAGAGAGAGAGAGAGCCTGTGGGACGTCAAATTACTGGGTGAACAAGCAGTCTTTGGGTAACGGCAATTCTATGTCTTTATCGATGCTTTGCTGCACAGTGGAGTGCTCAGTGGGGGGTGCCAATGCTTTTTTTCTGGTTGGGAAGGGAGTCATTTCTTTTCTGCTCCTTATACGTGGGAGGGGGGAGATTGGGGGGGGGGTTGGAGTTCTAACATTTAACTGTCATTGATTCTTTGGGGCACTGCTCTGTTTTCATGGATGTTTGTGAAGAAGAATATCATTTCTCTGACATTAAATATACCTATTGAAATCTATAGAAAAAAGAGCAATTAAGATTTTTCTCAAGGGTGAAGCTCGAATTCCAGCTCTTTGCATTTTGACAGTTAAGAGCACAAAACTAGCAATGCAATGAAATTTGGAGAGTAATATTCTAACAGGGGGATGTAAGGATGCAATAGTCCATTATTGGGAATAAAGGGGGCCTTTTCTGATTGGCTGCCAGTGACCAGTGGTGTTCCACAGGGGTCAGTCTTGGGAGCGATTCTTTTTACATTATATGTCAATGATTTGGAGGACAGAATTAGATGGATTTGTGGCCATGTTTGCAGATGATACAAATCTAGGTGCAACAGAGATGAGGAGGAATTTCTTCAGCCAGAGAATGGTGAATCTGTGGAAATCATTGCCACAGGCAGCTGTGAAGGCCAAGTCTTTATGTATATTTAAGGCAGAGGTTGATAGATTTTTGATTGGCCAGGGCATGAAGGAACATGGGGAGAAGGCAGGAGTTTGGGGCTGAGACGAAAATTGGATTAGTCATGATGAAATGGCAGAGCAGACTCGATGGGCCAAATGGCTTAATTCTCCTCCGATATCTTATGGTCTTATGGGTTAGTGGTAACACTCTGTGGATGGTGAACACAAGTGAACAACCTGCCCTGCTCCTTTAAAAAGTGAGGAAGTTAAGTTGTACTCCTGATATTATCAAAGCAGCAAAAAAAAACATTCTGATTGAAGTTAGAGACAGAATCAGATGATTATCAGTCAGGGTTTGTAGGCCATTACTTCCTACAAGGCAAAACTAAACATCATGACTGGCCATGATGCTTTATTTCCAGGTGAGCTCAATGTCTTTTATGCACACTTTAGAAGAGTGGACAAAATTACACCTGTGCGAATACCTACAGCATCTGGTGACCCCGTGATGTCTGTCTTGAAGGCCAACGTCAGATATCGTTCATGAGGGTGAATCCTCACAAGGCATCAGGCCTGCCGGTGTAGCTGGTAGGGTACTAAAAACCTGTGCCAACCAACTGGAAAGAGTATTCAAGGACATCTTCAATCTCTCACTGCTGCAGTTGGAGATTTCCACTTGCTTCGAAACACAATGATATCAATGCCCAAGAAGAGCAAGGTGAGCTGCCTCAATAACTCTCACCCAATTGCACTCTGTACTATGATGAAATGCTTTAAGAGGTTGGTCATGGCCAGAATCAACTCTGGACTGAGCGAGGACGTGCACCTGCTGCAATTTGCCTATTGCCACAATAGGTCTGCAAGAATGCAACCTCATTGCCTTGGACCTCATGTAGAACAGCAATACCTATGTCAGGCTGCTGTTTGTCGATTACAGCTCAGTGCACAACACCATCATACCCTCAGTACTAATCAATAAGCTTCAAAACTTGGGTCTCCGTACCTCCCTCTACAACTGGATCCTTGACTTCCTCATCAATGACCACAGTCTGTGTGAATCAGAAATAACATCTTCTCCTCGCTGACAATCAAAACCAGTGTACCTCAAGGATACATGCTTATCCCACTGCTCTACTCTCTCCACACCCATGACTGTGTGACTAGGCACAGCTGAAATGCCATTTGTAAAGTTGCTGATGATGCAACTGTTGTTGGCAGAATATCAGAAGGTGATGAGGAGTTGTACAATGAGCTGATTGTGGACTTCAGGAAGGGGAAGTCAAAGGAACACACACCAGTCTTCATCGAGGGATCAACAGTGGAAAGGGTGAGAAGTTTCAAATTCCTGGGTGTCAACATCTCTGAAGATCTATCCTGTGACCAACATATTGATGCAGTTACAAAGAAGGCATATCAACAGCCATATTTTGGTAGGAATTTGAGGAGATTTGTTATGTAACCAAAGACACTCGCAAATTTCTACAGATGTACCATGGAGAGCATTCTAACTGGTTCCATCACCATCTGGTATGGAAGAGCCACCGCACAGGGTTGGAATAATCTGAAGAAAGTTGAAAACTCTGCCAGCAGCACCACGGGCACTAACATCCCCAGCATCCAAGGGATCTTCAAGAGGTGATGCCTCAAAAAGGTGGCATCCATTATTAAGAACACCCCTCACGAAGGACATGCCCTCTACTCATTGTTGCCATCACAGAGGAGGGACAGGAGCCTGAAGACACATATTCAACTTTGTGGGGACAGATTCTTCACCTCCATTATCAGATTTCTGAATGGACAATAAACCAAACCATGAGCACCTCCTCACTAACCTTTTGCTCTCTTTTTTTGCACTACTTATTCCATTTATTATGGATAAGGCATTGGACTAGCGACCTGAAGGTCGTGAGTTCAAGCCCCAGCCGAGGAAACGTGTTGTGTCCTTGAGCAAGGCACTTAATCACACATTGCTCTGCGATGACACTGGTGCCAAGCTGTATGGGTCCTAATGCCCTTCCCTTGGACAACATTGGTGTTGTGGAGAGGGGAGACTTGCAGCATTGGCAACTGCTGGTCTTCCATACAACCTTGCCCAGGCCTGCGCCCTGGAGAGTGAAGACTTTCCAGGTGAAGATCCATGGTCTCACAGGACTAACGGATGCCTTTATCTTACTGTAATGGTACTGCTGCCCTATAACAACAAATTTCATGACACATGCCAGAGATATTGCACCTGATTCCCATTCTGATGCACAGCTTGGTAGGTGAATTGGCCACTGTAAAGTGTTCCAAGTATGCAAGTGAGGGGTGACATCTACGAGGAGTCAATGAATTGGTCAGGAGGATAAAATGGGATCAATGAATATGGGTGCTCGATGGTCAGAGTGAACTCAGAGGTAAGTTACATATAAATTAAAAAGCCTAGTGCCAAACTGTGCCTGAAGTCCTATATTTCATATTGACACTTCCATTGGAGATTCATCTGTATGCACGTTTCATTTAGTGTCAACGGACAGAAACAGGCCCTTTTGCCGATCTAGTCTATGCCAAACCATTAATTTGCCTGCTCCCATCGACCTGCACCCAGACCATAGCCGTCTCATCCTTGTACTGTACAAGTTTCTCTGAAATGTTGAAATTAAATCTATATCCACCACTTCTGCTCACAGTTCGTTCCACACTCTCACCACCCTCTGAGTGAAAAAGTTCCCCCTCATGTGCCCCTTAAATATTTCATCTTTCACACTTAACCCACAACCTCCAGTTGGAGTCTCAGCCAACCTCAGTGGTAAAAGTCTGTTTGCATTTTCCCTATCTGTACCCCTCATAATTTTGTATCTCTCTATCAAATCTCCCCTCAATCTTCTACATTCGAGGGAATAAAGTACTGCTTTTTTGACCTTTCCCTGCAATGCAGGTCCTCAAGTCCCAGCAACATCCTTGTAAATTTTCTCTGCCCTCTTTAAATCTTATTTATATCTTTTCTGTAGGTAGGTGACCACAAATGTGCATAATACTCCAAATTAGTCCTTACCACGTCTAATACAACTTCAACATAACATCCTGTCTCCTGTACTCAATATATTGATTTATGAAGGATAATGTGCCGAAAGCTTTATTTACAAACCTATCTATCTGTGATTTTGGACCTGTATACCCAGATGCCTCCGTTCTACCACACTCCTCAGTGCCCTACCACTCACTGTCTAGGACCTCTCCTGGTTGTCACACTTGTCTGCATTAAATTCCATCTGCTGTTTTTCAGTTCATTTTTCCACCTGGTTCATATCCTACTGCAAGCTTTGATAGTCTTCATTACTATCCAATACACTCCCAATCTTGGTGTCATCCAGAAATTTGTTGATCCAGTTTACCACATTATCATCCAGATCATTGATATAGATGACAGACAACAGCGGACACACCACGACTGCGGCACACCACAAGTCACAGGCCTCCAGTGAAAGAGGTAATCATTTACAACTACACTCTGGCTTCTTCCATGAAGCCAATTTCTAATCCAATTTACTACCTCATCTTGAATGCTAAGTGACTGAACATTCTTGATCAACTACCCATGTGGAACCTCGTTAAAGGCCTTGCTAAAGTCCATGTAGACAACATCCACTGCCTTACATTCAACAACTTTCCTGGTAACTTCCTTGAAAATCTCTGTAAATTTGGTAAGATACAATTGAGCATACACAAAGACATGTTGATGATCCCTAATCAGTACCTGCCTATCCAAATACTTATAAATCTGGTCCCTTTGAATACGTTCCATAACTTTCCCAATACTGATGTCAAGCTCACCAGCCTATAATTTCCTGGCTTATTTGTAGAGCCTTTCTTAAACAACAAAACAACATTAGCTATTGTCCAATCCTTTGGCACCTGACCCATGGCGAAGGATGTTTTAAATATCCCTGCCAAGGCCCCTGCAATTTCTGCACCACCTTCCCACAGGGTCTGAGAGAACATCTTGTCAGGCCCTGGGGATTTATCCACCCTAATTTCCCTCAAGACATTGAGCATCTCCTCCTCTGTAATCTGCATAGGGTACCTGACCTTGCTGCTACATTGCCTCACTTCTGTCCATCTCTTGAGTAAATACAGATGTAAAATATCCATTGAAGACCTCCCTGATCATTTCAGCTCCATGCATAGATAACCAGTCTGATCTTGTCCCTTGCTATCCTATTGCTCGAGAGAAGCCCTTAGCATTCTGTTTCACCTTGTTTGCGAGAACAATCTGTCTTCTTTTAGCCCTCCTGGTTTCTTTCTCAAGTCTTCTCTTGCATTTCTTAAACTCCTCAAGTACCTCATTTGTTCCTGCCTGCCAATACCTGCTATGCACCTCTTTTTCTTCCTTAACCAGGGACTCAATATCTCTTGAAAACCAAGGTTCCCTAAACCTGTTATCCTTGTATTTTATTCCGACAGGCACATGTAAGCTTTCTACTCTCAAAATTTTACTTTTGAAGGCCTCCCACTTACCAATCACACCTTTACCAGAAAACAGCCTGTCCCAATCTACGCTTTCCAGATGCTTTCTGATACCATCAAAATTGGTCTTTCTCCAATTTAGAATTTGAACCTATTGACCAGACTTATCTCTTTACATATTTACTTGAAACTAATGGCATTATGATCACTGCATGCAAAGTATTCCCCTACACCGGGGAGTGGCCAACCTTTTACATTCTATGCATCAATTTTTTCACGCACGAATTCAGATGTGCCATACAACTCTTGTACCCCCATTCAATTCATGTAAAAATATGCTAATATACACATATTTTGCATTTTTACATGATATGTTGATTTAATATAAAACGATAAACATTACTTACTTTAATGAGACTTCTTTTAACAGATATATTTTGTCTTCTTTTGATTTCTTCCTTTTTTCTTAATGATATATTCTTTCCGTAACTCAGACCCAAGCACTAGTTTCAGTTTTCAGTCTGATGTTGAATTTTAGTGTCTATTAAGATCATGTCTTCTATTATGTGAGAAAGTGTTTTCACAAACAATGCTCAACGGTTTTCCTGACGTACCCACTATAACTAAGAACTCATTTTCCCACTGTTCATTGAATTCACGATTACTATCACTTTCTGCTTTTCTTTTGCACTGTGATGGGTAACTGAATGTGAAAACAAGGCTTAATTTTCAAAAAAAGTACAAAACTGCAAATGTTCACAATGGTCGAACAAAGCACAACTCGGTAGTGCACGAGTGTCAATTGTAAACTGACTGGCAAAATCCTCTGATGCACCGCTGGTACACAGGCCTGGCGCCTCAGGATCAAACAAGTATCAAACGTGTATTGAACAGTTATGGATCGACTGCAGAACGAAAGTCCTCCTTTCCTAGTTTGACTCATTGAACATTTTTTAAAAATTGGAAACAGATTAATGAGAAAGAAGGTAACATTTGCCAAAAGATGTGCGTGAAATAATAAAATCGCTAAAAACAATTGCTAAGTTTTAGATTTATTCTCAGTAAAACCCATTTCTAGCTCTAAGCTACTTGAATTCCTGTTATAGATTTGTTTTTCTACAAATCGGTTTTTGATTAATACTTCTTGCATGAGTAGGCTTACTTTTTGATTATTGTCACTAGAGTGCAATGTGCCACTTCTAATCATCCAATGAGCCACTTTTGGCACATGCCCCATACCTTGGCCATCCCTGCCCTACACAAACACCTGTCACCTGCCTTGTCTCATTCTCCAGTAGCAGATCAAGTACCGCACTCTCATTGGGACTTCTATGTGCTGATTAAAGAAACTCTCCTGAACACATTTGACAAACTCTGTCCCATCTAGTCCTTTTACAGTATGCAAGTCCCAATCAACATATGCAAATTTACAATCACGGACTATAACAAAATTATGTTTCATGTGTCTCTACAAACTTGTTCCTCTAAATCCTGCTGACTGTTGGGTGGTCTATAATATAATCACATTAACGTGGTTGTACCTTTCTTATTTCTTGGTTCGACCCATAAAGTCTCACTAGGTGAGCATTCAAGTCTGTCCTCATTGAACACTGCTATGACATCTTCCCTTACTAGTAATGCCAGCCCTCTCCCTTGAATCCCCCCCATTCTATCACGTCTAAAACAACGGAATCCTGGAACACTGACCTGTCAGTCCTGGCCCTCCTGCAACCAAGTCTCACTAATGGTTACAATGTTATAATTCCGTGTGCTGATCCATGCCCTGAGCTCATCCTACAATACTCCTTGCACTGAAATATACACAGCTCAGACATTATTCCCACCATACTCAACCTTTTGATTCCTGACCTTGGATTTCGGCCTAACAACATCTTTCTCTATAACCACTCTACTACCTGTTCTGGAGCTCGGGTACCCATCCCCCTCTAATTTAAATAACACCACCCCCACCCCCATGCAGCACTAGCAAATCATCCCACAAGGATATTAGTCCCCCTCTAGTTCAGCTGCAAATTTCCCTTCTGTACATGTCCCAACTTCCCTCGAAGAGAGCCCAGTGATCCAAAAATCTGAAGTCTTCCCTCCTGTACCATCTCCTTAGCCACATGTTAAACTGTCTGATCTTCCCAGTTCTGGCCACACTAGCACATGGCACCAGCAGTAATCCTGAGATCACAACCCTGGAGATCCTGTCCTTTAACTTTGCACTTAACTCCCTGAACTCACTTTGCAGGACCTCATCATTCCTCCTACCCATGTCACTGATACAGATGTACAGAATGCAGAATCTAGAATCTCTGGCACTTAAGAATGCTGCAAACTCAACCCAAGATGTCGCTGATCCTGGGACCCAGGAAGCAACGTTCTCGTCCACAATACCTCCTTTCTGTTCCCCAACTTGCCTCTTCTCCCTACTTCCCTTCTGACCCACAGAGCCAGACTCATTTGCAAGAACTTAACCTGTTGTGGCTTTTCTCTCTTCGGTCATTCCTCCCACACTGACGATATCCAAAGTGATATACCTGTTGTTGAGGGGGATGGCCACAGGATTTCTCTGCACTGGCTCCTTAACCCCTTTCCCTTTCCTGACTTCCACCCAGTTTCCTGTGTCCTGCACCTTGGGTGTAATTATCTCTCTATATGTCTTATCTTTCAACCCCTCAGCATCCCCAATGTTCTGGAGTTCATCCAGTTCCAGCTCCAACTCCTTAAAACTGTCTGTTAGAAGCTGCAGCTGGATGCACCTCTTGCAGGTGTAGTTGTCATGGACACTGGAGGTATCCCTGCTTCTTTCCCACATCCCGCAAGAGTAGCATTTCACTATCCTGTCTGGCATAAATCTACAGCCTATGCCTCTCCTTGCCGAAGCCTCAATTTCCCACTCTAACACTGGCACAATGATCACTCCCACAATGGCTGTTCCACTTAAACCTAAATTCTTTTTATTGGATATTGACAAATACCTAATTATCTGCAATCTAATGTCTCCTCGGGAACTGTAGTGCGCAAAATGTGCCAGTTGCCCCTCTCCTGCACTTCTTTTCAACTCTCTTCCTCTTCGCAATCCAATGTCTCCTTGGGAACTGTGGCACACAAAATAGTGCACTTGACCATGCACCTCCCACATGCAATGATGATCTCAATAATGACCTCAATAACATGCACAACTTATTTCAACCTCTCAGATACAGAAAGTGAGCCATGACCTTTTGTCACAATAAGACAAGAAGCATGTCAAAGAAAAAGTAGCAAGTTGTAGGATTTGAAGCGACATGACTGTGATACGTGCAATTCAACTTTCAACAGGAGGAATTTATGATAAGGATTTCTTAAGGCAAGGATGTCTGCATTCCATAACTTTTTGTAATTTCTGAACTGTCTTCAATACAATCCACCACACTCACTTACAAAGAAATATTTCAGTAACCATATGTTGTATTTGTTGAATTCACATTCAAAATTCAGTTCAGTTCAATGTACAGCTGCTATGATATTATGTAAGCCTTCACTGCAAGAGGCCAAGACCTTTCCTAATATTGTCTTGGGAAAATAAATCTAATTTCCTTGCATAACATCGCCCAAGTGTGACTCCATTGTGGTTGCCTTTTGAAATGGCTTGGCAAGCCAGTCAGTTCAATTGCAGAGCAATTTGTGATGTACAATTTCTTGCTAAAGAAGCCCACATATGCCTTTCAATTTAGGAGCTTTTCCCCCCATTTCCTTTAATCTCTTCAACAATAAAAATACACTAATGTAAATCTTACAACCTCTGAGGTGTCAGATGACTCCAGTCGGCAACAAAACAGAAAATTATAAGTTACCATTAGCTCCTACTCTACGGTCTACTCTGGACAATGTTTTGACAATTGCACTCAGATGTGGCACAGAGAACCCACTTTGATAAGAAATTTTGCCATACAGGGTGCAGCAGAAGTAGCAACATTTTGAACAAGAGCAAATCATTCTCATCCTCAGAATGGTGGAATATAGAAACATAGAAACATAGAAAACCTACAGTGCAATACAGGCCCACAAAGCTATGCTGAACATGTACTTACTTTAGAAATTACCGAGGGTTACCTATAGCCCTCTATTTTTCTCAGCTCCATGTACCTATCCAGGAGTCTCTTAAAAGGCCCTATTGTATCCGCCTCCACCACCATCGCTGGCAGCCCATTCCACGCACTCATCACTCTCTGCATGAAGAACTTACCCCTGATATCTCCTCGATACCTACTTCCAAGCGCCTTAAAACTGTGCCCTCTCATGTTAGCCATTTCAGCCCTGGGAGAAAACCTCTGGCTATCCACACGATCAATGCCTCTCATCATCTTAAAGACCTCTATCAGGTCACCTCTCATCCTTCGCCGCTCCAAGGAGAAAAGACCGAGTTAACTCAACCTATTCTCATAAGGCAAGCTCCCAATCCAGACAACATCCTTGTAAATCTCCTCTGCACCCTTTCTATAGTTTCCCCATCCTTCCTGTAGTGAGGTCACCAGAACTGAGCACAGTACTCCAAGTGGAATCTGACCAGGGTTCTATATAGCTGTAACATTACCTCTTGGCTCTTAAATTCCATCCCACAGTTGATGAAGGCCAATGCACCGTATGCCTTCTTAACTACAGAGTCAACCTGCGCAGCAGCTTTGAGTGTCCTATGGACTCGGACTCCAAGATCCCTCTGATCCTCCACACTGCCAAGAGTCTGACCATTAATACTATATTTTGCCATCATATTTGACCTACCAAAATGAACCACCTCACACTTATCTGGGTTGAACCCTGCCACCTCTCAGCCCAGTTTTGCATCCTATTGATGTCCTGCTGTAACGTCTGACAGTCCTCCATACTATCCACAACAGTCTCAAACTTTGCGTCATCAGCAAATTTACTGACACATCCCTCCACTTGCTTACCCAGGTCATATATAAAAATCACGAAAAGAAGGGGTCCCAGAACAGATCCCTGAGGCACACAACTGGTCACCGACCTCCATGCAGAATATGACCCATCTACAACCACTCTTTGCCTTCTGTGGGCAAACCAATTCTAGATCCACAAAGCAAGGTTCCCTTTGATCCCACACCTCCTTACTTTCTCAATAAGCCTTGCATGGGGTACCTTATCAAATGCCTTGCTAAAATCCATATACACTACATCTACTGCTCTACCTTCATCAACGTGTTTAGTCACATCCTCAGAAAATTCAGTCAGGCTCATAAGGCATGACCTGCTTTTGACAAAACCATGCTGACTATTCTTAATCATATTATGTCTCTCCAAATATTCATAAATCCTTCCTCTCAGGATCTTTTCCATCAACTAACCAAACGCTGAAATAAGACTCACAGGTCTGTAATTTCCCGGGCTATCTCTAATCCCTTTCTTGAATAAAGGAACAACATCTGCAACCCTCCAATCCTCCAGAACCTCTCCCGTCTCCATTGATGATGCAAAAATCATTGCCAGAGGCTCAGCAATCTCCACCCTCGCTTCCCACAGTAGCCTGGGGTACATCTCGGAGACTTATCCAACTTGATGCTTTCCAAAAGCTCCTGCAAATCCTCTTTCTTAATGTCTATATGCTCAAGCTTTTCAACCTGCTGTAAATCATCCCTACGATCACCAAGGTTCTTTTCCATAGTGAATACTGAAGCAAAGTATTAGTTAAGTACTTCTGCTATCTCCTCCAGTTCCATACACACTTTTCCACTGTCACACTTGATTGGTCCTATTCTCTCACGTCTTATCCTTTTGCTCTTCAAATACTTGCAGAATGCCTTGGGGTTTTCCTTAATCCTGCTCACCAAGACCTTTTCATGGCCCCTTCTGGCTCTCCTAATTTCATTCTTAAACTCCTTCCTACTAGCCCTATAATCTTCTAGATCTCTATCATTACCTGGTTTTTTTGAACCTTTCATCAGCTTTTCTTTTCTTCTTGACTAGACTTTCAACAGCCTATGTACACCATAGTTCCTGTACCCTACCATCCTTTCCCTGTCTCATTGGAACGTAACTATGCAGAACTCCACGCAAATAGCCACTGAACATTTGCCACATTTTTGCCGTACATTTCCCTGAGAACATCTGTTCCCAATATATGTTTCCAAGTTCCTATCTGATAGCTTCATATTTCCCCTTACTCCAATTAAACGCTTTCCTAACTTGTCTGTTCCTATCCCTCTCCAATGCTATGGTAAAGGAGATAGAACTGTGATCACTATCTCCAAAATGCTCTCCCACTGAGAGATCTGACACCTGACCAGGTTAATTTTCCAACACCAGATTAACAACAGCCTCTCCTCTTGTAGGCTTATCTACATATTATGTCAAAAAACCTCCCTGAACACACCTAACAAACTCCAGCCCATCTAAACCCCTTGCTCCAGGGAGTTGCCAATCCATATTTGGGAAATTAAAATCTCCCACCACAACAACTCTGTTATTATTACACCTTTCCAGGATCTGTCTCCCTATCTGCTCCTCGATGTCCCTGTTACTATTGGGTGGTCTATGAAAAACACCCAATAGAGTTATTGACTCCCTTCCTGATTCTAACTTCCACCCACAGAGAATCAGTAGACAACTCCTCCATGGTGTCCTTTGATTCTGCAGCCATGAAATACATCAAAAGGGACTGTGTTCCTCATGGAAGGGTGGGGGGGGGGTGGGTAGGGGAAAACAGTGGGAAAAGAAAAAAAAACAGCAAAAGAAATGTAAGGTGAAAGAAACCCATAGGATTGTTGTGATCAGAGACCATTATTTGGAAAAAGAGAAGGGACTTAAATTTATGAGGCACCACTGCTGTGCATGGTTGGTGAGTCTTTATTGCCCCCTAAAGCATGATAAAAATCAGAAAGGGGTTGGATTACATTTATGTTTCTCCTGGGAGCAGCACACTTAACTCCATGGAGGAAGGCATTTTAAAGTATAATTGTAGGAGCCCATTCCAAATCTTTTCTGTAGCTGAAGGAAACAACACTAAGTGGGTCAGCAGCCAGGCCCCAACGTGTGGACTGCTAACCTGCTCTACTTTCAAGGAAAGGTCTGTTAAAACCCCAGATGAAAATAACGATTTTTGAGGACATTCCAAAAAGGCTACAAAGGAATATAATTGTGTTAAGTGAGTGGGCAAAGATCTCGACAATGGAAATATAATATAGGAAAGGTGAAGTTGTCCGATTTGGTAGGAAAACGTATCTCAATGCTGATAGACTGCAGCACTCTTTGATGCAGAGGGATACGTGTCCTTGAACGTACTGTGGACAGTGTTCGTCTCCTCGTTTAAGAAAGGAGTTCAGTAGGCTGGTCTCTGGATTGGGAGGGTAACCTGATGAACAGCCATCCATGTATCCACTGGAGGATAGCAGAATGTGATACAACTTGATTGAAACATATAAGATCCTGGAGGGAGATCTGTTGTAAGAGAATCCTGAAGTATGGAATCTTGGTTTTAAAATCAGGGATTACCCATTTACAACAGTGATGTGAAATGTTTTCTCTCGGAAGGACAAGAGTCTTTGGAACTTCCTTTCTCAAAGGTCAGGAAACAAATTTTTTGAATATTTTTAAGGTGGATTAGATGGTTCCTTGATAGAATGTGGATGAAATGTTACCAGGGGAAGGCAGGAAGGTGGAGTTGAGACTGTAGTCAGATCAGCCAGAATCTTAGTAAATGGTGCACAAGTTCAAGGGGCTGAGGAGCCTCTTCTTACTTCTAGTTTGCATATCAGTGTGTATGGTCATCTGTGACTGGGGTTAATGGGAGAACAAATTATCTACAAATCTGTAGCCACCACCAGATTGATTAAGTGCCTGAAGAGAAAAAAAAAATTGGGGCCAATCATATCAGAAAACTACAGATGCTGGAAATCTGACATGAAAGAGGAAAATGCTGGAAATACTCAATGAGCCAGGCAGCATCTGTGAAAGAGATGCAGAGTTACTATTTTAGGTCATAAACCTTTTGTCCAGACTGGGAACGGAGAAAATGTCAATTTTAGATTCATAGTTTCATTGAGATGCAGAGCGCAGAGCACAGAAACAGGCTATCTACCCTACAATGTCCATGCTGACCATAAAGTATCTGCACTGATCCTCTGTATTACAATTTGTTCTGCAACATTTGATTCCTTGTCAATTTAAGTGCTTGTCTAATTCTGCGGCATTGAAAGAGTCTCTGTCTCCACCACCCACAGAGTCAGTTCATTCCAGATTGCCACCATTTTGCGTGAAAGATTTGTCCCTCAAGTCGTCTCTGGGCTCCACGGTAGCCTAGCGGCTAGCACAACATGATTACAGCTTGGGACGTCAGAGTTCTGAGTTCAATTCTGGCATCCTCTGGAAGAGAGACTGGACGTTCTTCTCGTGTGCACGTGGGTTTCCTCTTGGTGCTCTGGTTTCGTCCCACAGTCCAAAACTGTACCCGTTAGTAGATTATTTGATCACTGCAAATTGTCCTATGATTAGGCTGTGATTAGGCTGGAGTTAAATCGATGGGTTAATAGGAGGTATGGCTGGGTGGTCTGGAAGGGTCTGTTTCATGCTGTATCTCTAAAATTAAAAAAATAAATAAATAGTTTACCCCTTACCTTAAATATATGTCAGTAGTTTTAAATACCTCTGTCATGGGAAGATATTAATAAGCTTGAAGAAGTACAGAGAAAATTTACAAGGATGTTGCCAGAACCTAAGGGCATGAGTTAAAGGACTTCATTCCCTGGAGCATAGGAGAATGAGGGAAGATCCTACAGTGGTATACAAAATAATGAGGGGCATAAATAGGATAAATAAATGCAGGCTTTTTCCCTTTGCTTGGGTGAGACAAGAACTAGGGGTCATAGACTTAGGGTGAAAGGTGAAATATCTAAGGGGGAACTTCTTCACTTAGAGGGAGGTGAGAGCGTGGAACAAGCTGTCAGCAGAAGTGGTGAATACAGATTTAATTGCAACATTTAAGAGAAGTTTGGATAGATTCATGAATGAGAAGGGTATGGAGGACTATTGGCAGGTTGCAGATCGATGGACTAGGCAGAAAAACAGGACAGCACAGATTGTATGGACCGAAGGGCCTGTGTCTATACTTCAGTGTTCTATGACTCTATATGGAAAATGTTCCTATTGTCTACCTATGCTTCATATAATTTTGTACACCTCTATCGGTTCTCCCCCTGAACTTCTTAAAACAAGGAAAGCAAGCTCACCCTGTATAGATATAGTTTCCAATGAAATGTTCTATGTCATGCAACACCATGGTGAATCTTCTCTTAGCTGTAGAAGGGATGGAGCAGGGATGGACAAGACAAAGGGAATTTCTCTGCTTGAATAAGGCCAGAATTGCGGAGGGAATAATCTGCAGATGAAGTCATCTGGTTGAATATGGAGACTGGTGGAGTGGAATGTGAAGAGCAGAGAGCTCTATCCTAGCTCTGTCCAGATGGAAGCAGGTTGAGAGCAGAGATACAAGAAATAAGTGAGAAGTGGTCAAGTTCTGTGGTCAGGGGGAACTCATGGTCCAGGAAGGAGGAAGACATCTTAGAGCCACCTGCATGAACAAAATGTCATCAGAACAGATTAGAGGATCTGGGGGAATGGAATTAAATCCCTACAGGAGATAAGATGGGAGAAGATATATGGTCAAGATAGCTATGGGAGTGTGTGGGCTTGGATATTTACCACCAATCTATCCCTGGAAACAGAGTTAGACATTCAAAAAGGGAAGGAAAGAATACAAAACGGACCATATGAAAGAGAGAGCAGGATGGCAGTAAAAATCATGAAAAATTTCAGTTTTGTTTGAATGCTGAATGTCAATGATGAACCAGAGATGGAGTGAAGAGAAGGGTCTGAGTAGGAATGAAACAGAGACTGTAGCATGGTAGCATAACAGTTAGCACAATGCTACTATAGCACCAGCGACCTGGGTTCAATTCCTGCTGCTATCAGTAAGGAGCTTGTACATTCACCCCATGATCTGCATGAGTTTCCTCCAGGTTCTCTAGTTTACTCCCACAGTCCAAAGACTTGTGAGTTACTAGATTAATTGGTCACATGGGTGTAATTGGATGGCTCGTTAGGCTGGAAGGGCCCGTTACCATGCTGTATCTCTAGATAAAAGAAACTGTCCTACATATTCCACAAAAGTTGTGAGTTCCCATAGCAGCACCTTTGGCCTGAAGCAGTTGTTCAATTGGATTCACTTAATGAGAAGCTAGCGGAGTGGGAAGTAAGGACAAGGAATCTGCATCCTTGCTGTGTCCAGGAGGAGAACATGATTGCAGAGTTTGGTGGATGACTTGAACCACTGCTTATCCCCATGGCAACCCTGCCCTTATTCAATGAGCAGTATTTCTTTTGTCCTATCCCACCTTCCCCACCTTCGTCAGTTAGGAGTACAGAGGATTCTGGTTAATTGGGACCAGTATATTTTGGCCCAATTAAGCAGCTGCCCCAATTAGCCAAAGTTTCATGGAAATAGTTAAAAGGTATAAAAAAGACAAACTGAGTAACAAATTATGTATTTAAATGAAATAGAGAACAAATTAGAACACTACCAGCAGTACTACAGTACTATAAAACTGTGTATTAGTTCCTAATATTTATCGTCGGGGGAATTCATCCAGAGTACTCAATGAACAAAATTAACGTAGACACCTGGTGTAGATAATGGATTACTTTCAAACAAGGCTAATGATGATTGCATCCTCCAATCTTCATTTTCATTGTCACATTCAGATGTTTATCGATACCTTAAAATTCTTTGCAGTTTCTAACTTGTTGAAGTAGTGAAATTGTTTCATTTTCACTCCCAGCCGTTTCTGGCATCTCCAAGCCTGAACTCTTGAAACCACAGTTAGCAAAACAGTTCTGAATTGTCTTACTGCTTATTTCTTGCCAACTATCAGTGACAAAAATCATTGCTTTCTGAACACCAACATGCAACTGATGCTATTTAAAAACAAATCGCTCCTGTAGTGTCTAACAGCCACACAAGTGTGCACAACTGATGCTACTTAGAACCTGTTTGGCAACAGTCTCCTGCCCCAATTAAGTGGTATAGTGTCACAAATAAACAAATGGAATCCCGGCTATTTTCTCAATTAGTTTGAATTGAATTGAATTGAATTGACTTTATTTCTTACGTCCTTCACATATATGAGGAGTAAAAATCTTTGTTACGTCTCCATCTAAATGTGCAATGTGCAATTTATAGTAATTTATAATAAATAGTATGTACAACAGGACAGGTTCCAAGGTTGTCAAGCCGAGGAGTGGTAGTGGGGACAAGCTCCCACTACCTAAAGGTGCTCCTCATGGCATGCACCTCAAATAGCCTCTGACAACCAAGTCCAACTCCTGGCCTTCTCGTGTGGCTTAGCCTCTAAGCCCAGCAGAACTGTTTCTACTGACAGGAGAAGGGGTGAAGGCGGGTCCTGGTGCCTTAAAACCAGTGCTTCGGTAGATGGAGCTCGTCAGCCTGGGAAGGCAGTCCATCTAAGAGAGGGAAAACTCTGATTTCAAACCCCCGCTGCCTTGCGCCATACCCACTCATGGGAAAGGCTTCGGGAGTAAACCCTGAGGACAAATCTAGAGCTGGAGTCCCTAAGGCAGTCCGACGTTGCCTTCAACCTCATTCTGGCAACTCCTGCGACAAAAACTGGTGCCAAGCTGTATCGGCCCTTGCCCTTCCCTTGGATAAAATTTATTTTGTGGAGAGAGGAGGCTGCATGGGCAATTGCCGGTCTTCCATACAACTTTGCCCAGGCCTATGCCCTGGAAACCTTCCAGGCGCAGATCCATGGTCTCGCGAGACTAACGGATGCCACCACCACAACAGGACAGTCAATATAGCGAAGAAGTACAATTGTATCAGCGTGAATTAATCAGTCTGATGACCTGGTGGAAGAAGCTGTCTCAGAGCCTGTTGGTCCTGGCTTTTATGTTGCGGTACCGTTTCCCAGATGGTAGCAGCTGGAATAGATTGTGGTTGGGGTGACTCAGGTCCTCAATGATCCTTCGGGCCCTTTTTACACACCTGTCTTTGTAAATATCCTGAATAGTGGGAAGTTCACATCTACAGATGCGTTGGGCTGTCTGCACCACTCTCTGCAGATTGAGGGAGGTACGGTTCCCATACCAGGCAGTGATGCAGCTAGTCAGGATGCTCTCAATTGTGTCCCTGTAGTTTTGTTCTTTAAGAGTTTTCCACAGTAGTTGCTGCCCTGATTAAATAGAATCCACTGTAATTTGTTTTCTCTCTTTAAATAAACCTAATTCTGATTCTAATAGTACATTTTTACTTTGGTTGGCACAGAAAATGGAATAAGCTCCTCTAATTACACTTTTAAAAAATCCTTCCTCCATGGAGTGAGTTACAGAGTGGAATCTTACCTTTAACATCAGAAGGCAATTATAAAATGCTGTTGTGGGTTACAAAATGTGTGATTGCTGATTTCCCCAGTTCTCACCTTCAGATATCCGATAACATGTATCCTCTTTCCACTGTGTTAAAGTCTGAGGTACCAAGACCTATTGATTAATTAAATGTAATCTTTTACATAAATTTATAATAAATGCTTAGCATATCTAAATCACTCATTGACAAATTAAAACTAGCACCATCTTTACAGCAGAAAATGAAATGCTTTCCGTCCAATGTCTTGACCTGCTGCCTGAATTCCTCCAGCAGTTTTTTGGGTTTTTTGCTCGGGATTCAACCATTTGCAGTCTCATTTCTCTAGTCCTAAAGTCATGTCAGTTCAGTTCCCTCCAGTTACATGGTGCTGCTATCTATTGCTGATGCCCCTGAGCAGTACAGTAACAGGCTAATTAACTATAAAAGACACTGCAGTTAACGGTGTTTGGCAGGAAGTCAATAACTTGAGGTCTAGACCCATTCTGGTGACCCTCTTACTTCTTTTCTCCTTCCCCACCCTCAAAATTGCCCACCTTCTCCCCCTAGTTCCTCATCTCCTTTCCTGTATTCCATGGCCCACTATCTTTTCCTAATAGATTAATTTACCTCCTCCACCTATCACCTCACAGCTTCTCATATCATACCCCGCCTCACCTAATGTCAACTGTCACCTACCAGTTTGCACTCCTCCCACTCACCCACACCCACCCCCACCTTCTTATTCTGGCTTCTAGTCCCTTCCTTTCCAGTCCTGATTGGCCAAAATTTATTTCCCTCCATGGATGCTGGATAACCTGCTGAGTTCCTCTAGAATTTTGTGTGTATTGCTCAAGATTACCAGGATCTGCAGAATCTCTTGTGTCTCAAGCAACACACACAAAAAATGCTGGTGAACGCAGCAGGCCAGGCAGCATCTATAGGAAGAGGTACAGTCGACGTTTCGGGCCGAGACCCTTCATCAGGACCAACTAAAAGAAGAGATGGTAAGAGATTTGAAAGTGGGAGGGGGAGGAGGAGATCTGAAATGATAGGAGAAGACAGGAGCGGGAGGGATGGAGCCAAGAGCTGGGAAGTTGGTTGGCAAAAGGGATACAGAGTTGGAGAAGGGACAGGAGGCCTAGGGAGAAAGAAAGGGGGAGGAGAGCCCAGAGGAAGATGGAGAGCAAGCAAGGAGTGATTGTGAGAGGGACAGAGAGAGAAGAAAAAAAAGGAGGGGGAATAAAAATAAATAAGGGATGGCGTCTTGTGTCTCGCTGAGTCTGTCTGCCTAATTTAGAGATGTTGAAAGTGGGTAAAACATGTGATTGATTTGTTAAATTTGCACAGGGCTGCTTTGTACTTCAGGTATGTGTTATGTATAGCTAGTCATGGAAACTGGAGGAGTTAGACTCTAACTCTTCTTTCAGGATGGCCAGGCAAAACTATTCAAAATTGTTCAATTCTACTGATGTAACCATACCATTCATAAATAAACAGGATTTTCAGTTAAAATAATATTTAGAAAAAACAGATGTCATTATTTTGGAGCAATTACACTGAGACTCTGCATGTTTCAATTTATGACTTACTGGAGGAAATTTTGCAGGCAAGATTAGATCCTGTGCAATAGATATCTGTCTGCTCAGATATACGTTTTGAAATGCATCTGGTTTATAAGATAACCATGCGAGGAGAGGGGAATAGAGATAAACCAAGAATGTCAAGGTGCTGACACAGCTCAGTCTGAACCCTCTGTGAAAATTACACCCAGTTTTCCTGTTGTTTCCTGACTGCCTCACGACAGCGGATAGACTTGCGTCCCAGACGTTCAGCTTGAGCTAAAAATAAAAGCCAGTCTGGAGGGAGTGAGAGCACAGCCAATCCTGGCGTTTACACCCAGAAACAGCAACTAGCATATCACAACAAACTTATCTCACAAACCAGAGGCAATCTGAAGATCAGAGAGGCAGGGAAATCTGCACCACACACTGTGTTAAAAATTTATCTTCAGAAGTGCAGGTACTATCAACATATGACCAGTGAAACAACCTGCTCTTTGGCACCCCTGATTTAGGACCAGGGACAGCTTCAGTTTGCTGTGAAATAATTCATTATGTTAATTGATCGATTGTCTTCTTCACCCAGATTCCCACTGCCATGCCTCCAGGCAGATCCATTGAGATTGAAGCTGCCACTAACCCTCAGTCGGACTCTCCAGCAGAGCAATAACGTTCTTATTCTCTAACATTATTGTTGTCTGTCTTTTGTAATTCCAGATAGTAAATACAGAAAGTGTTCATACACTCATGGCTTTGGAAACAATGGTTGACTGTGATTTTATTCACTGCAAAGCAATTTGTCCTTTGTTCTTAAATAAGTCTGTATGCTTTTGTTTAATAATAGTTAACACTATTCCCTTAACCTTTACAAACACAAAGAGACTCTGCAGATGCTGGTAATCTTGAGCAACACACACAAAAGTGCTGGAGGAACTCAGCAGGTCTGTCAGCATTGATGGAAATGAATAGGCAGTTGACGTTTCAGCCCAAGATCCTTCGTCAGGACCCTTAATCTTTCCTATTTCCTTGTCAGAGGCCCCCAGAAGATTTCAGGAACAATTACAAGTGCGTGCAGGGAGAATGGGCACATTAAATTGGGAACTGTTCACTCAACTTCACTTGCCCCATCACTGAACTGTTCCCACAACTTATGGACTCACTTTCAAAGACTTTTCATCTCAGGTTCTTGATATTTATTGCTTATCTTTATTTTTTTTTCTTTATCTTTGTACTTGCAGTTCGTTGTCCTTTGCACACTGGTTGTCCACCCTGTTGGGTATGGCCTTTCATTGATTCTTTATTGTTATTGGATGTGTTGAGTATGCCCACAAGAAAATGAATCTCAGGGCTGTATATGGTGACATATACTGTATATACTTTGATAATAAATTGACTTTGAACTTTTTTTCCTCACTGACTATTTCAGGTACTCTCCACCACAACTGGAACACAGAGCAACAGCATTATCAAAGAAGTAGAAAGCATGCAAGGATGAGGAAAAGACAAACACTCCTGAAAGCATTGCAATGTGCAAACAAACAGCCACCCAGTAACAAAGGGAGAAATAAAATGGCCTGTAAAGTGCATAGCAGGAGATGAATAAGGTTGACATTAGCAAAAGACAATAGGAGGCATGGTGAGAAAAATCAAAGAAACGATCAGTCAGGAGAGACAAAAAGATTGTGAATAGCAGTGATGTGTGGTGGTATCTGTTCAAAATGGAAGCCTGATACCTACACCAAAAATCCACAGGACACAGTTACTTATATTTCTTGGTTGGAGGACAGAGGTAGTGGCCTACCACTCAGAATGCTTGTGCTTTTCCTGTCAAATTTTACCCAAGTAAGTTTGTGGTAATTCTTATGCTGCCATGGTACCATTTACTTCATTTGTGTTCCATTTATGTCTTTTATCAATTATAAACTTGTTTTGATGTAGCCCACACTCTCCAATCTCTCCGCAAGTGTTGCCCGATGCGGTGTTGCCCGTGCTTCCTGCAATTTTTATTTCTTTCAAATCAAACAGCTGCAGTTTTTTGCTGTCTCATTGCAGTCCACCAGTTTGACAGAGTCCATGATACTGTCAGAAATTTCCAGATAACCAGTGAAAAATTTCATTCTCTATTACACCTTGATTCTTTCAAAATACCCTCAAAACACTGTGCAGATGCTCACTCTCTCCTGAGTGATTAACTATACTGTACAAACAAGAGAAGACCTGCAGATGCTGGAAGTTTCAGCCGGCGACCCTTCAACCGGACCCTTCAGTACACTGTAAATTATTTCTCAGATTAGGCATAACCCTGAATCATCTGCACTGGGTTGATAGCATTGAAAGGTTGAATTTACTACAATACAGGTCTTCCCCAGGAGAACCTGAGTCAGAATCAGGTTTTATCATGTGCAAAGTCATAGGCACATTTATATAGCTAGGGTGTCTGAAAGGCTTACACAGCACTGTACTTGTCAAAGTGCAATGGAGAGCGAGTTTGTAAATCTCGTGGGAGCAAAGATGTTGGGACTAATGACGGTGGGGTGCCGCAAGAGCGGTGCAGGACAGGTGGCAGAGAAGGAGTGCCAGCAGCAGGGGATGCCGTGGGTGGTAGACACACCCAGCCCTGAGACACCAGGCAAGGTTATTTCATTACAAGAATGTCTCTCTGGTGCTTCCCGCTCCCTCCCCACCCCTCCCTTCCCCTTTCCTGAACCATGATTCTCCTCTCCCTACCTCCTTCCCACTCTCAGACCACAACAGAGACCCATATCAGAATCAGGTGTTTCATCACTCACACAGGTCATGAAATTTGTTTTTTTTTGCGGCAGCATTACTGTGCAATACATAAAATTACTGCAGTAATTGAGAGAAGAAATTAGTGAGGTAGTAGTGTACATGGGTTCATTATCCATTTAGAAAACTGATGGTGGAGGGGAAAACATTGAGTATGTGTCCTCCTCCTTGATGGTAACCATGCGAAAAGGGCATGTCATGGGTAAACAGGATCCTTAATGATGGATGTCACTGACTTGAAGCATCACCTTTTGAAGATGCCTTAATGCTGGGGAGGCTAGTGGCCGCAATCTTCAGAGATGTTGACACCCAGGAACTTGAAACTGTTGAAGCTGCTCACCCTTTCCTTTGCTAATCCCTCGATGAGGACTGGTGCATGTTCCCTTCACTCCTTCCATATCGCTGTACATATGAACCAGTGTTTTGGAGATCGGCTGCATGTATTTGCAGTTTGCTGTAAGTCTGCAGGCATCTTCTGCGAGGGGCACTCCTGTGTGCCTTCTCTCCCCACCTCCCTGTAACAATCAGAACGGGGTAGAGTTGAGAAGAGCTGCGAGCACCAAGCACACCCACTGACTCACTGAGTGAGGCCGCTCTTCCCGCACCTGCTCACTCCCTCCTTCAAAGCTGTTTCTTGTGATCACCCCCACACATTGTTGTTATTCATCTCTGATTTACAAACAGATCTCAAGAAATAGAACCCTGTCGTAACCCAGTGAGGACTATGTAATCACAAGCCAGTACCAACTTGTGCACAGGTGTAATCAAACATTCTCTTCACTGGAAGATAACTGATGATCAGGAGGAAAAGGAAGAAGCAGTTAAAAATGATGGCTAAGAACGTGTAATATTGGATACCAGAGTCATAGATGCTCAGTACCAACTCTTGGGAAATAATAGACAGAAACTTTATGATGCAACAAAATCTTCAGGATAAGACAAAGGCAAAGTGCTCAGTGTCTCCCTGCCTCTAGGAGTTCAGACTCTGTGGCCCTCAGTCTGTGTAGTGGTTCAACCTTGCAGCCAATTTCCATTAATGACCTTTAACTAATGTAACCTTTTGTTATTGGACTGGTCACTTGAAAGTGAATAGCCCATGTCTGATTATTTCCGACTGTAAAATGCAATTGTAGACAGACAATCGTGAGGAATAATTAAACATTTAAGACAAATGCACATGTCATTGATGTTAGTTAGAAACCAATACAAAAATTGAACTGTTAGTGTCTGTTCTATGTGTCACATTAATATTGGTTTTACTTGGAATTGATTTCACTCATGTTCATTTCTGAGTGAAATTCCACCCATTGCAAAATTAGAGTGGACGTTACCAGTTATGATCTATGTTGTTCTGAGGTTATTCAATGTTCTGGGGAAAAAAAGCAGAAAGGGAAAAGAGGTTAAATAGAACCATTCATCATTGAAGGTTAGGTAGTGATATGGAGAAATTAGTGCATGAGTTGGATGATCAGCCATGATCATAATAAATGGCGGTGCAGGCTCAAAGGGCCGAATGGCCTACTCCTGCACCTATTTTCTATGTTTCTATGTTTCTAATTGGTTTGGTTGGAAGTAAGGAATAGTAAGGGACAGAGGACACGACTGGTAATTATCTATGGTCCCCACAAAATGTCACATCATGACAGGACAAAGCAGAAATGTGGAAACATTAAAACCATGGTTAAAACCATGCTGTTCATCGACTATAGCTCAGTACTTAATACCATCATTCCCAAAATCCTGATTGAGAAGTTGCAGAATTTGGGCCTTTGTACCTCTCTCTGCAATTGGGTCCTCGACTTCCTAACCGGAAGACCACAGTCTGTGCAGATTGGTGATATTATCTCCTCCTCACTGACGATCAACACTGGTGCACCTCAGCAGTGTGTGCTTAGCCCACTGCTCTACTCTCTGTATACAGATGACTGTGTGGCTGGGCACAGCTCAAATACCATCTACACATTTGCTGACGATACAACCATTGTTGGTAGAACCTCAGGCGGTGACGAGAGGGCGTACGGGAGTGAGGTATACCAACTAGTGGAGTGGTGCCGCAGCAACAACCTGGCACTCAACATCAGTAAGATGAAAGAGCTGATTGTGGACTTCAGGAAGGGTAAGATGAAGGAACACATACCAATCCTCGTAGAAGGATCAGAAGTGGAGAGAGTGAGCAGCTTCAAGTTTCTGGGTGTCAAGTTCTCTGAGGATCTAACCTGGTCCCAACATATCGGTGTAGTTATAAATAAGGCAGGACAGCAGCTCTGCTTTATTAGGAGTCTGAAGAGGTTTGGCATGTCAACAAATACACTCAAAAACTTTTATAGTTGTACCGTGGAGAGCATTCTGACAGGCTGCATCACTGTCTGGTATGGAGGGGATACTGCACAGGACTGAAAGAAGCTGCAGAAGGTTGTAAATCTAGTCAGCTCCATCTTGGGCACTAGCCTACAAAGTATCCAGGACATCTTTAGGGAGCGGTGTCTCAGAAAGGCAGCGTCCATTATTAAGGACCTCCAGCACCCAGGGCATGCCCTTTTCTCACTGTTACCATCAGGTAGGAGATACAGAAACCTGAAGGTACACACTCAGTGATTCAGGAACAGCTTCTTCCCCTCTGCCATCCAATTCCTGAATGGACTTTGAAGCTTTAGGCACTACCTCACTTTTTTTAAATATACAATATTTCTGTTTTTGCACATTTTAAAAAATCTATTCAATATATGTAATTGATTTACTTGTTTATTTATTACTATGTTTTATTTAATTTATTTTTCTCTCTCTCTCTCTGCTAGATTAAGTATTGCATTGAACTGCTGCTGCTAAGTTAACAAATTTCACGTCACATGCCGGTGATAATAAACCTGATTCTGATTCTGAAGAGAGTTGCAATTATTATGGGTGATTTTAATCTGCATATTGATTGGACAAATCAAACTGGCAAGGGAACTGTGGAAGAAAATTTTGAGGGGTCCATCAGAGATTCTATCTTAGAGATATGTGCTGCCCAATCTATCAGATAACAATTTATTTTTGATTGGTCACATGTAATGAGGTAGGATGAATAAGAATACTCCAGGGGGTAGTATCACAACATGGTAAAATTCCAGACAGAGTTTGAGGACAAACACCTCAGATTCAAAACCAGTGACCTCAACATAAATAAGGGCAATTATAAAGATAAGAAGAAAGAGCTGAATAGAGTGGAATGAGTGAAACACTGTTGGATGAGTAGTGGCAGGTACTTCAGCAACTATTTGTGCAAGCAGAATTTTGAGCTGATCAGAAAGTGAGATAAAAAGAGAAAGGGAAACACACACAAAATGCTGGAGGAACTCAGCAGGCCAGACAGCATTTATGGAAAAGCGTACAGTTGACGTTTTGGGCCGAGACCCTTCAACAGGACTGGAGGAAAAAAGATGAGGAGTACAGTTAAAAGGTGGGGGGAGGGAAGGGAGAAACACATCTCCCAACAGAAAGGTTTCAAAGTTCTCCATTTTTTTCTGGACACCAGAACTAACCAGTTCCCCTCTACCACCACTCTCTTCCATCTAGCAGAACTTGTCCTCACTCTTAATAATTTCTCCTTTGGCTGCTCCCACTTCCTTCAAACAAAAGGTGTAGCCATGGGCACTCGCATGGGTCACAGCGATGCCTGCCTTTTTGTCGGCTACGTAGAACAGTCTATGTTCGAAGCCTATACTGGTGGCCGTTCCGCATTTGTCCTTCGCTACATCGATGACTGCATTGGTGCTGCTTCCTGCACCCATGTAGAACTTGTTGACTTCATCAACTTTGCCTCTAACTTTCACCCTGCCCTCAAATTTACCTGGTCCATTTCTGACACCTCCCTCCCCTTTCTCAATCTCTCCGTTTCTATCTCTGGAGACAGCTTATCTACTGATGTCTATTACAAACCCATGGATTCTCACAGCAACTAAGACTACACCTCTTCCCACACTGTTACTTGGAATAATGTCATTCCCTTCTCTCATTTCCTCTATTTCTACCGCATCTGCTCTCAGGATGAGACTTTTCATTCCAGAATGAAGGAGGTCCTGCTTCCTCCACCATCAACGCTGCCCTCAACCATATCTCTTCCATTTCATTCACATCTGCTCTCACCTCATCATCCTGCCATCCTACTATGGATGGGGTTTCTCTTGTCCTCACCTTCCACCCTATTAGCCTCCACATCCAGTATATAATTCTCTGCAACTTCCGCCATCTCCAATGGGATCCCACCACCAAGCAAATGTTTCCCACCCACCCCCCACACCCCCCCCAACCTTTCTCAGGGATCACTCACTACCTGACTTGTCCATTTATCCCACCCTACTGATCTCCCTCCTGGCACTTATCCTTGCAAGTGGAACAAGTGTTATACCTTACCCCCCCCCCCCCCACACTTACTACTATTCAGGGCCAAAATAATCCTTCCAGGTGAGGCAACACTTTACCTGTGAGTCTGTTGGGGTCATATACTGGGTTTGGTGCTCCCGTTATGGTCTCCTGTATATCATTGAGACCCGATGTAGTAGATTGGGAGACCACTTCGCCGAGCACCTACGCTCCATCTGCTAGAAGAAGTGGGATCTCCCAGTGGCCACCCACTTTAATTCCACTTCCCATTCCCATTCCGATATGTCAATTTATGGCCTCATCTACTTTCGTGATGAGGCCACGTTCAGGTTGGAGGAACAACACCTTATACTCTGCCTGTGTAGCCTCCAACCTGATGGCATGAACATTGATTTCTCTAACTTCTGGTAATGCTGCCCCCCCCCCCCACTTCACCATGCCCCATCCCCTTTTCCATCTCTCATCTTATCTTGTTGCCTGCCCATCACCTCCTTCTGGTGCTCTTCCTCCCCTTTTTTTTCTTCCATGGCCTTCTCTCCTTTCCTATTAGATTCCCCCTTCTCCAGCCCTGTATCTCTTTCACCAATCAACTTTCCAGTTCTTTACTTCACCCCCCCCCCCCCCGCCACTCCTGGTTTTACCAATCACCTTGTGTTTCTCCCTTCCCTCCCCTCCCCCAACCTTTTAACTCTGTCACCTCATCTTTCTTTCTCCAGTCCTGCTGAAGGGTCTCAGCCCAAAACGTCGACTGTACTCTCATCCTGTCCAGCTTGCTGAGGTCCTCCAGCATTTTGTGTGTGTTGCTTGGGTTTCCAGCATCTGCAGATTTCCTCTGTTTGTAAAATGAGAACTATTCATGTTTAACAAAGGAGGTCAAGTAAAATATTACATGAAAAACTAGAATGTGCAAAGTGGCAAGGGCTAGGGATTTTGCAGGAAACAACAGAAAGGGAAAAGGAAATGAGGTAGCACCATTAATAATTGAAGGAATCAAGGGTATGTTAGGTAGTGAGATGGATATGATGGTTCATGATGTGGAATTAATTCAGCGGAAGATTGAAATGTTGATAAGTTGGAAGAAAGATGATTATGAGATCAAACTAGGAAGTAATATCAAACCAAAGAACAAGAGCTTCTAACAATATATAAACAAGAAAAAGGAGAGGAAAATATGTATAGGAATACCAGAGAGTGAGAGCAATCGAGTCAACTCGTCCGAACCATTGGAGTCACCAAAGTAAGCCTAACATTTATCTGGATTTGGCCCATAATTCTCCTGACCTTTCCTATCTATATGACCATCCAGATGCATTTTTAAATGTTGTAATTGTACACATCTGCACAATTTCATCAAGCAGCTCATACCTTATTGAGTTATGGAGCATTCCAGCACAGAAACAGGCTCTTCAACTCAAACAGTCCAGACAAACCAAGATACTCACCTTAGCTCATCTTATTTGCCTGTTTAGTCCAGATCCCTCTAAATCTTTCCAATCCATGTACCTGTCCAAGTAGCTTTTAAATGTTGTTAAGGTTCCTGGCTCAACCTATTCCTTTGCAGCTCATTGCATATATGTGTGAACAAACCACTCTCTGTGTGAAAAAGTTGCTTTATAAGTTCCACTAAATCTCTCTACTCCTAAAATCTATGCCTTCTTGTTCTTGATTCCACAATTCTGAGAAAAAAAGACTGTGCATTCACTTTATCTATACACCTCTAAGGTCACCCTTCATTCTCCTACGGTTCAGCAAACAAAATTCTACCCTGCTCATTCTCTCTGTTTATTTATTTATTCATTCATTCATTTTGAGATACAGCATGGGGGAGACCCTTCCAGCCCAACAAGCTACACCTCCCAGCAACCCACCTATTTAATCGCAGACCATTGAGTATTGACAATATACTTGTAAACCTTTTCTATACTCTTTCTAATTTAATGGCACCTTTCTTATAAACTGAAGAAAATATTCAAATATTGAAAGGTGTAGCCATGGGGACTCGCATGGGTTCCAGCTATGCCTGCCTTTTAGTCAGCGACATCACAGCTTGTGTTCCAAGCCTACACCGATATCTGATACCCTAATCTGAGCAGAGACATTCTTGCCATAGAGGGAGTACAAAGAAGGTTCACCAGATTGATTCCTGGGATGACAAGACTTTCATATGATGAAAGACTGGATTGACTAGGTTTATACTCGCTGGAATTTAGAAGATTGAGGGGGGATCTTATTGAAATGTATAAAATCCTAAAAGGATTGGACAGGCTAGATGCAGGAAGATTGTTCCCAATGTTGGGGAAGTCCAGAATGAGGGGTCACAGATTAAGGATAAAGGGGAAGCCTTTTAGGACCGAGATGAGGAAAAACTTCTTCACACAGAGAGTGGTGAATCCGTGGAATTCTCTGCCACAGGAAACAGTTGAGGCCAGTTCATTGGCTATATTTAAAAGGGAGTTAGATATGGCCCTTGTGGTTAAAGGGATCAGTGGGTATGGAGAGATGATCAGCCATGATCATACTGAATGGCGGTGCAGGCTTGAAGGGCCGAATGGCCTACTCCTGCACCTATTTTCTATGTTTCTATGTTTCTGTATCATTTCCGCACTTTTCCTACACTACATTGGTGCAGTTTCCTACATCCATGCTGAGCTCATTGACTTCGTCAGCTTTGCCTCCAACTTTCACTCTGCCCTCAAATTTAACCGGTCTATTTCCGACACCTCCCTCCCCTTTCTCGATCTCTCAGTGTCCATCTCTGGACACAGTCTATCTACTGATATCTTTTATAAACCTACTGATTCTCACAAGTACCTGGATTATGCTGCTTCCAAACCTGTCACTTGTAAAAAGGCCATTCCTTTTTCTCAATTCCTCAGTCTCCCCCCGCATCTGCTCTCAGGATGAGGTTTTTCATTCCAGAACTAAGGAGAAGTCTTCCTTTTTCAAAGAAAGGGGCTTCCCTTCTTCCACCATCAACACTGCCCTCACCCACACCACTCCGGTGGTGATGTCTGTTATTTGTCAAGTAGGGTGCTGTGCACAATCTTGATTTGATGGAGACGGACGTGAGAGCACGGAGGAACATCTGGTGAAACTTCTGAAATGCCTGCTTCGCTGCTGCTGTGACTGTGTGATCCAGAATCTCCGGAGGAGAAGGCCCCGAGTCCTCAGCTTTGCTTGTTGCTTGGCGGCCGGGGCGGGGTCAAAGCACTCGGCAGAGGATGGTGCTCAGAGAGGCTGTGTCAGAGGGGCTGGTCGGAGGCTCGAAATTTTTGGATGGACTCAGAGTCCGCTGCGGTCGGGTGCTTCCAATGATGCTGCATCGGCAAGTTGGTGGTGTTTGGAGGTTCATGGCAGGGAGAGTTTCTCCCTTCTACCGCCTGCGTGAGATGATGGGGCTATCGGGACTTTGAGACTTTTTTTTACCGTGCCCATTGTCTGCTCTTTATCAAATTATGGTATTGCTTTGCACTGTTGTAACTGTATGTTATAATTATGTGGCATAGTAAGTTTTAGTCTTGGTTTGTCCTGTGTTTTCTTGTGATATCATTCTGGAGGAACGTTGTATCATTTTTTAATGCATGCATTTCTAAATGACAATAAACGAGGACTGAGTGTCCTCATAATCTTCCATTTTGCGTAAGCCTACTCATTTTGCATCCAACTTCCCACAACCCCACCAGGGATAGGATTCCTCTTGTCCTCACCTACTAGCCTCTGCGTCCAGTACATAATTGTCCATAACTTCTGCCATCTCCAACGGGATCCCACCACCAAGCACATCTTTCCCTCCCACCAAACTTTCCATTTTCCGCAGGGATCGCTCCCTTCCCAACTCCCTTGTCCACTCATCCCTCCCCACTGATTTCGTTTCCTGGTATTTTATCCTTGCAAGTGGAACAATTACCACACTTGCCCCTACACCTCCTCCCTCGCTTCCTTTCAGGGCCCCAAGCAGTCCTTTCAGGTGAGGTGACACTTCGCCTCTGAGTCTGTTGGGGGTCATCTACCGAATCCGTTGCTCCCAATGTGGCCTCTTGCATATCGGTGAGACGTGATATAGATTGGGAGACTGCTTTGCTTGGATCTCCTTGTAGCCACCCATTTCAATTTCACTTCCCACTCCGACATGTCAGTCCATGGCCTCCTCTACCTCCACTTTCTTACTCTGACTTCTCCCCTTCCTTTCCAGTCCTGAAGGAGGGTCGCAGCCTGAAATGTCCACTGTTTACTCTTTTCCATAGATGCTGCCTGACCTGCTGAGTTCCTCCAGCATTGTGTGCGTGTGTTGCTTTGGATCTCCGGCATCTGTAGATTTTGTCTGGCTTGTGACAACATTCAAATGTGGCCTCACCAATGACTTGTATTCACCGGCTTCTATGTGAAAACAGGTGACAATGCAGGAGACAAGGAAACTGCAGATAATTATTTCATGTATAAGTATAGCAGATTCCAGTTAATTGGGACACCTTGGGACCAGTACATTTTAGTCCAGTTAAGCAGTTGTCCCAATTAGCCAAGGTTTCATGGCAAGTGAAAAACATATAAAAAAGGGAAATTACTGTTTAGCTGAGTAAGAAATTATGTATTTAAATGAAATACAGAACGAGCTAGAGTACTAACAAAACTACTACAGTACTATAAAATTGTAGTTCCTAATAGTTATCGACAGGAATTAATCCAGTGTACCCGTTCTTTTGATTGACTGTAAATGAACAAAATCAGTGCAGACACCTGGTGTAGATAATGGACTGCCTTCAGACAATGCTTTTGACAATTGCAACCTACAAATCTTCATTTTCATTGTATTCAAGGATTGTCACTAGTGGTGTGCCACAGGGATGAGTGCTGGATCCATTGTTCTTTGTCACCTATATCAATGATCAAGAAGATCATGTGGTAAACTGGATCAACAAATTTATGAATGAAACTAAGAAGGCTGTCAAAGCTTGCAACAGGATCTGGGCCCCCTCTGCAGATGTTGCTGGACTTGATGAGTTCGACCAGCATTTTGTGTGTGTTGCTCAAGATTTCCAGTATCTGCAGAATTTCCTGTGTTTATACTTGGGTTAGAGTTCCAGCCATGCACCGCCCTCTGCAAAATGACCCTGCACACCTCATTTTTAAAAACCTCTCTTTGCAACTATATCTCCCCATTCAAGGCTCGCCCATTACTGGAATCTTCAGGCCAGGCAGAACCCGTGGAAAGAGTAACAGCGTTTCCATGTCTGCTAACCTTTATCAGAACATATAAACTATCCCAACACAAGTTGGAGCTCAGAGGTGAAATCTGCAGCTGTCATGAAACAATGTCAATATAGTGTGGAGAATGTCAAAAGAGTTTCAAACCTAGAACAGTACATCACAGTACGGGTCCTTTGGCCCACAATGTTGTGCCAACCTATTCAAACCTACTCCCCAAACCTTCCTTTTACACTCTCCATAACCCTCTATTTTGCCTACATTCATGAGTCTGTCTAAGATCAGCCTCTGCCATAACCCCTGGCAGTGTGTTCCAAGCACCTCCTG
Source organism: Mobula hypostoma (assembly GCF_963921235.1). Classification (NCBI taxonomy): domain Eukaryota; kingdom Metazoa; phylum Chordata; class Chondrichthyes; order Myliobatiformes; family Myliobatidae; genus Mobula; species Mobula hypostoma. The sequence goes on along the minus strand of NC_086129.1, from coordinate 18,854,215 downwards.
CTCTCTGACATCTCCTCCGAGCTTTGCGTGCCAGTGACCCAGTTTCAATTCCCGCCACTGTTCTCCTCGTGACTGCATGGGCTTCCTCCAGGTGCTCTGGTTTCCCCCACATTCCCAAAAAGGTATACAGGTTGGTAAGTTGTGGGCACGCTGTGTTGGCACCGGAAGCATGGCGACCATTGCAGGCTGCCCCCAGCACATTCTCGGAATGTGTTGGTCATTGACGCAAACAACTCATTTCACTGTATGTTCCGATGTCCATTTGTCAAATAAAGCTAATCTTTAAACTTTTCTTCACTACCTTGGAGTGATGTTCTCTGGTATTGGCTAATGCCACCCTGGAAAAAAGGCACTGGCTGTCCACTGTTTCTATGCCTCTTATAATCTTATACATCTCTATCAAGTCACCACTCATCCTCCTTCACTGCAATGAAATAAGCCATAGCTTATTCAACCTTTCCCCAAAAGGCATGTTTTCTAGCCCAGGTAGCAGCCTGATAAATCTCGTCTTCACCCTTTCTAAAGTTTCCACATCCTGGGAACGACAGAACTGAACACAATACTCCAAGTGTGCTCTCACCAGTTTTATCGAGCTGCAACATAACCTCGTAGCTCTTGAACTCAATCTCCCGACCAGTGAAGGCTGAGAGACCGTAGACCTTCTTAACCACCCTATCGGCATGTGCAGTGACTTTGAGTGATCGATGGAGCTGGACCCTAAGATCCTTCTGTTCCTCCAACACTACTGAGAATATGTTTTTCATTTAATTTGATTTATTACTCTTTCAATCTTTTTTGAAGTTTTAGATTTGATCAGAAAGTCTTTCTTTCTTTTTTGGTCGTATCCTCAAAATGGACTGCCCAGTCCCTTTTTTTTGCTTTGTTTTTCTTATATAGTGTAGTGTTTTTTTTTTCTTTTCATTTAAAACCCAATGTTTTTTCCTTTCTCTTCATAAACTGGTCAGAGGAGAACTGTTATTTTCATTTTTTTTAATTATATATTTTATACTAGTTTAACAACATCTATGATTTTGACAATGTCTATCTCAATCTTGGTTTATATTGTTACTGATATATATATATGAACTAGTTCTCCTCTTGATTGTATTTATGCTTTTTTTAAATCAATAAAAAGATTAAGAAAGAAAGAAAGAGAATATGTTAGTTCGCAGCTGTACTGGTTATTTAGATGGTTGTTCTGATGACCTAAGTGGAAACTTCACATCCCACTGCAGGCTATTCAAATACTTCCCAAAGCCCACAGTATGTGCTCTGACAAATAGGGAGATAGTCGTACAATGACAGCCTTAGCAATGACATCGCTGATAACACTCCATTACTGGATATGCTGTCATAAGCATGGGTGATAGCTCAGGGTGGGTCAGGAATCTTGGGGCAGAAGACAATAACGAAGTCATGTGTGACACCACACCAGGTCTGCAGCGATACTGGACCTCTCTGACCAACAATCCATTCGATGCTTAGGCTTTCTGATTTTGCCATCACTGAAATCAGTAGGATACTAGGAAAGGAACTTCAACCATGCTTGGATTGAGACCAGGGTCACATTGTCTCTGAACTTCCTCAGCAGAGGATTTTCCCTAATGGCCACTGTAGATGTCGTATCTCCCAATTGTTTGCTCGTCACCACATCAGAAAGGTCACCTTGGCACATGCTTGCAAGAAATTATTTTATACACATTGCTATCAGTGTAGAGAGAGTGGAATCACAGGCACTGGGATTTATCAGCAAGGCTTGCTTCCCACAAGTGCAGGCAATCACATGTCATAAACCCAAGCTTTTTTTTATGAGCAGGAAAGTTCTCCCTTCCCTCAGTGTGCAGGTTGTTGTGGATACCAGAGGAATTTCCTGATGGTCAGTCTCATGTTTCCAGAAGCACCTGTGATCCCTTGATTTTGATAGAGTCTGATTGCTAAAGATTTTCTGCTCTCTTTTTCATGGCCCTGGCAGGTTTCTTGGATTGCTTGGCACTGAGCATCTCACTGATCAAGACTTCCATGCCCCACTTAGTGATAAAGTTTGTGTCCGCCTGCAACCTTAACTGGTCAATATTCTAGCTTGGATAAGAACTGGCAATGTCACACATCCACCAAACAATATCATTCACAATAAAAAGACTATCCACCTTCTATGACATGCAAAGGCATTACTATCTGTAAATATAGCAACTTAAGTAATAGGGCTACAAGATCAGGTCAGAGACTGGGTTTTCTCTGATACACATCGTATCTACCGTCATACAGCACAAATCAGGAATGTAATGAAATACTCCATAAATATCTAAATACACATGTAAGGGGGTTTCGACTTTTATGTTACTGCGGAGGCTAATTAAAATGGCGTGTTTGTTATGTTAATGTGGGGAATGCGGCTTTGTTGTGTTAAACGCTGAGAGAGTTTGCGCTAGCAGCTTGTTTTGGTTTAGAGGGTGATAAGAGAGTGCTATTAACCAATTGGGATAGTTGTTATGGTTTTGGTGTATTTGAAGATACTGTATGCGCGGAGATTTGGGGCAGAAGGCGGGAGAGCGAGACAGAGGATGGACGATGTGCTGTGATGTCCGCTAACGAGGTCGAACCCCGAGGAGCGCGTTCAGCGAGGAGACGGAGACGGACTGGTGTGGAGCGTCTGGTCGACCACCGTTGTTGGTCCCAGGCGGCCGGTCGAGGTGGTCCGATGGGGTCGCAGGGTGAAGAAGAAGGTCCTTGAGCTCCAACGGTTTTGTGCACGAAGAGATTGAACTTTGATAAGTGTGGCGCCTTTTATTTTCCTTTTATATTTTATTCTCTCTTAATTATATAGTTCCAGTAATATCTATAAACTGTAAATCATTTAATCGTATCTGGTGTATTGTCTGTTATTTGGGCGGGTTGGGGTACATCACACAGCATCCACACAAACGAATTATCCAGTTTGGCGGGGCCGAGGCTGTTTCCCTAGACGACAGCGAGCCGAGCGACCCTGAGGGTGGCCGGGGGGGGCTACACACAGCTTGAGTAAACCTTGACAGTGGCCATGCCATGCCTCATTCACCTGTCATAACAATGTGTGCCCCCCCCCCACCACTAGTATATCATGGCTGCAATATCACAGTTCACCAAGGTATCTTCTAATGTACCTCTAAGATTTGTCTCAATGGGGAAATGCAGGAGATGATTAGAAACATCATCATTCCAGAGTTTCCCACAAAATCACACATTCAGCTGACTTAGAAATACATTGCTGCTTTTTCTGTGTTACTGGATCAGTATTCCATAAATCCATAATGCCTTCACCGTAAACACTGCAGAAGTTTGAAAGTGGTTTACTAATAAATTCCCAATTCCAATTAGGATTATACAATCAATACCACACTTGTCAGCAACACTCACATACTACATAAGAATAAAAGGAAATATTAAATAAGAAATAATCTAATATTCTGTTTCCGAATCAGGTGTCAGGTACGATATAGATTCCAAGGTAAATACATTTGTTATTCCATTTGGATTACTATTGAAATTACTGTCAGTTGAAATATTGCTACACGCAGAAGTGGAGATAATTTAGTATTCTTCACTATCCATTACACTCCTAATTTTGGTGCCATCCTCAAATTTGCTGATCCACACTAACATCTAGATCGTTGATATAGATGACAAACAACAACAGACCCAGCACTGGTCCCTGCGGCACTCCACTAGTCACAGGCCTCCAGTCAGAGAGGCAACCATCTACTACCACTCTCTTGCTTCTCCCGCAAAGCCAACGTTTACTCCAATTTACTACCTCATCTTGAATGCCGAGTGACTGACCTTTCTTGACCAGCTTCCCGTAAGGGACCTTGTCAAAGGCCTTGCTAAAGTCCATGTAGACAATTGTCAGGCCCTGGGGATTTATCCACCCTAATTTACCTTAAGACATCGAGCACCTCCTCCTCTGTAATCTGTATAGGGTACGTGACCTCGCTGCTGCATTGCCTCACTTCTGTCCATCTCTTGAGTAAATACAGATGTAAAATATCCATTGAAAACCTCCCTGATCATTTTCAGCTCCATGCGTAGATAACCAGTCTGATCTTGTCTCTTGCTATCCTTTTGCTTGAGAGAAGCCCTTAGCATTCTGCTTCACCTTGTTTGGTAGAACAATCTGTCTTCTTTTAGCCCTCCTGGTTTCTTTCTCAAGTCTTCTCTTGCATTTCTTATACTCCTCAAGTACCTCATTTGTTCCTGCCTGCCAATACCTGCTATGCACCTCTTTTTCTTCCTTAACCAGGGACTCAATATCTCTTGAAAACCAAGGTTCCCTAAACCTGTTATCCTTGCCTTTTATTCTGACAGGCACATACAAACTCTGTACTCTGAAAATTTCACTTTTATTGCCTCCCACTTACCAAGTACACCTTTGCTAGAAAACAGACTGTGCTAATCCACACTTGTCAGATCATTTCTGATACCATCAAAATTGTCCTCTTCTCTAATTTAGAATCACAATTTGGGGACCAGACCTATCTTTTTTCATATTTACTTCGAAACTAATGGCATTGTGATCATGAGATGCAAAGCGTTCCCCGACACAAACTTCTGCCAACTGCCTTGTCTCGTTCCCTAACAGGAGATCAGCATGCTCTCTCGTTGGGATTTCTACATAATGATGAAAGGAAACTTCCCTGAACATATTTGATAAACTTGATCCCATCCAGCCCTTTTACAGTGTGGGAGTCCCATTCAAAATGTGGAAAGTTAAAATCACCTACTATCACAAACTTATGTTTCTTGTAACAGTCTGCGATCTCCACAAATTTGCTCCTCTAAATCACTCAGACTATTGGGTGGTCTACAATATAATCACATCAACGAACTCACACCTTTCTTATTCCTCATTTCTACCTATAAAGACACACTATTCTGTTCTGACTGAACACCTCCATTTCATTTTCCCTGGCTAGTCATCCCAGCCCTCTCCCTTTAATCCCTCTTGCTCTATCACGTCTAAAACAACAGAATCCTGCAACACTGACCTGCCATTCCCGCCCCTCCTGCAACTAAATCTCACTAACGGCTACAATGTCATAATTCCACGTGCTGATCCATGCCCTGAGCTCATCTGACTTTCCTACAATATACCTTGCACTGAAATATACGCAGCTCAGAACATTAGTCCCACCATACTCAAACTTTTGATTGCTGACTTTGTATGTAGGCTCTACAACATCTTTATCCACAACCACTTCACTATCTACTCTGGTGCTCTAGTTCCCATCTTCCTGAAAATCTAGTTTAACCCCCCTCCCATTTGCAGCACTGGTAAATCTTCCCATTAGGATATTGGTCCCACCCAGCTCAGGTGCATGCCATCCTGTCTGTGCAGGTACCACCTTCCCTGGAAGGGAGCTCAATGATCCAACAATCAGGAGCCCTCTATCCTGCACCAACTGCTTGGCCATGTGTTCCAAATTCCTTGATGTCCACATTTCCCAGGATCTCACCTGGTCTCTGAACTCCTCCATCCTGATCAAAAAGGCACAACAGTGCCTTTATTTCCTGTGGAGTACCAAGAAAGCTCACCTCTGTCCCAGGACACTGACGGACGTCTACCGCTGTACCATTGAGAGCATGCTCACCAACTGCATCTCAGTGTGGTATGGCAATTGTCCCATATCAGACCGCAAAACACTCCAGCATGTGGTGAAAACTGCCCAGCGGATTATTGGCATCCAATTGCCCACCGTTGAGAACATCTACCATAAACGCTGCCTGGGCAGGGCGAAAAGCATTATCAAGGATGCATCTCACCCTAACCATGGATGTTTTACTCTCCTCCCATCCAGTAGGCACTACAGGAGCCTCTGCTCCCACACCAGCAGGCACAGGAAGAGCTTCTTCCCTGAGGCTGTGACCCTGCTGAGCCTCACATCACAGCGCTAAGCAGTATTGCACCCGTATTGTACTGTCTCAGTACCTTTATATTTATGTGCTGTAGCACTTACTTTTTATTCGCAGTTATTTTGTAAATAACACTATTCTTTGCATTTCTGGTTAGATGCTAACTGCATTTCACTGGCTTTGTATCTGTACTCGGCACAATGACAATAAAGTTGAATCTAATCTAATCTAAACTGCATGATCTTCCAACTTCTCGCCTCACTAGCATGTGCCACAGGTAGCAATCCTGAGATCATAACCCTGGAGACTCTGTCCTTTAATTTAGCACCTAACACCCTGAACTCACTTTGTAGGACCTCATCACCCTTCCTACCCATGTCATTGGTACCGATGTGTATAACCCTCCCACTTAAAGATGCTGTGGACCCAATCTGAGATGTCTCTGACCCTGGCACCTGTGAGGCAATAAATTATCCAGGAATCCCCTATCACGACAACACATCTCTTCTTCAACCCCTTCCCTTCTGAGCCATAGAGTCAGATGCAGTGCCAGAGACCTACTTGTACTTGTGGCTTTCTTCTGCTTGATCATATGCCTCCCCCGCCCCCCCAAACAGTACATTAAAAAGTATATAAGACGTTAGTGAGTCTTAATTTGGAGTATTGCGTGCAGTTTTGGTCATCTACCTGCAGGATAGATGTGTAAATAAGTTCGAAAGAGTACAGAGAAAGTTTACAAGGATCTTGCCAGAACTTGAGGACCCCGGATTATAGGGAAAGTTTGAATAGGTTAGGACTTTATTCTCTGGAATGTAGAAGATTGAGGGGAGATATGATTGAGGTATACAAAATTCTGAAGTTTATAGATAGGGTAAATGTAAGCAGGCTTTTTTCATTGAGATTAGGTGAGACTACAACCAGAGGTCATGGGTTAAGGGTGAAAGGTAAGAAGTTTTGCGGGGAACATCAGGGGGAATTTCTTCACTCGGAGGGCGGTGAGAGTGTGCCAGCTCAAGTTGTGGATGTGGGGTTGATTTCAGCATTTAAGAGAAGTCTGGGCAAGTACACGGGTGGGAGGGATCTGGAGGACTATGGTCTGGGCGCAGGTCAATGGGTCTGGGCAGATTAATGGTTTGGCACAGGTTTGGTGGGCTGAAGGACTGGTTTCCGTGCTGCAGTGTTCTATAATTCTATAATTCTAATATGAATAAGAATTGTATTACTTTCAAGACTGCTATCTGGTTCAAAACAAGCACAGGGTAAGTTATAACGATGAACTGAAGATGTTAGATTGATACAAGGTTCTTGTTAAGTTTGCTTGTTTTGCAGCATGGGTTTCAATGAGCCCTAATCTTGGTTTCACAAGATTAGAGCTGCTGCAGAGTTTTCACTTAGATTATGTTAGAATCATTGTATGTTAAAAATTATTGCTTGGACAGCATCAGAGAAGAATTTAATATAAACTCCTGTGGCACCTGATTTTTTTTTTTGTTCTTTCATTGGAACAGTAGATTTCAGTCTAAAATAATCAGGTAACAATAACTTGAAAATAACTTGTCTCCTGGTAACCAAGGCAAGCATACACTTCCCCGACTAAATGCAAGTTGTTGCAATGCAATGCTTATAAGGTAGATAAAATCAAAGTTTTGTAGTGGTTTGTTGTTGCACAATTGCGTGAAATTACTTGAGCAAGGGCATTAACAGATGTGCAGAGATTGTGAAAGTTGTACACCTGAATATTAACTTGACCTTTATTATTTTGGTTTATGATTTTATTGTGCAGAGTGTAAGTGGAATTACCCCTTTCTCCTTACTGTTTCATTTACAATCAGTCACAAAAATACCAGTGAACTGATTGTAAGAGAAAGACATAGTGCTCTTTTGGGCCCCAGAGCTAATGTTAGCTTCCTTCAGGATTCCATCTTCTGCTGTTTGTTTTAAAATTGCTCCTGTCCTAAGATCATTATCTTTTCTTCAATTTTAGCATTCCTTCTTTCATTCCATATGAGATAACAACAGCATTTTAATGAAAAAAAAATTTTGAGGTGCTTAACACAAACATTAGGAAACAAAACTTGAGAGGATTGTATCTTGATGACAGAAGGCTTGCCAAATGAGAGAGCTTTTAAAGTTTCCTCCCATCTCCAAAGACATGTGAGTTAGTAGAGCAATGAACCATTGGTAGTGGAACCCGGGGAAGCTGAGGGAATTGTGGGGAAAATAAATTGCTCTGTGAGCTGGCATATATTGAATGGGCTGAATTGCTTCGTTCTATTTGGTAAGAAAATATGCAAATAATGGTTCCATTGATACACCCGGTTGGTTGGTCAATCAGTGGAACTGTAACTTTGCCTGGTTCAGGGGTCTAATTGCTGAATCTGCTAGAGGTAGATTGCTTCAAAATCTCCTTACCACATATGTGACTATGCATCTACTTTAGCCAATTGCTCCACCGCAGCACCCTCCTCACCCTTCATTAACAGTGAAAAGCAATTAGTCAGTTGAATAATAGACCAGGGTAATGCTAAATAGATCACCTGCACATTTTTCTCAGTTATCCTTTGGAACAGGAGGTTCTGTTTGCCTGTCATAGTATAGATTGAACGATTGTTACAGAACTGTAAAAGATTCAGTTCTTCACTGTTTGTGCAGAACACTGACAAGCTGCAGTTTGATTAAATTTATGACGTGCCTGCATATGGAGAGCTCCTACAGTGACGTCCTGGGTCTGGACGATTTATATTGAACAACGACCATCTTCCTTTGCACACAGTATAACTCCAGTCATTTCCCTTTGATGCCCCACTCAAAATGTAGGTCAGGCAGCATCTATGAAGTGAAATGGACAGTTGACATTTTGTCCCTGAGTTGATATGAAGAATCTCGACCTGAAAGATTGACTGTCCCATTTCTCTCCTCAGATGCTACCTGACCTCCAGAGCTTTCTGTGTTGCTCCAGATTCCAGCATCTGCAGCCTCTTGCGTCCCCCTATTGATTTAAGTGTCCTTCTGGGGCTCCTTGATGCCACTCATATTCAAGTGCCACCATGACTGTCATTCAACGACAGCCATTCTTGTTTGAGCAGGTTATTGATAAGTGCTAGTTAATGTGCTATTAATTTCACAGTCACTGACAACTTCCATTATTGTTGATCATTAAGTGAAAGCTGACTATGTGGCAGTTGACCAGATTGGATTTGTCCTGATTTAGGGGTTCTTCATGTGCTCTTTCAAAAGGCATTTAACGAAGACCAATAGAGAGGAGATATTTGTGCCTCCGAAATCACATAAGATAATGATCCCCATGCTGTAGTCACTTATTTATTTTTTGAGATACAGCATGGAATGGGCCCTTTGAGTGCAACTGTGAATAATGCTCAAAATACTGTCAGATTTGAATATGACATGTACCTCCTTTCTGAATACTTTAGGAAGCTTGCATGGACTACTTGTGCTTTCAGCTCGTTCCATGCTCTCAGGACCCTCTAAGTGAAGAAGTTTCTGCTCATGTTCTCCTTAAACTTTTTCACCTTTCACCCTTAACTGATGACCTCTAGTTCTATCCCCACTCAACCTCAGAGGAAAAAGCCTGTTTGCACAACTACAGCTGTGAAGACCCCTGCTACACCTGATGACGCTGTGATCTCTGTCTCAGAGGCCGATGTTAGACATCTTGTGGCTACAGGGGTCAGGGGGTATGGAGGGAAGGCTGGGGCAGGGTTCTGAGTTGGATGATCAGCCATGATCATAATAAATGGCGGTGCAGGCTCGAAGGGCCGAATGGCCTACTCCTGCACCTATTTTCTATGTTTCTATGTTTCTAGACTGTCTTTAAAGGCAGAAGGTCCCAATGGAGTACCTGGCAAGGCTCTGAAAACCTGTGCCGACCAACTGGCGGGAGTATTCAAGGACATTTTCAACCTCTCACTGCTACGGGCGGAAGTTCCCTCTTGCTTCAAAAAGGCAACAATTAAACCAGTGCCTAAGAAATAATGTGAGCTGCTTTAGTGACTATTGCCCGGTAGCACTCACATCGACAGTGATGAAATGTTTTAAGAGGTTGGTCATGACTAGACTGAACTCCTGCCTCAGCAAGGATCTGGACCCATTGCAATTTGCCTATCGCCACAATAGGTCAATGGCAAATGCAATTTGAATGGCTCTTCACATGATTTTAGACCACCTGGACAACACAAACACCCATGTCAGGATGCTGTTCATCAACTATAGCTCAGCATTTAATATCATCATTCCCACAATCCTGACTGAGAAGTTGCAGAACCTGGGCCTCTGTAGCTCCCTTTGCAATTAAATCCTCGACTTCCTAACCGGAAGACCACAATCTGTGCAGATTGGTGATAACATCAACTGACGATCAACACTAGTGCACCTCAGGTGTGTGTGCTTAGCCCAATGCTCTACTCTCTATATACACATATAGCTCAAATACCATTTATAAATTTGCCGATGATACAACCATTGTTGGTAGAATCTTAGATGGTAACGAGAGGGCGTACAGGAGCGAGATATGCCAACTAGTGAAGTGGTGTGGTGTCGCAGCAACAACCTGGCACTCAGCATCAGTAAGACAAAAGAGCTGATTGTGGACTTCAGGAAGTGTAAGGCGAAGGAACACAAACCAACCCTCAGAGGGATCAGAAGTGGAGAGAATGAGCAGTTTCAAGGACCTGGGTGTCAAGATCTCTGAGGATCTAACCTGGTCCCAACATATCAATGTAGTTATAAAGAAGACAAGACAGCGACTATACTTCATTAGGAGTTTGAAGAGATTTGGTATGTCAACAAATACACTCAAAAACTTCTATAGATGTACCGTGGAAAGCATTCTGACAGCCTGCATCACTGACTGGTTTGGGGGTGGGGGCTACTGCACAGGACCAAAAGAAGCTGCAGAAGGTTGTAAATCTAGTCAGCTTCATCTTTAGGGAGCGGTGTCTCAGCGGTGTCCATTATTAAGGACCTCCAGCACCCAGGGCATGCCCTTTTCTCAATGTTACCATCAGGTGGGAGATACAGAAACCTGAAGGCACACACTCAGCGATTCAGGAACAGCTTCTTCCCCTCTGCCTTCCAATTCCTAAATGGATATTCAACCTTTGGACACTACCTCACTTTTTAAAAATATATTATTTCTGTTTTTTTGCACAATTTTTAATCTATTCAATATATGTATACTGTAATTGAGCTACTTATTTATTTATCAATATTATTTTCTTTTGTTTTTTTCCTTCTATACTATGTATTGCATTGAACTGCTGCTGCTAAGTTAAAAAATTTCACGACACATTGTATTAATGGTAAGACTCTTGGCAGTGTGAAGGATCAGAGGGATCTTGGGGTCCGAGTCCATAGGACACTCAAAGCTGCTGTGCAGGTTGACTCTGTGGTTAAGAAGGCATACGGCGCATTGGCCTTATCAATCATGGGATTGAGTTTAGGAGCCGAGAGGTAATGTTGCAGCTATATAGGACCCTGGTCAGACCCCACTTGGACTACTATGCTCAGTTCTGGTCACCTCACTACAGGAAGGATGTGGAAACCATAGAAAGGGTGCAGAGGAGATTTACAAGGATGTTGCCTGGATTGGGGAGCATGCCTTATGAGAATAGGTCGAGTGAACTCAGCCGTTTTTCCTTGGAGCGACAGAGGATGAAAGGTGACCTGATAGAGGGGTATAAGATGATGAGAGGCATTGATCGTGTGGATCGTCAGAGACTTTTTCCTAGGGCTGAAATGGCTAGCATGAGAGGGCACAATTTTAAGGTGCTTGGAAGTAGGTACAGAGGAGATGTCAGGGGTAAGTTTTTTACGCAGAGATGGTGAGTGCGTGGAATGGGCTGCTGGCGATGGTGGTGGAGACGCATACGATAGGGTCTTTTAAGAGACTCCTGGAGAGGTACAAGGAGCTTAGAAAAATAGAGGGCTATGGATAATCCTAGGTAATTTCTTAGATAAGGACATGTTCGGCACAGCGTTGTGGGCCAAAGGGCCTGTATTGTGCTGTAGGCTTTCTATGTTTCTATGTTTCGATGCAGGTGATAATAAACCTGATTCTGATTTACCTTACCTATAACCTCATAATTTTGTATGCCTCTACCAAATCTTCCCTCAGTCTTCAATGTTCCAAGGAATAAGATCCTAACCTATTCAATCATTCCTTATAATTCAGGTCCTCCAGACCCAGCAACATCCTTGTAAACTTTCTCTGTGCTCTTTCAAACTTATTTACAGCTTTTCTGTGGGTAGATGCACACAATACTCCAAATTAGGCCTCACCAACGTCTTATAGAACTTCAACATAATATTCTATCACCTGTACTCAATATATTGATCTATGAAGGCCAATCAATGTGTCAAAAGCTTTCTTTACGAGCCTATCTACTTTCAATGCATTATGGGCCTGTGTTCCCCGATCCATTTGCTTCGCCGCAGTCCTCAATACCGTACTGTTCACTGTGTAAGACCTGCCCTGGTTGCTCCTACCAAAATGCACCACTTTGCACTTGTCTGCATTAAATTCCATCTGCCATTTTTCAGCCCATTTTTCCAGCTGGTCCAGATCCCTCTGCAAGCCATGATTGTCTTCCTTGCTGTCCACTACTCCCCCAATCTTGCTGTCATCTGCAAATTTGCTGATCCAGATCATTGATATAGATGACAAACAACAAAAGACCTAGCACCAATCCCTGTGGCGCACCACTAGTCACAGAACTCCAATCAGAGAGGCAATCATCTATTACCCCTCTCTAACAAGAAACAATCTGCAGAGGGCTGAAAATCCAAGCCACAGCAACACAATGCTGGCGGAACTCAGCAGGCCAGGCACCACCCAGGGAAAAGAATACAGTCAACATTTCAGGCTGAAACCTTTAATCAGGGCTGGAGAAAAAAGATGACAGGGCAGAGTAAGGAGATGGGGGGAGGGCGGTAGGAAGAAATATAAGGAAGTTCGTAATAGGTGAAACCGGGAGAGGGAGAGGAGTAAAGTAAAGAACTAGGAAGTTGATTAGTGAAAGAGATAAAGGGGTGGAGAAGGGGGAATCTGATAGGAGAGGACAGAAGACCGTGGAAGAAAGAAAAGGGGGGAGGAGCACCAGAGGGAGGTGATGAGCAGGTAAGGAGATATGGTGAGGGAGGGAAATGGGGAATGGAGAAGGAAAGGGGTAGAGGAGCCATTACTGGAAGTTTGAGAAATCGGTGTTCACTCCATCGGGTTGGAGCTACCCAGATAGAATATAAGGTGTTGTTCCTCCAACCTGAATGTGGCCTCATCGCAGCAATAGATGAGGCCATGGACTGACATGCTGGAATGGGAATGGGAAGTGGAGTTAAAATGGGTGGCACTGGGAGATCCCACTTTTTCTGACAGACTCGGCGAAGCAGTCTCCCAATCTACATCAGGTCTCACCAATGTACAGGAGGCCACACCGGGAGCACCGGATACAGTAAATGACCCCAACAGACTCACAGGTGAAGTGTCACCTCACCTGGAAGGACTGTTGGGGCCCTGAATGGTAGTGAGGGAGGAGGTGTAGGGGCAGGTGTACCATTTGTTCTGCTTGCAAGGATAAGTGCTAGGAGGGAGATCAGTGGGGAGGGATGAATAGACAAGGGAGTCATTTAGGGAGCAATCCCTGCAAAACCAGAAAGTGGTGGGGAGGAAAGGAAAGTTGTGCTTGGTGGTGGGATCCCATTGGAGGTGGCAGAAGTTATGGAGAAACACGGAGGCAGGTGGAGTTGTAGGCGAGGACAAGAGTAGCCCTATCCCTGGTGGGCTAAGGAGATGTCCTGTTTCTTCAAAGAAAGGGACCTCCCTTCCTCTATGATAAATGCTGCCCTCACCTTCTTCTATTCCATATTAAACACATCTGTTCTAACCCACCCTCCCTCCACCCCACCAGGGATAGGGTTCCTCTTGTCTTCACCTACCACCCCACCAAAGGAACCCTCTCCTCGGTAGGGTTAGGGTTGGCATGTGTGAAATGGAAGAGACGTGGGTGAGGGCACCATTAATGGTGGAGGAAGGGAAGTTGCTCTCTTTGAAGGGAGAAGATATCAGGACATCTCCTTAGCCCACCAAGGATGGGTTTCCTCTTGTCCTAATCTACCACCCCACCAGCCTCTGTGTACAGCACATAATTCTCCATAAATTCCACCATCTCCAATGGGATCCCACAACCAAGCATATCATTCCCTACTCCCACCTCACCCCCGATTTTTTGCTTTCCACAGGGATTGCTTCCTGTGTGACTCCCTTGTCCACTGTCCCTCCTCTCTGGTCTCCCTTCTGGCACCTATCCTGGCAAGTGGAACAAGTGCTACACCTGCCCACACACCTCCTCCCTCACTACTATTCAGGTTCCCAAGCAGTCCTTCCAGGTGAGGCAACAATTCACCTGTGAATCTATTGGGGTCATCTACTGTACCTGGTGCTCCTGGTGTGGCCTCCTGTATATCACTGAGACCCAACATAGATTGGGAGACCGCTTCACTGAGCACCAAAGCTCTGCCAGAAAAAGCAGGATCTCCCAGTGGCCACCCATTTTAGTTCGACTTCCCATTCCCATTCTGACATGTCAGTCCATGGTTTCCTCTACTGTCGAAATAAGATCATACTCAGGTTGGAGGAGCAACACCTTATTTAGTCTGGGTAGCCTCCAACCTAAACATTGATTTCTCAAACTTCTGGTAATGCCCCCCCACCGCTTCACCATTCCCCATTCCCACTTCCCTCTTTCACTTTATCACCTTCCCTGTCCATCACCTCCCTCTGGTGTTCCTCCACCTTCCCTATCTTCCATGGTCTTCGGTCCTCTCCTATCAGATTCCCCCTTCTCCAGCCCTGTATCTATTTCAACAAACAACTTTCTTGCTCTTTACTTCACCCCTCCCCCCTTCTAGATTCATCTATCACCTCCCACCTTGTATTTCTGTCATGGTCCGGTCCGTGAAGTCCACATACCGGTTCACGGTCCAGTCCATCGATCTGTATTCCCAGTTTTCCCTTGTCCTGTTGTGTGCCTTAATTGAGGCACATGATTCTGATTTTGGGCTGGCTACATAAATAGCTCTCGGTTTCATCTTCATTTGCTGGACTGTTGCCTTCCCATTCTTTCTGAAGCCTTGCCTGCAACCTTGCCTGTATTGCTGTCAGGTTCTACTGCCAGAGCAAAACTGGAGCCTTGCTGTGTCCAGATAAGGAACTGTCTCTGTGTCCATGCCTTCGCTATGTAGGTCTTGCTGTTTGCTGCTACCTTGAGTTGGGGACTGTCTCTGTGTCCATGCCTTTGCTAGGTAGGTCTGGCTGTTTGCTGCTACCTTGTGTTGGGAGCTGTCTTGTTGTGTTCAGCATTTTGAGTATGAGTCCTGACCCTATGTCCTGTTCTCAAGGAGGAGTCCTGGCTCTATGTTCTGCATTCTTGTCTCCCAGGACCAAGGCTCTGTGTTCTGCGTTCCTGTCTCCCAAGACCAAGGCTCTGTGTTCTTCGTTCCTGTCTCCCAAGACCAATGCAAGGTTTTGTGTTCTCGTCCTGTCCATGTGCCTCGTCCAGCCCAGCGCTGGAGTTCCCTCGTCCTGTCCAAGCCACGTCCAAGAACCTCATCCTGTCCAAGTCAAGGCTTTGTGTTCTCGTCCTGTTCATGTGCTTCGTCCTGTGCTGGAGTTCCCTCGTCTTGCCCAGGAGTCTCGTTCTGTCCTGTCGCCTCGCCTAGGCCTGTCTCCCAAGACCACGTCATGCCTTCGCCTAGTTCTGGACTCCGAGCCTGAGTCAAGACCCAGGTTCTGGGTCCTTGTCCAGTCTCTGGCTCGGAGTCAGAACCCAAGCCTCGAGGAACCCAATGTCCTAGCCCAAGTCTGTGTTCTTGTCCCAGCTCCTAGTCTGCATACAGTCATGTCCCTAACTCTAGTCTCTTGTCAAGTCCTGTTCCTAGTACCTCAGTGTCTGTGTCTTGCATTTGGGTCTGCCCCCAGCATCCCCCTTATGACAATTTCTTCCTCCCCTCTCCCCTTCTGACTCTGACTTCTCATCTTGATGAAGGGTCCTGATGAAGGGTCTTGGCCTGAAATGAAGACTGTTTACTATTTTCTATAGATGTTTCCTGGCCTGCTAAGTTCTCCTTGCATTTTGTGTGTGTTACTACCATTCTCTGATTTCTGCAAAGCCAATGTCGAATCCAATTTACTACCCCATCTTGAATGCCGAGCGATTGAACTTTCTTGACCAATCTCCTGTGTGGGACCTTGTCAAGTGCCTTACTAAGTCCATGTAGACTGTATCCATTGGTCTTGACTTCATCGACTTGCCTGGTAACATCCTCGAAAAATTCTATAAGATTGGTTACCCATTAAGTTGTACTGATTTGACTGAACTCGAGGTTTGGACAGAGATTTAAGCGCTGTGCTGAATCAGAAAATGTGGTTTTTGGCTGAATTGAAGTGGTGAAGTCCAGGCTCCAGAGCACGTCAAGGCAATTGAACCCGATGTTTGGTCATCAATTTATGCACCGGGCCAGATTAAAAAAGATCAGGGTGTCCAGGCCCTAGGCAAGGGATGGACTGATTCAAATCGCTGCTCCACAAGGATTACTCGGCTCTGCGCTGAGCTACACTGAGCTATAGGCCTCTCTTGTGAACTTCAGAAAGCTATTTGCTTGCAGTTTTTTTCTCTCTCTGTACGTTGGGTGTCCAATGGTCTTATATGTTATATGGGTTCTTTTGGGTTTCTTTGTTTCGTGGCTGCCTCTTAGGAGACAGATCTCAAGGTTGTATAATGTATACATACTTTGATAATAAATATACTTTGAACTTTGTTAGACATGACCTACCACTCAGGAAGTCATGCTGACTATCCTTAATCATTCCCTGTCTATCCAAATGCTCATATATCCGGCACCTTAGAGTACCTTCCAATAACTTTCCCACTACTGTTGTCAGGCTCACAGGTCTGTAACTTCCTGGTCTATTTTTAGAGCCTGTCCTAAACAGTGGAACAACATTGGCTATCCTCTAATCCTCTGGTACCTCACCAATCGCTAAGAATGATTCAAGTATCTCTGCTAGGGCCCCAACAATTTCTGCACTTGCCTCCTGTAGTGTCCGAGGGAACACATTGTCAGGCCCTGGGGATTTATCCACCCTAATTTGCCTTAGGACAACAAACACCTCCTCCTTTGTAATCTGTATAGGGCCCATGAGGTTGATGCTGCTTTGCCTCACTTCTGTGGACTCTGGGTCCCTTTCCTGAGTAAATACAGACGCAAAAAAAAATCATTTACTATCTCCCCCATCTCTTTTGGCTCCACACATGGATTACCATTCCGATCTTCCATTCTTCTCACTTAGCGCCTGGTCGCAGTTTTTTCCTCCTCACTTGGTTGCCAAGATCGCTTGTCTGTTGTGCACAGGGCTCTTGTTTGTCCTTAAATGTTTCAGCAATCAAATTGTCATAATTTGGACCTAGAGTGGATTTCCTCTGACAATGATATTTCTGGTTGTGTGACACTGAATCGTGAACATGCCGAAGCATTTGTGACCAGAACAGTCTCGGGTGGGTCACAATTCCTGTCTCAGGAAGGTTGGAATCCGGTAGGACGTGATGTAAATGACAACGGGTGGTTAAATAGGTGGAGTCCTGCACTGTCTCGAACACTGTGGCCCCGAGGATTTAAAGGCTGGTGGGAGGCGAGGCGAGGCGAGGGCTGCGGTGCAGGCAGGGCAAGTGGGTGAGGGATTGTGATCACCTCGGTCAGCCATCTCCACAGGGCGCAGGGAGAGGACTTCGGCCGCCGCCGGACCAGTCAACGCACTGAGCCTCCAGGTACAAGCTGTTCAACGTTTCTGCTTTGTCGCAAACGCGGAGATGAATGTGGAATGGTCTTTTGTTTCAATACCTCTGCTGCTGTGGTTTAATAATCCTGGATGGGTGTTAGTATAGTCTAGAGTTTCCTCCTGCAGGTTCACTGAACTTAAACTCTCGAACTGAAGGCGGGATAGCCCGATCTGATGCAAGGCAGAGCGCGTCGCCTCCAGAAAACCAATGTGCATTGGGAAAGTCCCAGCGCATCAGTCCCCCCCACAGCTGTGCACGATTATATCAACCGCTGTGCGCAGATTTGCGTACATCAGTTACAACAAAATGAGCAGCACGCAACGGTGACGGTAAACAACAGAATCCGCATCAGTCCTTAATGCACCAGTGTATGTACTGATCCGGCAACGAGCGCATTGGTCAATCACAGCACACCGGGCAACACTGTGCTAATGAAGATGCACAAGTCGTGACCGTGAAGCACAGAGTGTACAAGGGACTGTGGTCCGCAGAATTCGTCTGGTGTTTAAACTGGCATATATATTATTCCGAGCAAAAAGGATTTGTTTGCACAAGCCACCTTTAATTTAGCAAGACATCCTAAGGTACACTACAGGAGCATTATCGAACATATTTCAACACAATTGGTCTATTATTATCAAATGTACCGAAATGCAGTGGAAAATTTCTATTTGCTTGCCGTCCGGACCGAACATGTCGTACATGCTTATACCAAGGTAGTACAACAAGAAAGATAAAACACAACAGAATATAAGGTATAGTATTACAGAGAAAGTTCAATGCAAGTGGACAAATAGACAGCCAAGACTCATAAGGAATTAATGGGCAGATATCCAAAAATTTGCTGTAAATAAATAGGTTTATAGAAACATCTTTCAGGCAGAAAGGGAGGTGGAGAGGATTACGGAGGAATTTCAGATTGGGGGTTCTTGCAGTTGAAGGCAAGGCGGCCAGTGGAGGAATGATAACATCCAGGGTAATTGACATTAGTCTGTGCATAACTGAACAATATGTATTAATCATTGTGAACAATGGGCACTAATGGTAGGAAAGTATCTCAGCCAGTTATTCTCCCTACGTCAGTCACTATGCCGAGTAGAACATATGAATCATTGCACATGGCAGAGAATCATTGTGCATGATTCAAGCTGTGTGTATCAGTTTGTCCATGTCAATATACAGCTGAAAGGCAGCCCCAATGGTCTTGACAACGCTGCTCACTAGGCACCACCATAGAGGAGGTCACGCAGGGTCTCTCATCTCTGTTGTTTCATAGGTGATTGACGTGGACACCTTTGCTGATGTCTCTTGGCTGTGTGTGTTTTTGAAACAGGGAATTATCTCTCACCTACACCCAACCTTAAAAAGTGTGAAACATCACTTCAGTGGAATTTTACCTTCTTTCCCAGAATATCTCTGGTATTTTAGCTCATTATAGGGAGAGGCAGGTGCCATCCCCAACCCCACATCCTGGAGACCTGGACCCTTCCTTGAGTTCAGCAGAGCTGAGTGAGTTTGTCCTGTCTAATGTATAGACTGGGAACTTCCCTGTGACCTGGAACCTTGCAGAAGACATCAAAAGATGGCAAGCTCAGGTTTTGGAAAGCCGTTCCACCAATCTGGTCATCTTCTGAGTGGATGGAACAGGAAGTGGTGGCAGTTCTGCAATATGCTGGTTAAACACTTAGATTCAGGTGGTATCTATGACAGTCACATTGCATGTTCCCTGTTCATGTTAGCAGCAAGTGCTGGTGGCATCCGTTAGTCTCGCAAGACCATGGATCTGCGCCTGGAAAGTCTTGCTTCAGTCTGTGTTGGTAGAGGCCCACACAGAAGTGACAGTCTCGGCTGCAGCGACTGCAGCAGTACGGACAAAGCAAATCACCGCTCACCTCACCGTGACCCTGTGCTTTATTACTGCAGTTATATTAATAACAACAAACACTAATTTTGGTTAAGACCATAAAACAGAGGAACAGAATTAGGCCACTTGGCCCATCAAATCTGCTCCGCTCATCATGGGTGATTTATTATTCCACTCAACCTCATTTTCCCATAAGACCAACAGGCTATCATGTCATTATCAGTAAAGTGGGTAGCTATTGCCAGAAAGCAAGTGGTGACTGACTGTCATACTTCAATTTTGATACAAATCTCTGCAAAAGATTGAGAGCAATCCATTAAGAAAAAATATATAAATTGTGAAATAAGAATAAATTGTTTTCTCTGCTTCCTTCCCTGCGGACGATCAGAGGATCCAACAATTTAAAAAAGACCTTTTGCTTCTTGTGCTTTTAGGCAGACCTTAAAGATGAATTATTACCCAGAAGTAATGACGGGAAGCTGCAGTTCCTACCCTCTGCTTTCCATTGGACAGATGGTAAGTTGTACAGATACCTGGGCAGCCTCTTGTTGGAGATCTGAGAGGTTGTGGGTAGTTAAAGCATACACTGCAGGCACAAAAACAAAATGAGCTCTCTCAGAGCCCCAACATGTACTCAATATTAAAAACATTTTAAGAGAACTTTTTGAAAACTGAGCAGATTTCCCTGATTTAATGAAAGAAAAATCAAAGTTCACTAGTCGAGTAGAGTATTTTCAGGATCTCTCTCTATATATATATTACTGGATAAGGGAGAACCAGTGATTACACTACACTATCTGGACTTCCAAATGGCAATTGATATAAAAGATTGCTATATGAATTAAGAATCCATTTTGTCAAGGATAATGTTTTATTATAGTTTGAGGAGTAGAAACATAGAAACATAGAAACATAGAAAATAGGTGCAGGAGTAGGCCATTCGGCCCTTCGAGCCTGCACCGCCATTCAGTATGATCATGGCTGATCATCCAACTCAGAACCCTGCACCAGCCTTCCCTCCATACCCCCTGATCCCCGTAGCCACAAGGGCCATATCTAACTCCCTCTTAAATATAGCCAATGAACTGGCCTCAACTGTTTCCTGTGGCAGAGAATTCCACAGATTCACCACTCTCTGTGTGAAGAAGTTTTTCCTAATCTCAGTCCTAAAAGGCTTTCCCCTTATCCTCAAACTGTGACCCCTCGTTCTGGACTTCCTCAACATCGGGAACAATCTTCCTGCATCTAGCCTGTCCAATCCCTTTAGGATTTTATACGTTTCAATCAGATCCCCCCTCAATCTTCTAAATTCCAACGAGTACAAGCCTAGTTCATCCAGCCTTTCTTCATATGAAAGTCCTGCCATCCCAGGGATCAATCTGGTGAACATTCTTTGTACTCCCTCTATGGCAAGGATGTCTTTCCTCAGATTAGGGGACCAAAACTGCACACAATACTCCAGGTGTGGTCTCACCAAGGCCTTGTACAACTGCAGTAGTACCTCCCTGCTCCTGTACTCGAATCCTCTCGCTATAAATGCCAGCATACCATTCGCCTTTTTCACCGCCTGCTGTAGTTAAAGTTCAGAGCACAGGTAACATTTTCTGTGTGGCAAGCTACATGATGGATGTGCATGAGAACCAATAATGGGCCCTCAAATCAATGATGGTGGCCTCAGCTTTTCAGAATCTCTATTGATAAGGAAGGAGAAAGGGAAGAGAGCAAAGTGTCCAGCTTTGTTGATGATACGAAGCTGGGTGGGAAAGTCAAATGGGACAAATATTAAGAATCTGCAGAGGAATATAGCTTGGTTTAGAGAACAAATAGTGGGAACATAATATGCAAAAGTGGAGTCCTTTGTGTTATAGGAAGTTTGCAAAGCAAAATGGCCATTCTTTTTTTACACTAGTGAAGTATTTTCAAGAAATGGACATTGAAGCTTTGGTTACGACCTCACTTTTTTAATATACAGTATTTCTGTTTTTGCACATTTTAAAAAATCTATTCAATACATGTAATTGATTTACTTGTTTATTTATTATGTTTTATTTTAATTATTATTATTTTTTTCTCTGCCAGGTTATGTATTGCATTGAACTGCTGCTGCTAAGTTAACAAATTTCATGTCACAAGCTGGATAATAAACCTGATTCTGATTCTATTGAATGGTAAAAACTATATATAAGGCAGCTTGTCTAATGAGAATTTCAGTTTATTGATGAGAATTGTATTTTCAATCCAGCAATTTTGTGCATATAGCACCCAGGGACAATGCCAATCCTCATTCTGGAACAAATTGATTTCAGGAAATAGTCAGCACCCTGTGTAATCACATACAGGGAAGGAGGTCTGAATAAAACGACAAGCTCTGCTCTGAGATTTATAAGTGATCATCAATTATTTGCAAGCTTGACCAGATCATTCAGAGTTGAACTTAGTGGAATCAGTCAATGCAGAGTCTTGGAACAATGGAAACATTGGAGTATTTTGCATATTGTAAGGTGAAGGCATGTTTCTATCTAAGAAAAATATTTTTGTCCTGGTCTCTCATGAGTTTCTAGCACAAGAAGGACAAAGAGGAGAGAGGCCAAAGGCAAGCCTCCTTTCTGGTAAAGGCAAGAGGCTGTGCCCAGGAAGGTTTATTCCCCAAGCATTTTTCAGGTTGATGAGGTTGGAACGTAACGGTTGAAAAGTTAACTCTGTTTCCCTTGCCACAAGTGCTGCCTGATTGGGTAAATACAAGCAGTGCTATTCAAGGGCATGTTAAGTGGGGTCTTTACATACTGTCTAGGTTATGACATCTGCATCCTATGCAAAGGTAAAAAGAAACATATCTATTCCTCATTCCACCACAGTTCCCACACTCTGTTCTCTCTGTCTCTGTATCTGATCAACAAAATTCAAGAATATATAAGCCGTGCAGTCTTTGACAAGTCACCCTTGTGCAGCTCCATGCAGCTTGTCTGTTTGGCTTTGCCTCTTTTTCATTCTCGTGCAGTCATCCCCAGGCTGATGTTAATGCTGATGTGGTGGAAGAGGCTATAGATGGCCACGAAGGTAATTTCTGGGCTCGTCTTCAGGTGACACCAACTGCCATCATTTAGATGAGATTGTTACAACACTATTTTCACGTCCTTGGTGTTCGTCACCTCCGGTTGATCTCTAACACAAGCGATGGACCTGGATTAGCTGCATTCTGAGTGCTTCTATTCTCTTCACTTTAACCTCCAAAAGCATTCAGAGGTGTCTGCTGAAGTCCAGTAGCTTGTTCTTGTGTGTGCCATCATGGACTCCCACAATCTCAGCATCTTCCACTAGTGTTTGCAGGCAGTAAGGAGATCCTCTTTAACAGATACTGGCATGACCTCAATTAGCATAAGTAAGCTTCAACTTGTGCCAGCTATTCACTGAATTGCACCCAAGGGTTTGCACTAATGCAATGAAGCCCTTCCCACCATTGAGCACATTTACAAAGAGAGCTGCTACAAGAAAGCAGCATCCATCATCAAGCTCCCCCACCATCGACACCATGCTGTCTTCTCAATACTACCATCAGGCAGAGGTGAGGTTTCGAGCTTCAAGTCCCACACCACCAAGTTCAGCAACAGTTATTACCCGACAAACATCAGGCTCCTGAACCAGCCTGGTTAACTTCACCCACCTCAACACTGAACTGGTTCCATAATCTGTAGAGTCACTTTCAAGAAATATACAACTCATGTTCTAAGTATTACTTTTTTTTATTTGCATGATTTGTCTTCCTTTGCACATCTGTTATCTGTCAAATTTGTTTGTACATAGTTTTTCATAAGCTCTATTGTATTGCTTTACTTTCCAGTAAATGCCTGTAAGAAAATGAATCTCAAGCTAGTACACGGTGACATACATGTACTTTGATAATAAATTTACTTTGACTTTGACTTTGAAACAGTGATTGCTAAAAGCCAAATTCTGCTATCATGATAATGAGGGGAGCTTTCTATGCCATGTTGTTTGCGTGTGGATTATTCACACATTCAGACTTCTGAATTCATACACTCAGACTTCTGCACATATTTCTGAGCACCATCCAACTTCTGTTTCCCTGCCTCTCCACTGTACTTTAATGTGTACAGGCATTACTATAGTATTAATTGCTATAGGTTTACCAGTGGCTTGAGGGGATAGCAAGCAGTCCAGAAGATCCAAAATTGTTGAACTTAGAAGGTATACTGGAATGATTTTGGAGAATAAGTATAAAAAATAATTGCTTTATTTTAATGTCATCAGTTAGGATACAATTGGTCAGCATAATAATTACACAATGTCCCCAAATTTGTAATAGCTCACAGATCTCCATTTAAATTCCCTGGGGTTAGAAAAGAGACAATGCCAGAGACCAATGGGAAGACTCTCTTAAATTGCTCACTAACCACTGGATATCCCTGTGCATTGGACCACTACTCATCAGCGAACTGACCAATTTGAATTTATATGCTAAAATATATGTTTTGAACCAATGTGTGTTTGAGGGATTTTTCAGTAGCTGAAGGCACATTGGACATTAGATGTTGAAGGAAGCAGAGTTGCCATTGATGTTGGTAGGTTTTAGAGTTAGGAAAGAGACCAAGTGGACCTCACAGGAAATAATTTCATGATTAAATCCAGTGCCATTTCCTAACAAGTACAGAAATAGTAGGATATAGCAACTAAATTTGTGGCTAAAGGTTGGAGAGCTTTACATTTCTGAGATTTTGAGATTGTTTCTATGGCAAGTGGGATCAGGTCCAAGACATCACAACAAATCCAGGACCAATTCCTTCCAGTGGAGTTTGTGACTTGCAGGAGGGTTTAACTTAGCTTGATTGGGCATGGAAACTGCAAGAGTAGGCAGGAGGAAGAGTAACAAAGTTGGAAGTGGAAGTTATAAATATAAGCCACATTCAGTAAGTCAGTGTCTGAAACAAAAGCAAACAGCGATTAGGGTCAGCGTTCAGCAAATTAAATTGTTAGAAGTTGGATCTAAAGGCACCATGTTTTAAAAAAAAAAACAAGCTGCAGGTGCAAGGAGATGGATGAATTAACAGCAAAAATTGTTGTAAATAGATGTGACTCATTGCCATCACAGAAATGTAACTGCATTGTGGCCAAAGCTGGAAGCTAAATATTCCAGAGTATTTTGACATTTAAGTAGGACAGGCAAAAGGAAAGTTAGGTAAGCACTCTTACTAGAGTGTATCCTTCAGAAAAGAACCGGGATTTGGAGATTGTGGTGCAGAATGAGAATCATTTTGTGTGGAACTAATTAGCAGGAGTGGGGAGGGGCCAGAAAACTGGTGCAATATTTTCAGAATAGTAGTTATGATCAAAATACTTCCAGGTTTGCTGATGTAGTGGAAATGCTAATGATCATAATGATGAAAAGCAGCAGATGGAGCACATTGTGGAAGATATGAGGTTATTCACTTTAGTAGAGACAACAGTAATGCTGAATGTTTTTAAATGGTGAGAGTCTAAGAAATGTTGATGTTCAAAGGGACTTTCTTGCTTTTGAGGCAAATGTTATATTGACCTTTATTGCAAGAATATTTGAGTACAAGAATAAACATGCCTTTTTACATTTATGTTGGGCTGTGGTTAGACTTTACTTGAGAGATTGTGTGCAGTTTGTGTCTTCTTACCTAAGAAAGGAGATATTGCTTTTGAGAGAATGCTGTGGAGATTTATCAGTCTCATTCCTCGGCTGACTAGTCCACGAGGAGAGAATGAGTTGGCAAATGCTTCATTCTAGGGCCTAAAGAATAAGAGTATGTTGAAGCATACAAAATACTTGTGCTTGATAGAGTAGATGTGGGAAGTATTTTTCCCTTAGCTAGAGAGACAGTGAAAGTGATTTACAGTCTCAAAATAGGGGTTGGGCTCTTTGGGACAGAAAGGAAGAAAAAATTCTTCAGAGTGTGTAAATCTTATGAATTCTGTTCTCCAGAATGCTATGAAAGATCAGTGATTAATTGTATTCAAGTAGATACAGTGCCTTGAAAAAGTATTCAGTACCCAACACTTTGTTCCCATAAATGACCAGGGACTGTAATAGTGGCGAGAGGTGGTTCAACTAAGTACTGAGCAAAAGGTGATGAATACTTGTTGAACTGCTGACAGTTCAGTTTTTGAATTTTTGGTTTTTCATGCTTCACAATTTTCCTTGTTTTTTGGGGGTTCTACTGTGGGGAAAAAAAAGGAGCATGTGACTCACAAATTAAAATTCTCAGTTAAATTGATAAAAATCCCTGGTTGTAATTCTCATTTATGTGAACAAAGGGTTGGGGGATAAATACTTTTTCAAGGCACCGTAGATCAGTCTCTGGATGTTAAAGGAACCAGAGTTTGAGTAGGAAACTCTTGGCATTTGAAGTAAAATGGTGGAACATGCTTGAGGGACAGAATGACTCTGTTTCTGGTTTGTACGTGCTTAAGTAAATGACTAATTAGCATAAAAGAGATAAGAATAATGTTTTTAATTATCTTGACTGAAAGTTGAAATAGTATCACAGAGTTAATGCAGAGAATTTTGACATGAGGAACAGTTCAAAGTTAGTCGCTATAAATATGAGCTAATCCCTAACAAATCTAATGAAGACATCAGGGAGATGCCCACAACCTGGATCTTCTCAGATTTGCCATGAGGGAGAAGGTGGAGAAATTACAGCCAGAGCTCACTGGATGCCCAATAAGATAGAGATTTAAAAAGGCATATGAACAGGATAAAAGTCATGAGAGAAAAGATGAAGCAGATAGGAGACCGAAGATAACATCTACCCATGGAGCTAATAGGACATGATTTTAGTAATAAATGAGTACTATACATCACTGTTTTCTAAGGACGAAATTGCTAAAGTCTCAGCAAAGGAAGATACGGTTAAGTTTCTGGAAGGGCTAAATATTTGTGAAGAATAGACAGGTGAGTTCCACTTAATGTGGATAAACCACTTTGTCCATATTACTGACAGAGGCAAGGAGAGAAATTGTTGAGGTTTCTGCTTGTTTCCTTCCAAGCATTTATTGAGTCAGGACCGGTGCAAGAGGACAGGAAAATCTGAAGAAGTGTATTCTTGCCGTGGAGTGAGTACAACAAATGTTTATGAGACTGATTCCTGGTTGGGATCCAACAGAAAAAAATAGATATGGGGGAAGTTCCCAATGACTAGCGAGCCCAAAAACTGAAGCCCCAACACCAGAATATGAGTTATGCCATTTAGAGCTGAGATCTGGATAAATTTTTTAACCCAGAAGGAGGTGAACCTGTGGAATTCTCTATTACAGAAGGCAGTGGTGCTAGTCCATTAAAAGTATTCAAGATGGTGGTAGATGCTTAATGCTAAAGGACCAAGGGAGATGGGGAGAAGGCAGGAGCAGGGTATTAAAGTGGTTGATCAACCATTGTCTGTGCCTGCTATTATGTTCCATCTTTCTATGTTCCTTAGGAAATCAAGGAATATAATAATAAACAGTTTTGAATATTGAATGTTTATCATTTATCTGCTAAAAAGTTCCTTTTTTTCTGATGTAAAAGATCAGCCACAGTCTTATTGAATGGTAGAGCAGATTTGAGGCTATGTTACAGGCCCATGTTAAAGACAAATCATGTTCAATTAAATGCAATTTGTTAAAGTGTCACATAATAGACATCAAAATAAATGGCATGGAGTAAAATAAGAAGGGTAGTGACATGAATAGAGATTTGGCTAAGTAACAAGAAACAAACTGAAGGTTGTACTTCAAACTCAAGGAAAGTGCAGGATTTGTACTCAGACCACTGTTTTTCTGAAAAAATATTAACGACTTGTATTTTCATATTTCTGAATTTGCAACTTATACAATATTTAGAGGAATACAGGTGTATGGAAGAGGCTGATAAGTGGCAGACAACATTTAATGCTGAGAAACGTAAAGTGTTTCATTTTGGACAAAAAGCTGGGAAGAAACTCTATAAATCAGGAGGCATAATTCTAAAAGAGAACAGGAACAGAGAAATTTTGGGGTATATATCTTCACCCATGGAAAATGGCAGGGCAAATTGAGAAGGTGATGAAAAATGCATGTGGGATGTTGGGAGTTAAAATAGGAGAAAGATTCTTAAGAGAGAAAGTTATAATGAAATATTTGATTTGGCAACAAGTGGTAGATTGTGTTCACGTTCTAGACACCATACTTGTGAAGGCTTTTAGAGAGAATGTGGAAGAAATTTGCAAATATAACTCTAAGAAATTTAGTTATATGGATAGACTGGAAAAGCTTGAGATGTTCTTCAAACAGGAGGTTGCAAGGGGGTCTTATACGGACAATGTAGATAGATGGCGAAGTTAGTGGAATGAATATGATTGACAAAAGAACCAGAAGTGATGTGAACAGAAACATCTTTGTGCAGCGAGCAGTGAGGGTCAGGAATACACTGCCAGGGTAGTAGTAGGGGTAGCTTCATCTGTAGTGTCAAAAGGAGCTAGAGGAATACCTGAAATGAAAGAATTTGCAGGCCCATGAGGAAAGAGAGGATTTGGACTGACTGGACCAAGGAAGAAAGAAATTATGGGATATACTGATTCGGTTAGCTACATATGTTGGAGGGGCTTGTGTGGAGCATAAAAAGCAGATGGACGAAAAGGATGGTCTGTGATATAAAGACTATGTCATTCTATATGAACAAATACTGTTTTCTGCCTTTTTAATGAAATGGATTATTCTGTCCAACAGCACAAGTGTTGATTGCAGATCAATTAATCAATGTTAAAACTGCAAAATAAAAATGAGGCAAACACGAGGAAATCTGCAGATGCTGGAAATTCAAGCCACACACATCAAAGTTGATGGTGAATGCAGCAGGCCAGGCAGCATCTCTAGGAAGAGGTACAGTCGACGTTTCAGGCCGAGACTCTTCATCAGGACTAACTGAAGGAAGAGCTAGTAAGAGATTTGAAAGTGGGAGAGGGAAGGAGAGATCCAAAATGATAGGAGAAGACAAGAGGGGGAGGGATGGAGCCAAGAGCTGGACAGGTGATTGGCAAAAGGGAAATGAGAGGATCATGGGACAGGAGGCCTAGGGAGAAAGAAAAGGGGGGGGAAGCCCAGAGGATGGGCAAGGGGTATAGTCAGAGGGACAGAGGGAGAAAAAGGAGAGAGAGAGAGAATATGTGTATATAAATAAATAACAGATGGGGTACAAGGGGGAGGTGGGGCATTAGCGGAAGTTAGAGAAGTCGATGTTCATGCCATCAGGTTGGAGGCTACCCAGATGGAATACAAGGTGTTGTTCCTCCAACCTGAGTGTGGCTTCATCTTTACAGTAGAGGAGGCCATGGATAGACATATTAGAATGGGAATGGGATGTGGAATTAAAACGTGTGGCCACTGGAAGATCCTGCTTTCTCTGGCGGACAGAGTGTAGGTGTTCAGCAAAACGCTCTGTCCGCCAGAGAAAGCAGGATCTCCCAGTCCCATTCCCATTCTGATATGTCTATCCACGGCCTCCCATACTGTAAAGATGAAGCCACACTCAGGTTGGAGGAACAACACCTTGTATTCCATCTGGGTAGCCTCCAACCTGATGGCATGAACATCGACTTCTCTAACTTCCGCTAATGCCCCACCTCCCCCTTGTACCCCATCTGTTATTTATTTATATACACATATTCTCTCTCTCTCTCCTTTTTCTCCCTCTGTCCCTCTGACTATACCCCTTGCCCATCCTCTGGGTTCCCCCCCCGCCTTGTCTTTCTCCCTGGACCTCCTGTCCCATGATCGTCTCGTATCCCCTTTGCCAATCACCTGTCCAGCTCTTGGCTCCATCCCTCCCCCTCCTGTCTTCTCCTATCATTTTGGATCTCCTCCTCCCCCTCCAACTTTCAAATCTCTTACTCACTCTTCCTTCAGTTAGTCCTGACGAAGGGTCTCGGCCTGAAACGTCGACTGTACCTCTTCCTAGAGATGCTGCCTGGCCTGCTGTGTTCACCAGCAACTTTGATGTGTTGGGAAATAAAAATGAGGGACTAATGCACAGCCTAAGATGATCAGAACAGATATGTTTAAGACAATGAGACTTCATGACAACAGGCCTGTCTTCAACACCTTTCTCAATGTAAATGCAGAGTAGAATATATAACTCACAATCCAACTGACTGGTTCCAGTTGTTGGTCCAAAATATGTCTATCTTGATGCTGGAGACAGGTTATCTCAGAACTTTTATTTGTGAGCCCAGGAACATTCTAGTCTGTGATGCAGATGTGCTGGAAACTTTAAACAAAGTCTCAAAAGAATAACAAGGGGTGCCCCTTTCAGATTGAGACACGTAGCAAGAAATGTGCAGATGGAGCTTTATTCACTACCAAATGTAGGCTACATACTTATGACACCATTTAATGGAACAGTGTGAAGGAGCTCTGTTCTCTACATAAGATTTATTATAACTGCCCCAGATGAGTTTTATGGGCTCTGCATTAAACCTACACTGTACATTAATTCGGTTTGCTTGACCTGCTGGCTTTGTGGGAAAGATCTTTTGCATCTGTTGTGTATCGTATTTGATTCTTGTCCCTTCATAGAAAAGCATTTTAAAGTTTTCCTGACTGGATCTTCAAAGTGGGATTGTGTTCCCCAATAAGAAGTTAGTTACTAATGCATGAATACATCTGAAGTATTTTTCTATTAACTGAGCAGTTGCTTCCTGTGTTTCAGAAGCAAGTCCCTATTGACGTGAATGAAAGCACATCAATGGTAGGATTTCCTGATAACTGCTACCAACAAAGATTTTACTGCCAACAGCAGGGTGAGCTTGCAGCCCAAGAAGTACCAACTGGACATGAGTACTGTGCTTCAGGTAAGCAATATGCAATGACATAACTTGTCAGTTATCTCTGCCTTACTCCTGGTAAAGAGTGATTTTTAAATTCCATCTCGCAATGTACCTGACTTAATTCTGGAGTAACACACATCAAAGTTGCTGGTGAACTTGAATTTCCAGCATCTGCAGAATTCCTGTTGTTTGCTTTTAATTCTGGAGTACTTTGTTTCATCTCTGGAAATGGGTTTAATTCAAGACTGGACAGAAGGAGAAAGATTTTCTCCTTGGTATATTGAATTCATCTTTCATTAAGGTTTACATACACCACTGAAGATTATTTTTCTCTGGTCCTTTTCTCTCTCAGGTCCTCTGTACCTTATAATTGTTTCCTTTCTTTCTTCCCAATGTGACAAACAGTTTCTGTTCGAAAAAGCCTCCTTTTGTTAATGAATTTTCTTGTGGAATTTAGCTATCTGATCTCTTTGATAAGTATCCCCACTATCTGATGCAGGTCTCTCACAAAGAATACTAAATAAAACTAAAATGAAAAAAAAACACAACAGAAAAGACCAGAAAGTGCTGTAAATAAACAATGGCTTCTTTGGTATTTGAATGAGAAAATTCAGAATGAAAAGCCTGGAAGCCTGGACAAATGTAGAGTTAAATTAATCTGGTTTAGACTCTTTTGTGCAGTGAATAGAAAAATGCTGCTTTAATTCTTGTTTTTGGTGTATTTCAAAGTACAATAACAGTAATGCATATGGAATTGGGAGTGATACATTTATGAAGAATACAGGTTAGTTAATGGACCAAAAACAGAGAAGCAATAAATGGGTTATTTTTTGAGTTGGGGACTGCAACTTCCAGGGAGCATCAGGGAGTCTCAGTGATTTGACATGAAGAATGTTGGTGCTATTGTAAGTGGACTTAAGTGCAAAAAATAGTTTTTCTCTTATCGTATTGAGAAAAAAAATGCAGATGTCAGAAACTTTAAATAAAAAGAAAATATTTTTGGAAACAATGTCATCTGTGGAAGGAGAAATATAAGTAACATTTCAGATCAAAAACCTTTTATCAGAACTGGGAAACTATATTGCAGAAAGGTTTGTAGGAGGGTGGATAGTAGAAAGGGAATATCTCTACTAAGGTGAAACTAAGTTTACCAAGCTGATTCCAATGTCTTGTTAATAGGTGAATAAGGTCATAGATAGCCTCTGGAAATATTGGGACCACATGAACAATTTACCTTATCCTATCAGAAGTACTAACCTCTTCATTTCTGTGCATCATTTTGCAACATAAAATTACCATGTTTTCTCATTTCTTCGTTCTGATGAAGGGTTCTTGCTCTGAAACATTAACTCTTTTTCTCTCTCCACAGATGCTAGCTGACCTGTTGTGCGTTTCCAGCACTTTCTGTTTTCATTCTAATTATAAAGTGAGATTTGCATCCAGAGTATTGTGCACAGGTCTGGTCTGAAGATTAAGCTAGAGTTAGAGGAAGTGCAGCAAAGGTTCACCAGATTGGTGTCTGGGATGGCAGATTGATAGAACAAATAAACTTGGCCTGTACTCTCTAGGGTTTAGAAGACTGAGGTGACCTCATTGAGACATACAAATTTCTTACAGGGCTTGACAATAAAAAATGTGGAAATGCTATTTCCCTGACAGGGGTATCTAGAATATCTCTCAAAATAGGGTGTTTCCCATTCAAAACAGAGATGAGAAAACGTTTCGTCACCTGGATATGTGAATCTGTGGAATTCTGAACCAAGAAAGTTGCTGAGTATATTCACGAATGTTTTTAGAAGATCGAGGGATATGGGTTAATGCACAAAACAGCTGTGAGAGGTAAAACATCAGCCATTTTATTGTACAGTGAGCATGCACGAGGGGCTGAAGGTCCCTCTCCCACTTCCACTTATACTTTAGGAAAGGATCTGGGATAAGTTGATGTTCTGAAGTTTATCTTCCACAGCTCAGAGATGGTTCCATAAGACATAAGAGCAGAATTAGGCCATTCAGCCCATCAAGTCTACTCTGTCATTCTTTCATGGCTGATAGCGGATCCCACTCAATCCCATACACCTGCCTTCTCTCCATAACCTTTGATGCCCTGACCGATCAGAAAACTATCAATTTTCCACAGCTGTCTGTGGCAGAGCATTCCACAGATTCACTACTCTCTGGCTAAAAAAAATTCTTCCTTACCTCTGTTCTAAAGGATCACCCCTCAATTTTGAGGCTGCATCCTCTAATTCTGGACATCTGCACCATAGGAAACATCCTCTCCACATCCACCTTATCTAGTCCATTCAATATTTGGTAGGTTTCAATGAGTATATTTAAGAATGAGGTACCTGTTAGAACCTGTGGTTGTTCTTGAACTGAAGCATTGACAACCCTGTTGTTTCCACAGGAAGGGAAACGTCCTTCTATTTTCCCATACACTGTAAAAGCTGTAGACTGAATATTAATGTAAGTATTAAGTACAGAATAAGACCAGAAATGCGATCATAGCATATATACTGCCAAGTTTTGAGGCATTTTGGCATGTGGGTAATGTCACACAACTTGATGAGGCTTTTGGTCTTTTAAGAAAAGCATATCAAGCTTATATGGCTGTTTCAAAAGGTCTGGTAAACTTCCGTCTTTAACGAAGTACTTTGCTTTAAAAAAAGACATTACTGGTATTGTTGACCTGGTCAGAACAACAAAGCAGAATGGCTCAAAAAACTTCTACGAATAATGTGCTGTAAGCACTTAGCTGGTCAAACAGCATCTGTGAAAGGAAAGGAATTGTTAACATTGCAGGTTGAAACCCTGATTTCTTGCATCAACAATATCTTTCCTCCCACAGATGCTGCTTAACACTCTGAGTTCTTCCGGCAGATTGTCTGTTGCTCTGGGTTCCAGCATCTACACCCTCTGTATCTGCAACTCTGTATTGCTGGTTGATATCACTTTAAAAGGTGTTACTTCAACCAGAAACATTAATTGTATCTCTCTGCACAGATGCTGCCTGATCTGTTGAGTATTTCCAGCATTTTCAATTTTTTTTTTAGCTTGTCATAAATGCACCTTGTTATTTGTGGTAATATTACTTTGAGTTGAGGGTATGAATATATGTACCTTGTGCACCTTGGTCTGGAGAAAAGTTGATTCATTTGGCCATATACATGTGTATGGATGAATGACAATAAACTGAACTTGAACTTAAAAATGAGATAATATTCTCTTTTAACTCCCTTTTACCAATTGCTTATATCTATGGAATTCATTATCTATGATAGTCTTCTCAATCATGCAAAATCCACAAGTTTGGTGTCACCAAATTTCTGGGTTGTCTTTCTTGTTGCTTACATTTACCCTGGGTCGTTTAACAGACTGTGGGCTTTAACCATTTCCCTTATAGAAAACACCTTACTCTCTGTAATGGAAGCTGAGGGTAAATAGGTAAATTAGTAAATTAGTTTATTATTGTTACATGTACTGAGATATGCTTGTCTTGCATACTGTCCACACAATCAATCTTTTGCAACAGTGCATTGAGGTAGTACAAGGTGAAACAATAAAAGACTGCAGAATAAAGTGCCGTAGCAAAGAGAAAGTGCAGTGCAGGTCCAAGATTCTAACAAGGTAGATTGTGAGGTCAAGAGTCCAACTTATTGTACTAGGGAACTATTCAATAGTCTTATAATAGTGGGTAGAAGCTGTGCTTGGGCCTGGTGGTCTGTGCTTTCGGTTGGGGGGGGGGTGGAATGGTGAAGAAGGAATGTCCAGGGTGGGAGGGGTCTTTGATCGTGCTGGCTGCTTTACTGTTGCAGCGAGAGGTACATAAGAGATTCTGTGGATGCTGGAAATCTTGTGCAACTCTCTCAAAATGCTGGAGGAACTCGACAAGTCAGGCAGCATTTATGTAGGAAAATAGTCAACCTTTCAGAGGTCCATGGAGGGAAGGATGGTTTCCATGATGTGCTGAAATCTCTGCAGTTACTTGCGGTCACAGGCAGAGCCGTTTCCATATCAAGCACGACGCATCAATAGGACGCTTTCTATGGTACATTGATAAAAATTGACTTGGGTCAAAGTGGTCATACCAAATTTCTTTAGCTTCTTGAGGGTGTAGAGGTATTGGTAAGCTTTATTGACCATTGTGTCAGCATGGTTGGACCAGGGCAGGCTATTGACAATGTTCACTCCTAGGAACTTGAAGCTCTCAACCCTCTTGAGCTCAGCCCCATTGATGTAAACAGGAGCAGGTGCACTGTACTCCACCACCCCTTGCTGAAGTCAATGACCAGCTCTTTTATTTTGCTGACATAGAGGGAAAGATTGTTGTCATGACACCATATCACTAGATTCCCTATCTCCTGCTTGCACTTTGACTCATTGTTATTTGAAATGTGGCTTACTATGGTGGTACTATTTGCAAACCTGTAGCCGAAGTTGGAGCAGAATCTGGCCATGCAATCGTAAGTGCGTAGGGAGCAGAGTAGGGGGCTGACGATGCAGCCTTGTGGGGCACAGGTGTTGAGAGTAATCACGACAGAAGTGGTGCTGCCGATCCTCACTGATTGCATTCTGTTGCTCAGGAAGTTAAGGAACCAGTTGCAAAGGGAGGTGTTGAGTCCCAAGTTTAGGAGTTTGGAGATGTGTTTGCTTGGAATTATAGGTTGAGATTAATTCAACAAACAATAATCTGACATATTGTGCTTTTACTGTCCAGATGCTCCAGAGATGAGTGTAGGGAGAGGGAGATGGTGTCTGCTGTAGACTTGTTTTGGTGGTAAGTGATTTGCAGTGGGTTGAGGTTGTCTGGAAGGCTGGACTCAATGCATGCCATGATGATCCTCTCAAAACACTTTGTGATAGTGGATGATGTTAAAGCACGTAACATTGTCTTTCTTCGATACCAGAATGATAGTGGTTTTCTTAGAGCAGGTGGGAACCACAGTTTGAAGGAGGGAGAGGTTTAATGCCCGCTAGCTGATATGTGCAAGATGTAAGATCCCTCTGTCAACTTGATGGAATCTGTTACATTTCCATAATTAAGTCTACACTTGCACAATATCTTTAACTTTTCAGCATATTTCAGTTTGCTGACGACACTACTATCATTGGCCAAATCAAATGTGGTAACGAATCAGAATATCGGAGGGAGATTAAAAATCTGGCTGAGTGGTGCCACAACAACCTCTCAGTCGATGTCATAAAACCAAGGAGTTGATTATTGACTTCAGGAGGAGCAAACCTAAGGTCCATGAGCCAGTCCTCATCCAGGGATGAGAGGTGGAGCAGGTCAGCAACTTCAAATTCCTCAGTGTGATCATTTTAGAGGTTCTGTCCTGGGTCCAGCATGTAAATGCCATTTTGAAAAAAAGCATGGCAGCACCTCTAGTTTCTTCTAAGTTTGTGAAGATTTGGCATGTCATCTGAAACTCTGACGAACTTCTATGAATGTGTTTTGGACAGTATATCGACTGGCTGCATCATAGCCTGGTATGGAAACACCAATGCCTTTGAATAGAAACTCCTGCTAACAGTAGTGGATACGGCCCAGTCCATCATGGGTAAAGCTCTCCACACCACTGAGCCAATTTACAAGGAGCACTGTCGCAGGAGAGCAGTATCCATCAACAGGGAGCCCACCACCTAGGCCATGCTCTCTTCTCACTGCTGCCATCAAGAAAAAGGTACAGGAGCCTCAGGACCCACACCACCAGGTTGAGGAACAGTTATTATTCCTCAACCTTCAGGCTCGTCAACCAAAGGGGAGAACTTCACCAAATTTCACTCACCCCAAAACTGAACTTATGGACTCACCTTCAAGGACATCTCATGTTCTCAATAATTTTACTTATTTATTCATTATTATTATTTCATTTTTTGCTTTATTTTGCTTCTTGGTTTGATGTCTTTTGCACATTAGTTACTTTTCAGTTCTGTTGGGTGCAATCTTTCATTGATTCTATTAAGTTTCTTTTATTTACTATGAATGCCCATAAGAAAATTAATCTCAGTTGTATATGCTGACATATATGTCCTTTGATAATAAACTTACTTTGACTGTGACTTTGAACTCAGCTTCTGTGTGGATTCTAAGCTTTAATTTCCACCACAGTCAACATTTATTTCTACCCGTTACTTGAGGACGTTCCCGTATACTTGGGTTAGTGGTTCCTCTCTGGCCAAAAGGTTTGGTGGTGATCTGCTCCTAAACCTCTTTAAATGTCACAGACCTTGAAATTCAAGGCACAAGGCTTTTCTATCCTGTTCATAAATTACACTGCTGTGTCAGGCCTCTACTCTCTGGCTTCTTCAACACAAGATCCAATTCAGTTCAATATCATGGATTAGTGGGACATGTGACTGTAAAATCCACTCACACTCCCTTGGATGACCTGTCCCATTAATTTTGCGATCCACAGTAATATATAGCAATGTGATTTCCAGAGTCAACAACTAAAATGATTCAGTAATTACAAAGGTGTTCTCACTTTATCTACTAATTCAGACATTGAGAGAGAAAACTAGTAATGCTTGAATCCTGAATAATGTTTTTCAATACTGCATGAAAATCAAAAAATGCAGATGCTGGAGTCTGAAGTAAAAACAGAAAGTGCTGTGAAAACTCAGCATGTCAGACTCGGCAGAATCCATAGAAAGAAAAACAGCTAATATCTCAGGTCATGAGAAAGAAACAACTTGCTGGAGGGAGCAGAGAATGTGAGGAAAACAGAGAATGTTTCTGACAGGGTGAATTATTGGCACAAGTGAGGGACAGATACTTGTTTGCCAGTGGTGTGTGTTGCTAATGTTGTATAGTTTGTGTGATGTTATATGGTTTGGTCAACAGGGACATGTCTGGCTTGTCTACTAATGAAACAAAAAGGTAAATGAAAGGAAGGTAGACAAAAATAACCCATACATTTTTATTCATTTAAGGGGCTTGGGCTTCACAGTCTGAGTCAGCATTTCATTGCCCATCCCTAATTCTGTTCTGATACAAACCGAGAGAGGAATGAGTTTTTGAAGATTTTGATATTGAGTCTTGCAGTCTGCAATGTTTTTGCTGAGCTTTTATTTTAACTCTTAAATACTACTAATCTGAAATTAATTTCCACATTCTCTTTCACACTTCTTTTTCCTAATCTTCCAGTGACTCTCCACTCTCACTTTCACCTCTATTTTTCCACCATTCCCTTTTACTTTTGCTTTTCTTTTCATACTTCTTATTCCCTTATCTTCACTGCTGTCACTTTTATTTCACCCCCACCCCATCACTTTCCATTTGCTTTTTCACAACTTGTATTTTTCTCCATTTTCACATTCTCACCATTAAATCTATACATTAATTCTTGTCGGGTTGCAGGCTGATGTGTTAGGGAGGCGCATAGATGAAATAGCCAAATGTGACCCATGTATCAGCTAGGAAGGAAATCAAAAATAATCAGTGCATAAGGACATTGATACAAGTAAGGGGAATAAAATATAAAGTGTAGAAACAGGGAATTATAACCTCAGCTTCCACTGAATGTTGATCTGAAATTTCTTGATAACCATGAAGAATGCTCATGCTATTCTCCATTACAGTTCTGATATCTATTCAAGATTCACGATTCGAGATTATTTAATGTCATTTCCAGTGAGAACAAGGAGAACAAAATAATTGCTGCTCCGTATCTGATGCAGCATATAAAATGTACACTAAGATAAAGAACACAATAAATGTAAATACATAAGATATGCAAAGATTGATTAAACGTACATAAAGTGATGCTAGCTTAAGGAGTGCCTGTACATAAAGTGATTCTGACAGGAAACAATAAGGTGAATATCTATTAATAGTAGACTATGTTCTTCTTCAAGTTGTACCAAAGTGTATATTATAGCTGATTTATATCCCTGCAGAGATATGATGACTCATTATGGGTGAGGGATCTAGTGCAGAAGTTTCTTGGTTTGCTTGGGTCCAAGGTATTGTTGCCCATTGATGGGAAATCTATTTTGAAACCAATCATTGACTTGCTGACAGGATATGTATTCATCAGTCTTCAGTAGCAACAGCTGAAGACTGAGGTTTAGTGGCACAGACATTATCCAAAGGGTGTCTAACTTTGGTTAAGTATTGATTGCCTCATTCGCTAATGACTTGGCTTATACCTACATATTGAATAGTGTTTCATCTTAAATGTAAGTGAAATAATTCTATATAATACATTTAGATGATAAATATTGGGGTTAATCTCTGAGCCTTGGGACAGAGACATCAAAACCATTAAAAATATATCATTGACCACCAATGAAAAACAGCAGAGGTACAGACTGCAGTAGATTAAGTGGCATTTTCTTGAAATTGATGGGTTTGTCCTCAGCAGGCCAGACATGATCAGTTGATTAAAATTAAAAAGTTATTTCTTTTTAAGAATTGTCAATTAAAAGGCAACATTGATAATGTGTATTATGCAAAAATGGACAAGTATGTTTGCATTTCAGTGCACATAAAGAAAGCTGTGAACATAACGTCAAATTATTTTGACCATCAGAGAATAGAATTTCATTCTCTACAACACCTCATCACCAGTAATACAATTTCCTGCGACAAACTCATAAATAAGTTGGCCAGTTTTGTCAACCAGTACCAAATTTTTTACCATTCTGAAAGGTAATGAGGGAATTATACTTGCCAGTCTGTGAACCAGATATCCCAATTTACTTTACCGTTTATATCCTTCACAACTCCTCTTTCTGACATACATTTGTTTGACACCCAGACTTCTCCACTCCTGCTCCTCCCAGATTCAGTGTTGATACACCTACATGCGTAAAGAAATCTTATATGCATGTCTCTAACATTGAATGTTTTATGTATGTCTCTAATGTACATTTCCCTAATGCTGAATCTATATCTATTCATCTGAAAGCTTGTTAATTATGAATATAACCAAGATTTAAAGACTGAAGCTAATGTACATTTTAACATCCTCTGTGGCCCCAGGAAATCCCAAAGCTCTTCACAGCCAATTACTTACTTTTAAACCACTCTACTGTAACGTAGGCGTAGTCACCAGCCAGTTAGCTAGCCCAAGGCAATGTCCCACACATAGCAATGGGACAAGTGGCCAGTTAATCAATTTTTGTGATGCTAGATGAGAGATGAAAGTATCATACTCTACCTCAGAGAATGGCACAGTATCATTTGTATCCACCAGGGAGAGTAGATAGAACCTCATTTATGGTCTCATCCAGAATTCATCTCTGTGTTTCTGTGACTGATATTACTCCAGGTATAATCAAAGCTTAAAGTTCAAAACACCACAATGATAAAACTTTCTCTCCTTCACATAAATACTGCAGCCAAAGCCAGTACCAGGTGAGCGGGGGATGGGGGAGGGTTGGGGGTGTGATGAATGTACTTTATATAAACAGAGATATCCTCTCAAAAC
This sequence comes from Mobula hypostoma, assembly GCF_963921235.1. Taxonomy (NCBI): domain Eukaryota; kingdom Metazoa; phylum Chordata; class Chondrichthyes; order Myliobatiformes; family Myliobatidae; genus Mobula; species Mobula hypostoma. The sequence continues at coordinate 18,814,356 of NC_086129.1, read as the reverse complement.
ATCTACTCACTCTTCTTTGGATTAATACCATCCTCAGACTGTTTGCTATTTTCAATGTCACTATTTGTCAGGCTATCTATACATCACATCTGCTCGATATGTACTATTGGTTTGAGGGTTTTTCCCCACAAATCTTTCTTAAAAACTGTTCTCATGGGTTTCAAACCAAGGCCTAGCTGTTGTGGTTAATCTAAAAAGTCATACAGAAATTGCAGATATTTTAAAAAATTATTAGAGACGGTGGGTTTTCAGAACTGTCCTATAATTTTCTGGATTGGCTATGCAATGGCCCAGGACTACAAGTGAGACCCAGCAGAATGTGCAAAAAAGACTAGTTCTACGCTTCTTAACAATTTCACTCAGAGAAACCACAGTATGGCTGGTACGGGGAATGGAAAATGTCACGTAAGAGCAATCAAGAGATAGTTTTTTTTGAGGTTAGAACTAAATGCATTGCTGAGGAAAGTATCTTTACTACATCTATAATTCAGGCCTGCATATTGAAGAAAATATTCACTATTTTTAAAAAAAATCTAATTAAAGAAACAATTTTGTTATACCACCACTTCTGTTGGGCATTTCATTAAGTCTGACCTGTCTATAACTTCCTACTGCAAGATTGAGATGATGCACTGCAGTGGATGTTGTAAGTTAGTCATAGAAAAGTTACAGCACAGAAACAAGCCTTTTGGCCCATCTAGGCCATGTTGAACCATTTAAGCTGCTATTTCCATTGACCTGTACCCAGACCATAGCCCTCCATACCCCCCCCATCCACGTACCTATCCAAACTTCTCTTCAACATTGAAATCCAGCTTGCATTGTGCACTCTCACAACCCTCTGAGTGAAGAAATTTCCCCTCATGTTCCCTTAAACATCTCACTTTTCACCCTTAACCAATGACCCCCTAGTTGTAGTTCCATCCAACCTCAGTGGAAAAAACCTGCTTGCACTTACCCTAACTATACCTCTCATAATTTTGTATACCTCTATCAAATCTCCCCTCAGTCTTCTATGTTCTAAGGAATATGGTCCTAACCTATTAAATATTTCCATATAGCCCAACATTGTTGTAAATTTTCTCGGTTCTCCTTCAGCCTTATTTAAATCTTTCCTGTAGGCAGGTGACAAAAACTGCACACAATACTCCAAATTAGGCCTCACCAACATCTTATACAACTTCAACATAACATCCCATCTCCTGTACTCAATACTTTGATTCATGAAGGCCAATGTGTCAAAAGCTTTCTTTACAGCCCTATCTACTTGTGAGGCCACTTTCAATGAACTATGGATCTGTATTCCCAGATCCCTTTTGTTCTAGCACACTCCTCTGTGCACTACTGCTCATTGTGTAAGACCTACCCTGACTGGTCCTGTCGAAGTGCAAAACCTTGCACTTGCCTGCATTAAATTCCATCTGCCTTTTTTCAGCTCATTTTTCCAGCTTGTCCAGATCCAGCTGCGGTCCATGATAGCCTTCCTTACTCTCCACTACACCCCCAATCTTGGTGTCATCCGTATGTATAATTATTGCCATGTTAGTTTGTAATTGTTGTTAAGAATTATAATCCTTATTTCACTGAATCTGTATCAAAATATTGAAGGATTCAAATGATATGCCCATTTTCAGAACATTCTCAGAACATGAACAACATACGTACTATATTTCTGTGTATTTTGCATTTATTGGTATACTGATGACACTTACCATTTTGTTATTGATGCTGTTGCAATAAATTGTTTTTTTTTTCAGTATCAATGCCAGGCAGATATTCAAATTTAGTTTATTATTGCTTTATGTTCTTCCATGCATATCTTAATTAGGTGAACTAAAACCATACATGCAAGTTTTTGGATCAAAGGAATATGTTCTGTTTTAATCTCTTTAATTCCTGAGGCATATTATATTTAGATATCAATGGTCAGATTTGCTGGTGCTGTACCTTGATCTGATGTTGACAACTCAGTCCATCTATACTCTGACCCCTGGTCCAGCTATGAAAGGGTCTGAAAGTTCAGTGAAGAGATGCCATTACTCAAATACCCTGCAAACTTTTAGTTGTGGCACCAGGCTGTCCCCATAAAATCTATAAATGACTTTTTCAAAACTTCAGAAACAATTATAAAAGATAATTAAAATGGAGATAAATGAATATTATTTCTTTAAGCAACACACACAAAAAATGCTGGTGAATGCAGCGGGCCAGGCAGCATCTACAGGAAGAAGTACAGTAGACGTTTCAGGCTAGGACCCTTCGTCAGGACTAACTGAAAGAAGAGCTAGTAAGAGATTTGAAAGTGGGAGGGGGAGATCTGAAATAATAGGAGAAGACAGGAGGGGGAAGGATGGAGCCAAGAGCTGGAAAATTGATTGGCAAAAGGGATACGAGGCTGGAGAAGGGAGAGGATCATGGGATGGGAGGCCTAGAGAGAAAGAAAATGGGGGGCGGGGGGAAGCCCAAAGGATGGGCAAGGAGGTATAGTGAGAGGGACAGAGGGAGAAAAAAGAGAGGAAAAAAAGTGAAAAGAACAAATAAATAAATAAACAAACAAACAAACAAACAAACAAACAAATAAATAAGGGATGGGGGTATGAAGGGGAGGTGGGGCATTAGCGGAAGTTAGAGATGTTAATGTTCATGCCATCAGGTTGGAGGCTACCCAGACGGAATATAAGGTGTTGCTCCTCCAACCTGAGTGTTGTTTCATCTTGACAGTAGAGGAGGCCGTGGATAGACATGTCAGAATGGGAATGGGACGTGGAATTAAAATGTGTGGCCTCTGGGAGATCCTGCTTTCTCTGGCGGACAGAGCGTAGGTGTTCAGCAAAATGGTCTCCCAGCCTGTGTCAGGTCTCGCCAATATATAGAAGGCCTTATCGGGAACACCGGACGCAGTATATCACCCCAGCCGACTCACGGGTGAAGTGTCGCCTCACCTGGAAGAACTGTCTGGGGCCCTGAATGGTGGTGAGGGACGAAGTGTTAAGGGCATGTGTAGCACTTGTTCCGCTTACAAGGGTAGGTGCCGGGAGGGAGATCGGTGGGAAGGGATGGGGAGGACGAATGGACAAGGGAGTCACATAGGGAGCGATCCCTATGGAAAGCAGAAAGGGGGGGGGAGGGAAAGATGTGCTTAGTGATGGGATCCCGTTGGAGGTGGCGGAAGTTACAGAGAATTATATGTTGAACCTGGAGGCTGGTGGGGTGGTAGGTGAGGACAAGGGGAACCCTATTCCTAGTGGGGTGGCGGGAGGATGGAGTGAGAGCAGATGTGCGTGAAATGGGGGAGGTGCGTTTGAGAGCAGAGTTGATAGTGGAGGAAGGGAAGCTCCTTTCTCTAAAAAAGGAGGACATCTCCTTTGTCCTGGAGTGAAAAGCCTCATCCTGAGAGCAGATGCGGTGGAGACGGAGGAATTGCGAGAAGGGGATGGCATTTTTGTAAGAGACAGGATCGGAAGAGGAATAGTCCAGGTAGCTGTGAGAGTCCGTAGGCTTATAGTAGACATCAGTAGATAATCTTCTCCAGCTTATCTACTGATGTCTACTGTAAGCCTATCTTTAATAAGATATCTTAAAATTCAGCCAAAATTATATAGAAACTCAAGTAAATAATAACTTAGACAAACTGACCATTTCCATTTGCTTCCTAATCCTTGCCCAGTCTTGGAACTTGAATTAGGCATGTTGCAAGACTGGGCTGTCCTGATTAGTGATATGAATCAATAAGTAAGTCCGCATCAGCCTTGTTTAAGAACACATACTCAGATTTCCAGGATTCACCATTGTTTAAATTGCAAAGCAGAGGTCCTGCTTGGAATCATCAGTAGTAGCTAGCAAGATCTAACCCAATACTTTTCCCTGCCTTGTGTCATTCTCCCTTGGTTCCCCTGCCTTCTGCTATGAGTGCAGCTACACGATATTTGAATAATACTTTAGCCATGGAGAAAGAACTATTAATACTATCAGACAAAATTGGGTTAGCAAGGATTGAATGATAAACAATTTTGTGATAATGAAGCTAAGTGAGCAGGAGGTGATTTCAAAAGCAAGATTATCTCTGATGTGCCATGACAGCAGAAAGGCAAGCAATTGGAGGACAATATGAGTTTAGAGAGAGGACTGGGGAGACATTTAGTACTGAAGATTAGATAAACGGGGGGAAATGGTAGATACTGATTACTCATTGTCTTGATTAAGGAGCTTAAGGTAAAGGAACACCTAGTTCAAAGTTCAAAGTACATTTGTTATCAAAGTATGTATACTTCATACAGCCTTGAGATTCACCTCCTTACCGACAGCCACAAAACAAAGAAACCCAGCAGAATCAATTAAAACTAAATAAGACCTTCTAACACCCAATGTGCAGAGAAAAAAAAAGAAATTGTGCAAACAACAGAAGTAAGAAAATAGTGTCCAGAACTGCAGTTTATGAAAGTGAGTCCACAGACGATTCAAAAGTCCGTTAGTGGCAGGCCACAGCTTCAGTTCAGTGCAGAGATGAGTAAACCTTGCGGAGCAGCAAACTGAACCAGCCTGTCACTTGTCTCCGGCCCTGACACCCTGATCCTTTCAATCAGGCCCAGCGCTTTAATCATCCAAACCTCGGGTATTTCCTCACTTTTCAGCCCAGGCTGCACCTCAATTCTGCCTTGCCTCAGTTCCGCTGCATCAAATTGCATCCAAGTCTGCTCCAGCAAAGGCCATACATTGGCTCGTTCCTTGCTCTCCAGCCTGGATCCAGCTGCCTCGATTTGGCCTGTACCTTCGAGACTTTAGTTCACACTGCAAAAATGCCAGGTAATACAGGTGGTTCAAAAGCTCAATTCTGACAGGGTGGTAATCGGATGGTTGCAGTGATCATTTACCAGAGCAAGTGTGATTAATTAATAAATATTTAGTCATTTTCTTTGTTCTATTTGCCACCATACATAGCTGCTGAGCTTCACCTGTGCCATTTTAAATCAGAAGGAGGCAGTGATCATAATATGATAGAATTCACCCATCAGTTTGAGAGGGAGAAGCTAAAATCAGATGCGTTAGTATTACAGTGGAGTACAGTATAGGAAGCTATAGAGGCAAGAAAGAGGAGCTGGCCAAAGTTGATTGGAAGGGAACACTAGCAGGGATGATGGTAGAGCAGCAATGGCTGGAGTTTCTGGGAGTAATTCTGAAGTCACAGGAAAGATCATCATTATCATGATATGCCGTGCCGTATGATGTTGGCGATCTTGGTCTATGGTCAATGGCCATGATTATTCTACAGAAATAGTTTGCCATTGCCTCCTTCAGAGATTGCTTGCCTGGTGTCAGTGGTCACACAACCAGGACTTGTGATATGCACCAGTTGCTCACTAGACCATCTACCACCTGCCCGCATGGCTTCATGTGACCCTGATCAGGGGGCTAAGAAGGTGCTACACCTTGCCCAAGGGTGTATGTATGATGCAGGATCGATGCATCACAATAAAGAAGTATTCTAAAGGGAGGATGCCACCGTGGCAGACAAAGGAAGTCAAAGACACCATAAAAGCAGGAAAGAGGGCATAAAATATGGGAAAAATTAGTAGGAAGCTAAAGGATTAGGAAGCTTTTGGAAAAACCAACCAATGGCAACTAAGAAAGCAATAAGGAGGGAAAAATGAAGTATGAAGGTATGCAAGCCAATAATATAAAAGAGTCTTTTCAGATATGTAAAGAGTGAAAAAGAGGCAAGAGTGGATATTGGACCATTGGAAAATGACTCTGGAGACTTAGAAATGGGGGCAAAGGAATGGTAGACAAATTTAATAAATATTTTGCATCAGACTTCACTCTGGAATATACCAGCTGTATGCCAAAAATTCGAGAGTGTTGGGGACAGAAGTGAGTGTAGTTGCTATAACTAAGGAGAAGAGAAGCTGAAAGGTCTGGATTTTATTTAATTATTTATTGAGATACAGTGCAGAATAGGCCCTTCAGGCCCTTTGAGCCATGTTGTCCAGCAACCCTTGATTTAATCCTAACGTAATCATGGGAAAATTTACAATGACCAATTAACATACTAACCAGTATGTCTTTGGACTGTGGGAGGAAACTGGAGCACCTGGAGGAAACCTATGTGATCACAGGGAGAATGTACAAATTCCTTACAGACAGTGGTGGGATTTGAATCTGGGTCACTGGTACTGTACACCGTTGTGTTAACCACTATGCCAACGTGCTGCCCCGTATCTATGAAGGTAGATGAGTCACCTGGACTAGATGGACTACACCTCAGGGTTCTGAACGAAGTAGCTGAAGAGATTGCAGAGGCATTAGTAATGATTTTTCAATAATCACTATATTCTGGCATGGTTCTGGAGGTCAGGGCAATTGGAAATGTCACTCCACTCTTTAAGAAGGGAAGGAAGCAAAAGACAGGAAATTATAGGTCAGTTTGCCTGACTTCGGTAGTTGGTAAGATGTTGGAGTCCATTAGTAAGGATGAAATTTCAGGGTAATTGTAGGCACATGATAAAATAGAGCAAGGTGACCATGGTTTCCTTAAGGCGAAATCTTGCATGATAAATTTGTTGGAATTCTTTGATGAAATAACAGGCAAGATAGACAAAGGAGAATCAATGGATGTTTACTTGGATTTTCAGAAAGCCTTTGACAGGGTGCTGCACATGAGGTTGCTAAACAAGATAAAGGCCCATGGTATTATAAAAAAGATAATAGTATGGATATAAGATTGGCTGATTGGCAGGAAGCAAGTAGTGAGAATAAAGAGTGTCTTTTCTGGTTGGCCTCCGCTGACTAGTAGTGTTCTGCAAGGGTCAGTGTTTGGACTGCTTCTTTTCACGTTATATGTCAATGATTTGCATGACAGAATTCATGGCTTTGTGGCTAAGTTTACAGATGATACAAAGATAAGTGGAGGGGTAGGTTGTGTTGAGGAAGCAGGGATTGTGTTAAAGGACTTAGACAGATTAGGAAACTAGGCAAAGAATTGACAGATGGAATACCATGTCAGGAAGTGTACAGTCATGCATTTTTGTAGAAGGAATAAAGGCATAGACTATTTTCTAAATTGGGAGAAAATTCAAAATATCAGAGGTGCAAAGGGACTTGGGCATCTTGGTGCAGGATTTTAAAGGTTAACTTGCAATTTGAGTCGTTGGTAAGGAAGGCAAATGCAACGTTAACATTCATGTCAAGGGGACTAGAGTGTGAAAATGCTGAAGCTTTATAAGGCATTGTTCAGACTGCACTTAGAGTATGTGAGCACTTTTAGGGTCCCTATCGAAGAAAGGATGTGCTGGCATTGGAAGGGGGTCCAGAGAAAGTTCATGAGAATGATTACCAGAATGAAATGGTTAATGTAGAAGATTGTTTGATAGCTCTGGGCCTGTCCTCACTGGAGTTCAGAAGGAAAAGCGGGGATTTCATTGAAACCTATTGAAACTCCTAAAATGGTGGGGCCTAGGACCAGAGGGTACTGCCTCAGAATAGAAGGATGTCCCTTTAAAACAGAGATGAGAAGGAATTTCTTCAGCCAGAGGGTAGTGAATTTGTGGAATTTATTGCCACAGACAGCTGTGGAGGCCAAGTGAATGGGTATATTTAAAGTGGAGGTTGATATGCTCTTTATTCATAAGAGCATCAAAGGTTATAGGGGGAAGGCATGAAAATGGGGTTGAGAGGGAAATTAAATCAGCCATGATGGAATGGTGGAGCAAACTCAATGGACTAACTGGCTTAGTTCTGTTCCTGTGCATGATGGTCTTATTTTAAGGCGTCGAAGTCTGTGAGTTCTTCGTAGTTAGTTGTGAAAGCAGAATGCAGTGTTTATGAGGATGATTACTGTGGAGAAAGTAAGTCAAGGCTATCTTTGCTTTCCACTGTTTCTGGGGAAGCTTATCAGTTTTGGAGTACTTTATACACTGCCTCGCCTCATCAATGAATAAAAATGAGATGCAAACTTGAATGATCATGGATATCAGAAAGTTTCTTCAGATATGGTTTGACTGTTCTTATTGGCCTTTGTTGAGGTGAGTGTGGTGAGCTGTCTTCTTGAACTGCTGCTACCATTCTGGTGAAATTACGTTTTTGAGGAGGGTGCTCCGGGATTTAGGCCGAGCCAACTAACGGAGTTAGTCATTGCAGGAGACCCAGCCTCTGAAGTGCCTTTGAGCACATGTGGATAATGCAGTTAACACAGACATCCCACCTCTCCCAGAAGTTCCGGGAGTCTCCCGCATATCGATAGTGGCTCCCTGATGCCCGGAAATTATGTACAATATCCCGGAAATAGATTTTTTTGAGCGGGAGAGGGAGAGGGAGAGCGAGCATCCTGATTGGTCTCTCTTCGTGCTAAAGTAGTCCCCAACCACTGGGCCACGAGGAAACAATATGATTTGGCGATATGAGTCAGCGGCACCTTTCCTCATTCCCTGTCATCCACTGTTGAATTTGAACGCACGCGAGGTCATTACCCGCGCGTCATCCATGTCAGCGCGGGAGGAGATCAACTCCTCGAGCTTGCAGATGACGGTGGGCTGAAAAGTGTGTTTGACATAATATCTCTGCCGGCAGTCTGGATCGAAGTCAAGGCTAAATATCCTGAGATAGCCATGTAACCTCTGAAAACGCTGCTTACATTTCCAACATCATATCGCTGCGAAGCGGAGTTTTCTGCAATGAATGCAACGAAAACTAAATTGCGGAATAGACTGGACATAAGGAACCCCCTTCAAGTATCGCTGTCTCCCATCACCCCTCGATGGCACCGTCTTGTTGCAGGGAAACAAGCCCAGGGCTCGCACTGATTCAGCGATGTTGGTGTGTTGCAATGATTTTATATGTTCATACGGGGAAAATATGCGCTGTGTGTTTAATATCCAAACGTTACTTAAAATGTTATGATGCTATTGACTTATCATCTATATTCCGGTCGTGATTAACACCCTCCCCCCTACCCCCAGCCCCCCCCCGCCCCCCACGGTCGGCCGGTCCGCAAGAATGTTGTCAATATTAAATTGGTCTGCAGTGCAAAAAATGTTGGGGACCCCTGCTAAGTAGACCTATCAGTTTTCTGTGGGCCGGCTTTACAGTCGACCTCAAAAATAGTGATAATGCTGCTCGCTGCACTGTTTGCAACAGTGACTTTTCTATTGTCCATGGTGGGTTAAAATGTAAAAGACATGTTGAGGTGAGTTTAACAGGTGTCATTCGTTTATTAGCATAGCTAACGTTAGTTAAACTAGCCGGCTGGCTGCTAAGGAGCTACGCTATTGATGTCCTACGTGATGAGGCCAAACTCTCTGTAGACTTGCTTAAGGTTGTAATAGAATAAACATGATAATATAATATAAGTAACATATTTTAATGTCATATTTTCTGCATATACCCAACTTGGTTTACAGATTAGACAAAATCACTAAACAAAGTATTACATACACCCTTGGAGGTCGACGGGGTAGTGGGGGAGGGATATGGGGTTGCAGGGGGTGGGGGTGCTACCTCCCTGAAATGGTGCTGATACCTCCCTGAAATGAGTTTTTGCAGGGTGGGATGTCTGTTAACATGTTGTTCAGTGGTGACTCCAGCATGTTTATTGTGAGAGATTTGATAATGATAATGCTATTGAAGTTCAAGGTTAGGTCATTAGACTCTATTTTTGGAGGCATCATTGCCTGGCACTTGCATGGCAACAATTCTGTTTGTCACTTATCAGGCCAGGCCTCAGTGCTCTAAAGGACTTGCTCTCTTCTTTAGAGCTAGAGAAACTGGAGGTGATCGGTGCACAATGAGAACCAGTGAGAGTAACAGTTTTATTGAGGACAAGGGCTTCAAAATTGGAGGCCAAGGTGCATTTAAACTGGTCAGTAATGAGCAAAATATGTGATGGAGGGCAAGGGAGTAGATAAACAACAAATCTTGGAAGAACAAAAAATGTGTGAATCAGGAGAGTCTGAAGGAAATGGCTTTGAAGGGGAAGGGAAATGTAAGTGCAAAGGGACACAAGAAGATGATCAGAGACAGCACCATCAGTGATTGAGATGACAGTAGTAATGGGACAAAGTCAAATGGAGATGTGAAATGGCGATCATTAAGATAGCTTAGGGAGTTTGCATCGTGAAAGATTAAAAACAGAAAAGAGAAAACATAAAACAAGATCAACTGAAATGGAGATTGAGCAACTCATCCTGACTGAATTCAAATGATCTCTGATCATGCTACAGTTTGAAGATCAACATTGATTTTCCCAAATAAAGTAAAATTAACACTGAACTGCTGACTGTTCCTTGTTAAAAGGTACATGAGCGCTCTTACATTTACTATTATCTTCTTAAATTCTTTGAATTTCCTGTTAGATATGTATCAGAACATTCATTATTAAACACAGTAAGACATCGGGTATACATCGGGCGTAGTTAAGGCAGAGGTTGATAGATTCTTGATAAGCCAGGGCGTGAAAGATTACTGGGAGAAGCCCGGAGAATGGGGTTGAGAGGGAAATTGATCAGTCATGATCAAATGGCGGAGAAGACTTGATGGACCGAATGGCCTACTTCTGTTCCTATGCCTTACGGTCTTATGTGTCCAGGTTGGAGACACAAGAAACTGCCGATGCTGAATATAGAGTAGTGCATAAAACAAACTGGTAGAAGAACTCAGTGAACTGAGCAGTATTTTTGAGGGAAAGGAACAGCAAGGCTTTGGGTCAAGACACATCCTTCTTGACCAATGAGTCCTTACAGCAGTTTATTTTGCCATGTGTGCATACTTTTGAACTCAACATTGATCCTTTGTCATTTATTCACTTAATCTGAGATGACATCCAATAACTGGCCTGTATCTTTAGACATGTGAAGGACAACTAATTTGTTATATCAGATAATGGCAACAGATCATCAATGTGTTCATGTGCCAACAATAAAAAAAAACATTTACACAGTGTCTTTCATGGAGCAAAAAAGCAGTAGCATTTTGAAAGAAAGTTTGATACCAAGCCACATAAGAAATCATTTGAGCAGTTATGCAATAGATTTTTAAAAAATAGCTTTAGAGACAGAGAGCTGCAAAGAGGGAATTCTAGAACTTAGGACCAGAACTTGGCAGCTGCTGACATGGCCCCAAATAATGGAAAATTAAGTTGAGGAATGAATCAGAGGGCGGAGTCAGAAGAGCAAGGGATTTCTTGGAAAACTGTAGTGCTGACAGAGATAGTAGAATAGCAGCTGATGCTATAAAGGTATTGAAAAACCAGAGTGAGAATTGCAAAAGTGGTGTATTACTGAAGCAGTAGACAGGGCTATTATGTAGGCAAGTTCTGGAGTGAGTCAGCAGTTGGCTGATGCCAAGTTTATGAAGAACAGAAGATCCCAAGTTTATGAGGAACAGGACAACAGAGGACAGTTAAGATTGCATTACAATGTAAAAGTGCGTCAAATTGGTAATCTCTATGTCAGTACACAGGACAAAACCTCAGCAAAGACCATTATTTCCATTTTTGCAGTCTCATTGTTACACATATGATAACGTTAACTTGATCAAGTCCATGTTTCTTACCCAAACCTTTTCCAACATTAGTGGTAGAAAACCTGTCTTCTATTGGAACTTCCTATTTTGTTGGGAATTCAGTGTCAAGGAGCTAGAATCACTTCCAGAGTGAGCGATGATAAGGAAAGAGCAGCCAGATACATGTATAATATCAAGCAGGGAAAGAGGAGGGCAAAATATCAGTGAGAGAAATACATGGTCCGATGATTAAGGGATTGGAAGGGGAAATGAAGTTAGAATCTCTGAGTGAGAGTTTTTTGGTGGGGGAATTATTAGCTGGTATTGGGGAAGGTCCATACCAGCAGCAGTCTGGAGTGAGGTAAGGTAACAGAGTTATTTGAGGGGAGAGGGAAAGAGTATCAGTTTGTAAAAGAGGTAGAATGTGTGTGCGGAGGTGAGATTGGCTATTATGTTGAGGTGTAATAGTGGGTCAGACAGAAGTTCCAGCATGAATGGTTCCAGTTGGAATTGATGGAGAAAGTGAAAGATGTCACTGTTAAGTGAGAAATTTGAAAATGGGCAGAGCTGAAAACATAAAGAGCTGGATAGGGTAGAGTTACTCAGTAAACTTCAGTCAGAGTGAAACTAAGACAGAGTCAATTGGCCTAGGGAACAGAATGGAAGTGGAAGAATGTTGGAAAATGATTGTTGAGACAACATGTGTACAATCTGAATGGATCATGACAAACAAATTTTCTTTGGATTTTCACTTTGTGATAGTTAAAATAAGATGTAAAGTACATTACTTTAAAATGTTAAGTATTATCCAAGTCCATGAAGTGTGCTGACAAAATGAGTGTCTCCAACATTTGGAATTCCCCTTCATGTTTCTGCACTCCAGTGTTTTTTTTAATGCCAATTAAGATCAAGAGATTTTGTGCACATTACCAAATTAATGCATAAAGTCTCTGTTACTTGTCATTTTCAAATGAAAACTTTGTGATCATGAGTTGAAACCACGTTGATTGCTTTTTGAAACTGTCAGTTAGCTTCTGCTAACGTTGTGGTTACAGCTGAATGTGTTGTATCAATGCTGCCACCGTTTCATGCTTTCCAAACTGGCTGCTGTTGTTCTCTCTCATTGCTCAGCCCTGTCCATTGAGAGATTTAGGATTACATAATCTCCTCCCTGCTGCATGGCATTTCTTGGAATAAAACAAAACATTTTGGAACCATAAATGTTTTTGAGGCTTTGTCACTGTTGTGATGTAGAAAATTTACGAACAGCACTGGGATAATTAGTGACAGTATCTGCTTTGTTTTCATTGATATTGGTTTAGGGTTAACTGTTGGTCCAAACACTGAGACAAATCTCCAGAGATAGTATCTAGATATTTTGGTATCTTTAATACTGTTCTAGGCAGCCAGCTAAGGCTTTAGTTTAACTTCTCATGTAAAAGATCATATCCCAAGTAAATAGCTAAGCGAGTAAAAGATGACCTGATTTCCAAAAGGCATAAAGTTAAAGATGACACATTTCTTTAATATTTTAAGCAAGATTACTTTTTGATTTCCATCTTTTACAGTTTCAAAATAACAAAAAAATGAAAAGGGCCTGAAGCAAAAGTTTGGGCACCCTGCATGGTCAGTACTTACTAACATCCTCTTTGGCAAGTATCACAGCTTGTAAATGCTTTTTGTAGCCAGCTAAGAGTCTTTCAATTCTTGTTTGGGGGATTTTCACCCATTCTTCCTTGCAAAAGGCTTCTAGTTCTGTGAGATTCTTGGGTCGTCTTGCATGCACTGCTCTTTTGAGGTCTATCCACAGATTTTCGATGATGTTTAGGTCAGGGGACTGTGAGGGCCGTGGCAAAACCTTCAGCTTGCGCCTCTTGAGGTAGTCCATTGTGGACTTTTAGGTGTGTTTAGGATCATTATCCTGTTGTAGAAGCCATCCTCTTTTCATCTTCAGCTTTTTTTACAGATGGTGTGATGTTTGCTTCCAGAATTTGCTGATATTTAATTGAATTCATTCTTCCCTCTACCAGTGAGATATTCCCCGTGCCACTGGCTGCAACACAAGCTCAAAGCATGATCGATCCACCCTCGTGCTTAACAGTCGGAGAGGTGTTCTTTTCATGAAATTCTGCACCCTTTTTTCTCCAAACATACCTTTGCTCATTGCAGCCAAAAAGCTCTATTTTAACTTCATCATTCTACAGGACTTGTTTCCAAAATGCATCAGGCTTGTTTAAATGTTCCTTTGCAAACTTCTGATGCTGAATTTTGTGGTGAGGATGCAGGAAAGGTTTTCTTCTGTTGACTCTTGCATGAAGGTCATATTTGTGCAGGTGTCACTGCACAGTAGAACAGTGCACCACCACTCCAGTCTGCTAAATCTTCCTGAAGGTCTTTTGCAGTCAAACGGGGGTTTTGATTTGCCTTTCTAGCAATCCTACGAGCAGTTCTCTCAGAAAGTTTTTTTGGTCTTCCAGACCTCAACTTGACCTCCACTGTTCCTATTAACTGCTATTTCTTAATTACATTACAGACTGAGGAAACGGCTACCTGAAAACGCTTTGCTATCTTCTTATAGCCTTCTCCTGCATTGTGGGCATCATTTATTTTAATTTTTAGAGTGCTAGGCAGCTGTTTAGAGGAGCCCTTGGCTGCTGATTGTTGGGACAAAGTTTGAGGAGTCAGGATATTTATAGAGCTTTGAAATTTGCATCACCTGGCCTTTCCTAATGATGACTGTGAACAAGTCATAGCCCTAACAAGCTAATTAAGGTCTGAGACCTTGGTAAAAGTTATCTGAGAGCTCAAATCTCTTGGGGTGCCCAAACTTTTGCATGGTGCTCCTTTCCTTTTTTTCACTCTAAAATTGTGCAAAACAAAAATAATACTAATCTTGCTTAAAATGTTGAAAAGTATGTTTCATCTTGAACTTTATGACTTTTGGAGATCAGTTCATCTTCTACTCACTTAACTATTCACAGTAACAGAAATTTTGACCGGGGTGCCCAAACTTCCAAACTTTTGCATGCCACTGTGTGTGTATATATATATATATATATATATATATATATATATATATATATACAGTACTGTTCAAATGTCTTAGGCACATATAGGTAAAGTGCCTTAGACTTTTGAATAGTACTGTAGTAATTTTATGTAATGCACTGTACTGCTGCCACAAAAAGACAATTTAATTACATACTTGAGCGATGATAAACCTGATTCTGATATGGGTGTCTAATATGGACTGAGAGTGGGAAGGGGGGCAGGGAAAGGGGAATCATGGTTGGGAAAAGGGGAAGGGAGAGGGGAGGGATTGGAAGCACTAGAGAGACATTCTGTAATGATCAACAAACCAATTGTTTGGAATCAGATGACCCTGCCTGGCATTTCAGGGCTGGGTGTGTCTGCACCCACACCACACCCCCCCACTCCTTCTCTGCCACCTCTCCCATACCCCTCCCATGCACTTCCCGCTCACCATTCCCAACATCCGTTGTTCCTGCCAGATTTACAAATTCACTCTCCACTGCACATTGACAAATGCAGTACTCTGCAAAAGTCTTAGGCACCCGAGCTATATATATGTAGCTCTAGGACAAAACAAAATGCCCAGTGTGTCTTTTCCTGACTGATGTCCAGTAATTTCTGCTGGAAAGTATCTGTGAATTTTTGGGAATGGACTCTGCAGTTTGGAGATTAACCTGGTAGAACCTGGGAAAATGCTCTCAATGACTCAGTTTAGTCCTGCTGTCTCCAGGAAAGAAAGCAAGGCACTCCTGCTCAGCATTGCTGATTTTTACACTTCAATTGTCCCTATCAAATAAGATAACTTTCTTCATTTTCCATTTTCTAAGTAACACAGTTGCTGTCTTTGCAGTCAATTGTTAGACTATTGGTTAGTTTCACATCCTGTAAAGAGCTCACACTGAGCAAATATGGTATTGTAATCCACTCTTTTTAATACAGGGCCTTAGATGGATTAATGGGATCTTCCCGCAGGGACTGCAATTACAGGCTTGTTAAGTGCCTAGTTTAGGCAAGAAATTGGTAGAGTTTAAGTAGATGAGATGTGGGAAATTGTCACTTGCCTTAGCCCTCATCTGATAAACTTCCACCTACAAGTTCAATGCCTAGTGTACTAAACAGCAGGTGGTTAAGGTGTCAGTCTAGTGATCTGAAGGTCGCTAGTTCGAGCCTCAGCTGAGGCAGCGTGTTGTGTCCTTGAGCAAGGCACTTAACACACATTGCTCTGCGATGACACCAATGCCAAGCTGTATGGGTCCTAGTGCCCTTCCCTTGGACAACATCGGTAGCGTGGAGAGGGGAGACTTGCAGCATGGACAGCTGCCGGTCTTCCATATAACCTTGCCCAGGCCGCAGTCATCATCGAAAATCGATGGACAGCCGAAGAAACAGCAGGTAAACTTTATGGCTTTTAAAAGTACACAGATTCAACTTAATAACAATAACAATGTTTAACACGCAAATCCTACAAACGTTAGGGCATGTGACTAAAATCTTGATCAAGCATTTTAAAGGAGAATGTTTAAAATTCTAGAAAAGGACTTCTACAGCTTAGGCCTGTTTAGTTTAATTTATTAACAGAGAAGCAAGTAAATCAAAAGGACCAGTGTAAAGGTACACAGATTTATGATTGATTGCAGAGTTTGACAGTGGTGAGTTCATGGAAGGATAGAACAAAGGTGCATTCCGGTGCTGGAATCCAGTGTTGGTCTGTTCAAAGCAAATTATCAATCTGAACTTCAAAGTTATGATCATGTTTAACTGCTCATAGACTTCAGAGTCCATAGTCAGCAATAATTACCTGGTTTTAGACTAGTAAAGGATAAAAAGAACAGTGTACTTACTACACTGGTAAAATAAAACTATAAACAAGGGGAAGCTCAAGGAGATTGAGGTAATGGGCAGGCTCAGGAAATGATCAAAGAAACTAATGAAAAACTGAGCCTTACGTGTCATGAATTGATATAAAGACATCATCATTATCATTTTGTGCCGTGTTAGAGGTATGATGTGGGTGATCATAGTCTATGACCATGATTGTTTTTGGCAAATTTTTCTGCAGAAGTAGTTTGCCATTGTCTTCTTCTGGGCAGTGTCTTTACAAGACAAGTGACCCCAGCCATTATCAATACTCTTAAGAGATTGTCTGCCTGGTGTCAGTGGTCACATAACCAGGACTTGTGATATGCACCGGCTGCTCGTACGACCATCTACCATCTGCTCCCATGGCTTCCCATGACCCTGATCGGAGGGGGAGGGGGGCTAAGCTGGTGCTACACCTTGCCCAAGGGTGACTTGCAGGCCAGCAGAAGGAAGGGGCTCTTTACACCTCCTTCGGTAGAGACAAATCTCCACCCCACCACCCAACGTCAAACAGTTTGAAAGAGGACAGAGAAAATTTACAAGGATCTGGATACAGGGAAAGGCTGAATAGATTAGGATTTTATCCCAGAGAGTGTAGGGGACTGACGGGAGATCTGATAGAGGTATATCAAATTGTGAGGGATATAGACTGGGTAAATGCAAGCAGGCCTTTTGGGTGATGAGGACTGGAGGTCATGGGTTGAGGGTGAAAGGTGAAATTATTAAAGGGAACATGACAGAGACAGGTGTGTAAAAATGGCCCAAAGGATCATTGGGGACCCAAGTCACCCCAACCACAAACTGTTCCAGCTGCTACCATCTGGGAAACGGTACTGCAACATAAAAGCCAGGACCAACAGGCTCCAGGACAGCTTCTTCCACCAGGACATCAGACTGATTAATTCATGCTGATGCAATTGTATTTCTCCACTATATTGACTATCCTGTTGTACTTACTATTTATTACAAATTACTATAAATTGCACATTGCACATTTAGATGGAGACATAACATAAAGTTCTTTACTCATGTATGCGAAGGATGGAAGTAATACAGTCAATTCAATGAGGGGAAATTTCTTCACTTAGAGGGTGGTGAGAGTGTGGAACGAGCTGCCTGTGGAATTGGTGGATGCAGGTTTGATTTCAACATTTAAGAGGAATTTGGATAGGGACATGGATGGGAGGGGTATGGAGGGATATGGTTTCGGTGCAGGTGGATGGGACTAGGGGACTCAGCAGAGTAAATGTTTGGCACAGACTAGATGGGCTGATGGGTCTGCCTTACTTTTGTGCCATAGTATTCTATGACTCTATCCCTGGTGTATAACTGAGTGTGCTTCAACTATGCACTGCCCTGGTGCACTGAAAATGTACTGTCAAAAGTTGTAAGCATGGAAGGGAGTTGATTTATCAAACTTCTACAAATTACATTCCAGGAAGACATTACAGAGCCCAGGAATGTATTCCCTGAAATTTAGGCTAATGAAACGTTCGGTGTGGGTGTTGAACTTTGAATTAGGGCTGTCTGCATTGTCTCCTCCATTCTCTGTTGACTCTATACTAACATCTTCAGTGGAAATTTCACAAGGTTGTTCAGCCCGTTGTGGAGCTTGGGTGATGGGATTGTATTAGTATCTTTACACCAACTCCAACTTTTCATTTCCCTACTGAGGGACAGATCAGGAGTTGGAATCAGAGGGTGAAATCAGAGTAGGCATGCACAAAGACAAATTTGGGCTCTTGTTTGCAGAAGAATGCACAATACGATACTCCTCAAGAAGTTTAAGAACAGAGTGAGGCTGAGCATTTGAAGTTAAAGTGGGAGTGGTGTTGTAGGGAATAGCTGGCCGTTATTAAGTACTGATGGCAGGACGGTGAGCTTTCTTTTTAATGTTGTTCTTTCTGCCCAGCTGTGGCTTTAGAATAGTGGAGAGGTCCCAGACTGCAAATCAGTCATTTTTTCCCAATATTTCAGTGTAAACAAATGAGCCGCTAGGTCTGGGAGGTTATGGGAAGAGAGGAAACAGCGATTGTAATCTGTTAAAACGCACACACTTCCCCAGAAGAGACACAGAAAGAAAAAAAAGTCAGAAAAAAATGCGGTAACTAGCTTGGCGTCACATCCGCCTGATCCGCCACAGAAGGGGGGAGATTTAATTATCAGGCAAGTGCAGTGGGAGTCCTCACAGAGATCTTGACAGTAAAAAAAACTTTCGGAGATTGAGCCCGAGTTGCGACTGTAAGAGCAGTCCGTGGGCTGAGCTCGAGCTCAATGCAAGTCAAACCCAGTCAGCGTACTCACACATTGAGCGACGCCCTGAATCCGTGAGCGGCTCAGCCTCATCAGTGAGAATTCACCTCCGCAAAAGGATTTTGGAGAGAGAACAGGAGAAAGCGGCGCAATACCCAACTCCTTTCGCCGGCAGCACCCCCACCAAACTTTTCCAGTTTTGTGCTAAGTTGCTGAGCCTCGGCTCGCAGTGTGAGAAGAGGACGATGAAGGCAGCTGTCGAGCAGCCGGCTCTGACTATAATTAAGACGGAGAAGGCTGATGGTGAGTGGCTGCGTGAAACTCGCTCTGTCTCTGCGCGGTGGGTGTGCATTCGTGAACGGGACAGTCCGCAGGCTATCACCCGGGGTCGGCGGATTGTGATCGTGTCTTCCTTGGACTGCAAGGTCGAGCGCTGTTCGGCGCTTTAAATGTGGGTTTCGGCACCCCAGTGCATTCAGGGTTGATACTTTATTCTTAAATTGCATACTCCGCAACTTTTTACATAAAGATTGTATCGGTTCTGCCGCAGTTTTGTTGAGCTAATTTTGACATAGGTCTGTGACTCCGTGTCGGTCTGTGTCTTTGTATGCATGTACGTATATCTGTACCGTGTTTGTGTACACATCTGTCTGTCTATATGTGTATGTCGTGTATATGTCTCTGTGTTTGTTAGTTCATATGTGTGTCTGTGTATGTGGGGGTGATGTGCTTGAGAATTGTCGCGTCCTCAGACCCTCACTCTACCTGTTGGACCCGGAACCAGCACGTCTTCTGACTGAAGTGTCAGTGTGTTCTCCCCGAATCTCAAAGAGAAGTGAGAGGGCATTGTGCCCTGATCTGAACTCGAGGCTTTATCCTGTATTTAACATTTTCAGTTGGTTTATTATTGGAGTTTGGCAACCCGGCTTTCACGGGGCTCTGGTTTAGCTCCAAACTGCGCAGCGCATGTTTATTGCACTTATAGCTCTTAAAATCACGGAACCAGCTCTGGGCTCTGTTATACTTACAAGCCCGCACTTCACACGGACCACTTTGTTTTCTACATTAACCTCTTCCAGCCCCTTTTTGATTTATTCCTAAATGTGGGGGTTGGTTTATATTACGGCGATCACAATAGGAGGATGGGCGATGTGTTTCCGAGACCTTTGATGTAGGCGTGTCCCAGATTGGCAGCTGTTTGAAAAAGTCACGATGGACCAGTTTTAAGGATTAAATCCTCAGAATGTTATTGTAAAATTACAGCCCGCAATATTGTGTGTAAAAATCTTCAAAGAGCAGAAAGGATGCACTGAAGGAACCGGTTTGTGCAGACAGTTGTTTTCGTTATTTCAAAGGTAGTCAGTCAGTGCATGAATTCTGTATTTCTTCAGCACCTTGCTTTTTTTTTGCGCAGATTACAACATCTGCAGCCTCTCGTGTGTCAATGCTGAGTGATATTGTCATTTGAAGTCAAACTTAAAGGGATCTCGGAGAGAACAAATTCTTGCATTTAGGTGACGCCTAAAGCAAGAATTTAGGTGACAACTAAATGTGTTCTCCAAACTGTTGCTTGTACGAGAGCTGTAACAGTGAGTTGAAGCCGACTTCAGAGGAGCCATGGCGTTTCTCATTAGATAACGGGACTGAGATGCCGAGGGTGTGAACTACAGCTATGCTTCTGAAAAGATTGTGGTTACTGGGTCCGAGCTCAGGAACATTGCATTTATATCTAAATTGCTGTAGTTTTAGTTATCACGTGAAATTCTGTTTTTAAAAAAAAGATTTCCAGGAACTCCCTCCCCTATTTGGTTTATGGTCTGACCACCACTGGGTGGGAGTTAATGTGTTTGTTTAATTGTTCACAAACAGGCAGACAAATCTTGTTCTGACGTGTGCTGTCTTACAAAGCAACGACCTCATTTACTGAACTGGGCTCCTCAGTCTCAGATTTTAACTCCAAATACAGCCACAGAAAGGAAGGGTTTTAAATTCCAGCTTTGAGGCGCAGGGGCTATGGGTATTGATTAACAAAGGTTTAGGAGGAATTTGGCAGAGGGACGCGTATTTACTGTCTGAAGCAGCTCACTGCGGCATCGGGGCAGCTCAAGGCCACTGAATTGGACTTCTCGGTAATATTTCTGGCTGCCTTATTGCTGACATCACATCCGAATGAGGCTTTAAATATGCGCTCTAAAATAGTCTCATTAACATACAATAACGTTGGCTACTTCCCCAATCTGACTCCACCCTCAGCGAAAAGAACAGCGGAGAAAATGACTGGAGCCGGGATAGGGTGTGGGACTCCTCTGAACCCTGCTGCACTCGCCCTCCTATTTAATGCCTTCATCAAACTCAAACGGGGCTGGTGTTGCCGCTGAGGGAGTGTGGCAGAGTCTATTGGCCGGCGTTAGCGCGGGTATGTATACGCCTTTGGATGCCTGGAATAGACTGCAGCGATTGGGGCCCATTAGATTATACTGCAGAGACACATGGGACTGTGGATGCTTGAGTGTCGCTCCAAATCCCAGGAACTGCAGTCGGTTGTATCTCCATTTTGCTGCTCCACTGCAAAGTCCTTTCAAGCTATGCTCACTTTGAAGAGGTTTTCATGCTCTCTTCCACGGTATTTTGTGAGACCCTCTCTCACTACTTACTCCATTTGATTGTCCTTTTCCCGCCACAGATGCTGGCTGAGAAGCCGAGTTCCACGAGCATTTTGTGTGTGGTTCACACAGTGCCTAGACACTCAGAGAAACAGTGCACTTAAAACTTAGAACATTAATTCATAAAAGCTCTCAATTGGATGCAAAGGAAAGCATTGGACTGGTCTATTCTTCCTGTCCTGTCAATACTGGAATTGGCAGAGTGGACCAGACGGATCAGCAGGTCAGAAGTAGCCAGAGGAGTGGCATTTTATGGGAGTAATCCAAGAAAGTTCTGTTTAGCCATGGGAACATCATAGTCGACTACACTGGACAACATTTTTTTTTTGAAAGTGTTGCCTTCTCAGAATTTTTTTTTCTTTATGATAGACTGCTTGAAGCTGAACACAAACATAATTTAAGACTACTTGTGTCATGCAAGAATTTGGAGAAACAAGAAATTAATTTTTATTGAATATAATACATTTAATTGCATAACTGTGCCTATGCTTTGCTATAGTTCAACTGAGCTAAAAAAGTTTTGTTGATGATTTTTATTTGTACTCAAGGCTTCTTGCTTAAGTGTCTAACAATAATCAGCCAGCATTGATAAATTCCAGTTGCCCTGATACCATTTCTCCATGACTGCAATGTCCTGGTGAAACCTTTCACCATGCTCATCACTGACAGCGCCAAGATTTGCAGGGAAGAAGTCTAAATGGGAATGCAACAGATGTGAGGAACCAGGCTTTGTCTTGGTCACCAATTTTACACCCAAAGTAGAGCTCATAGGCTTTCTTAATGGTCATGCTCTGCCTCTGAGTATATGTTTAAGCATATACTCACTACAAATATAACAAAGTATCACAGCTGTTGCAACATTGTTGAGACATCTTGCTATTGCAAATACTCCTGAAAATGCAATTGCTTTATTATAATGAGAGCATGCGCATCAACATAATTACAAACCGATATGCATGTAAGTGCAAGGCCTAGAACAGTGTGTGCATGATGCTTTCATAATCTTCCTAAAACCTGCCCTGCCATGCAGCATCCACCCTGCCTAAGCATGCCTGGACAAGATAGAAAAGTTCTCAGCTTACACTGTGGGCAACATTTTAATTGACTTGAATTATGAATTGTAATACTGTAACAAATTTTGACAATTTCAGAAAATAGTGCAGATTGGGAAATTTCTTGGTGATTTGCATGATCAGCAGCCCAAAATGCATACAATACAGCCAAAAGTATTCAGGAAGCAAAATCTTTGTTGTCTAGTATTAATGGCACCATATGAATGTGAAGGGACTGGATAGAGAATAAGGATAAAACTCTAGCTGGATTTCTTCTCCTTTCCCATGTAAGGGTGCATGGGAACCAAGTCAGAGTGTCACAGAATTATACAGGATAAAACAGGTCCTTTAGTCTATCTCCTCCATGCCAACAAAGATGTATACTTGAGCTAGTCCCATTTGCCCAGATTTGACCAATATCCCTCTCGGCTTTTCCAATCCATTAATCTATTGGTCCAGGGCTGAGCCAGCTACAAATGACAGA
The DNA here is from genome assembly GCF_963921235.1 of Mobula hypostoma. Classification (NCBI taxonomy): domain Eukaryota; kingdom Metazoa; phylum Chordata; class Chondrichthyes; order Myliobatiformes; family Myliobatidae; genus Mobula; species Mobula hypostoma. The sequence continues at coordinate 18,791,521 of NC_086129.1, read as the reverse complement.
GCAGAATGCAAACCCATTCTTTTGGGCTGCTGGGATGTTCAGTGACAATACTATAGCTGTTGCACAGTAAGGTTTCACAACTCAAAACCAAGTAAATGCAGTTTCACATGAGGCTAAAAAAAATAGATGCTGAAAGTCTGAAATAAAATAGTAAAGGTCAAAGCACTCAGCAGGCCAGTCAGCATCTACAGAAGGAGAAACAGGCTTTATAATAGAGTTTCTTGATGAAGTGACAGAAATGGTAATGAGGGAAATATGATTCATATGGTAGATATAGGCTTCCAATAGGTATTTGATAAGGCCACAAAGTTAGCTTGTTAATAAGGATGGAAAATTTTGGACTAAAAGAGCCTGGATAGAAAATTGGCAAAGTTTGGAACAACAGAGCGTGGGAAAGAAGCATTCCACAAGTTCCCCAATGATTTGTTGGAGAACCACTGCTTAATTTACAATACACTGATGATTTGGACAGGGGTGCTTAAGGATCATTTACAAACATGCAGAAGACACAAACTATCAGGCATAGCAAACTTTGAGGAAGGTAGTACTGGACTCTCAACACTGCCCTTTCCTTCCACCCATCAGTTGGAAAATAGCTGTCCAGCTCTATTGGGTCTGTAGACCATCAGGTCACGGTTCTTCACCCTTTCATCCAAGTACTGTTTGAATATGTTGAGGGTTTCTGCCTCTCCCACCCATTCAGTAAGTGAATTCCAGAACCCTGTACACCCTGGATGAACGATGTCTTTGCAGGGTGTGCTTGTGCCTCATTGTCATTATTGTCACCTGACACCATAAAACCTCATTAACAAGTCTGCTCTGGACCTGCATCTTCACACAGGGAGAGTCAAGGTCATCCTTGTTCTCAGCTTCCCGGCCTCAGGAGCAGCCCAGCTCCTGGCCGGAGAGATGTGTTATCCCGCACAGTTTGCTGCTCATTAGGGAAGTCAGTGGTGCCCACTCCACAAAGTCAAACTTCATCTGTTTCTTCATCTCCACAGGAGGAGGGCAGACAGGCATTTGCTGCCATTGCACCCATGACCTCACAGAGACCTCCAGTAACCTCCTACTGGAGTGCCTCGTTGCGACTCTGAGTGTCCCTCGAGCATTTCTCTTGCAAGTGATGTAACCTCTTGGGATCCCTGTCAGTAAACCTGGAATCATTGATGCTACCACCATCAAGTTAACACAGAGACCAGGTAGAGAAGAGTGCTGGTGGTGTGTGCTCACACCTATAAGGGCAGGCTGATGAGTTCTCAGCTGCACAGGTTTTGAGGCTGTATGTATTACGCATAGAGCGCAGCAACATTTCTCTTCATTGAATGCTGTCAGGTATGGCAATTTTTCAACAGCACCAGGTAGACTGTTGTCCAATCCAGAGGTCCATCCATAGACTTTTTCATAATTTTGAATGTACTTGTTGACAAGAACATGTTTAGTTTCTTATGGTAGTTTACTTAAATTTTACTGTGTACCTCACGTAATCTGTTTTGCTGTTTTCTTCCACTGCACTCATTTTTCATCTGTAACCCTGTGTGGTTGCTTTGTATGCATGGCTGAAAATCTTAAAGGCAGACTTTATCCAAACCTTTCTTTATTTCTAGCTGCTGCATCATGTCCCTGCTGAGATCTCTGTTTCACTAAGTTCTTGGATAACTCTCATTTGCAGCCCCCATTTTATTTGCATTCTGTTGTTCACAGCAAAGTAACAAGATGTGAGCTTTATTCTGGGGTACAAGCAAGCTGCTGCTTTTATTTGGGTCAAACTGATAAGCAGACGAGGCTATTCCTCTGTTTTCTACAACAATAGTGTGATTGTTCACTGTAAACTCGAACAAACATACAAGGGGTTATTTAGTGACCAGGTACTCTGTATTCCTGTGACCATTGGATCAGTACTTCAGTGGTGGGAGGATGAGAGAGATTTTGAATGCATTTTTAGCTAAGTGTTAGTGTTAGAAAAGCATACAGCAGAGAAACAGGTCCTTTGACCCACCAAGTCCACACTGATTTATCAATCACCTATTTACATTAATCCCATTTAATTCTCTTTATACTTCATCAACTGGCCCAGATTTTAACACTCACCTGAACACTAAGAACAATTGGTGGAAGGCAATGTGACTACAAGGAAATCAGATCTGCTTGGTAAGAACCGAACGTGATCTTGCAGGTCTGGGGCCAAAAGCTCTGCTAGCTGCTTTACTGTACCGCCCCTGGGCTCTGGGTTCAAAATTTATCTCTCCCATAGATAATGATGCAGTGTCTTATTGCAATTAGATTACTTTCTAACTGTGACCTCTCAGTTCATTGGCATAAATTTAATAAAGTTCCATTTATCAGATGAGATTACTTGACATAATTCTGCTGGAATGCACAGTCCATTCGGTCCTGCCCAAGTGGATTCCATGCAACCACGGTTTAGAAAAAGAGAGCAGTTAGTCATCTCATTAACGAGGAAAGGTCAGAAAGAAGGCTCTGGGGATTGGGTCGCTGACCCAAAATGTTGACTCGTTTCTCTTTCCTCCTTTCCTGCTTGACTGGCTAAGTTCTTCCAGCATTTCTGTTTCTGTTTGCAGTTATTTTATTTTCCTGTTTTCTAAACTGAAATAGCAAAATACTGTTGTATATTGTATGCAGAGGCAGCTTTAAATGTCGAATGTGCGAGGGACTGAGATCTAAGATGTTCTTTTACACAAATGGCAGAGAGGCAAGTGATTTGCTAGCAGCTGAGGGCTTGGTAGCTTCATGAGATAATATCCTGCAGATTGGAGGGCAGGGGATGAAAATAATGTATCGTTTACACAATTGAATCATACAAGATATTACAGTCTTAGGTGCATATAAATAGCTAGGGTGCCTACGACTTGTGCACAGTACCATAGTAATTTTATGTATTGCATTGTACTGCTGTCTGCTCTGCTGACTTTGAGGACTGGTAGAGTTGCATACCTTGCTTCCTCCACTCGTCAACACTTCTTAATATCATATTGTTTATTATCTGCTCCCTGATTATTTGTGCCTCAAGTGGATTGTGTGATTGCTTTGGATTAGCTTTCATGAGCTATGTTCCTATCCATTTGACCTGTCTAGACACCATACTTGGAATATTATGTTCAGTTCTGGTCGCCTCGTTATGGGAAGGATGGTGGAAGCGTTAGAGAGAGTGAGGAGGAGTTAACCAAAATGCTGCCTCAACTAGTAAGCATGTCATATGAGGAGAGGCTTAAGGAGCTTGGGCTTTTCCCTTTGGAGTGAAGGAGGATGAAAGGTGGCTTGATAGAGGTTTACATGATGATCAGAGGAATACATTGGGGAAAAAAAGTAGCAAGAGACTTTTCTCCCCAGGGTGGAAATGGCTAATGTTAATGGACATAATTTCAAGCTGATTGGAGGAAAGTATAATTTTGCCACTTCTGGTAAGATGGCGGCACGCTTGGATGCAGTGGCTTCGATAGGGTTAATCAAGAACTTAAAGTACCGCAGGTCCACCCCATCAGTGAGTTTCTCGTTGGTGGAGAAACTGAAGGAGCTGGACTTGGTGTGGATCGTGATGCTGCCTGCGGCAGAGAGCCATCGGTGCGCGAAGGAGGTGTGCAGTCTAACAGCGACTGATCCTCCTTAGTCGCTCTTCTTGTGACAGCAAGACCCTGTTGGGCACTGATGGCGCGGGAGTCCATTTCATTAGTTTATTGGTGAACGGCAGGGGCAGACAGCAGGCCAGCTGCAAGGCCTTCATTGTAGTGAGGACTGGGCCTCAAGTCGCAGCGTCGCCTGCTTGCAGCCACCAGGGGAGACATTGGAGTTGGGTGCTCCAGTGGAGTACCGGAGGTGGTGTTGCACTGCATCCATACTGAGCTGGTGCTGTCCTCTACTATTTGCTTGACATAAGACAAGCTGTTTTGTGTTCAACTGCAGACTGCTACAACATTCATGGACTCAGGGACATGGACTATATATTCTTTGGTGTGTGACTGTAGTTTACTGCGATCTTATATGTGCTATATGTTCCTTGTGCTGTGTGTGACTGTTGGTACTGTGTTTTGCTCTGTGACCCCAGAGTAGCACTGTTTTGTTTGGCTGTATTCATGGACTTAATGACAATTAAACTTGAACTTCAACTATGGGGGGCATCAGAAGGAAGTTTTTTTTTACTAAGAGAGTGCTGTCTTTCAAGATATTTGTTAAGCTCATCTATTTTCCCATAGTTTTTTATATGTTATTATAAAGAGCAGGGAGGCTTTCAGTGTTCTGGGCCATAATTTATCTTTCAGCCAGCACGAGCAGAGTAAAAGACTCTAGCAGACTAAAATAATTCTTATTGCATGGAAATTATTTTTAAAGCAGATATTCGCTCCTCCTGCTGTGTGCTGCTGTTGATGCCTCTCACAAGCATTCCCTCATCTCATTTCATTTTGCAGCATCAGCACAACCTTCTGTTCTTCAACACGTACTCAACTAGCTTCTTCTCAAATACATCTACACTGTTCATCTGAATCATTGCTTGTGGTTTGTAGCTTGTTTGCTTCATTGCTGTTTCTGGGACACCGATGTTGTAAACTTGCTGCTGCATTTCCCAATACCATGTGTCAAAAGTAATTAGTGGGGTGTAAAGTACTTCAAGGTGCGATGGGGTTATCAGAAGAGCAATGCAGATGTTAATTCCATCTTATTGATAAACCTGTGGATGGCCAAAGTCACAGTGGCTGAAATGAGGAGATGAGGAGACTGAGACAACGTAATTGCCAGGTAATTATAGAATGGCAAAATGTTTTTCAGAGGGATTTTATATCAACCCGAGTGCATGCCAGACTTTCACAAGAATGATCTTTGTAATGAAAGGGTTAACAAATGAGGACCATTTGATGACTCTGGGCCTGTGCTTACTGAATGAGGGGAGGTTTAACTGAAACCAGTTAAATACTGAAAGGCCTAGTCGGAGTGGATGTGGAAGGGATGTTTCCAAAACTCTAGGATCTGAGGGCACAGAGGATGTACCATTAGAACAGAGATGAGGAGGAATTTTTTTTAGCCAGAGGGTGGTGAATCTGTGGAATTCATTAAGCACAGATGGCTGTGGAGGCCAAGTCATTGGGTATATTCAAAGCAGAGGTTTTTGTAGGTTCTTGATTAATCAGGGAGTCAAATGTTATGGGGAGGAGTCAGGAGAATGGAGTTGAGAGGGAAAATCAATCAGCCATGATGGAATGGTGAAACAGACTTGATGGGCTGAATGGCCTAATTCTGCTCCTATGTCTTATGGTCTTTCTCATTTTGTAAGCTGCCAAGTTCTGAGAAGATGTAATTGATCTAAATAGTTGACACATCTAACAGGTACCCTTGCTTAATGTTTTGATCGAGCATACTTCTTTAATTTGCAGGGGGATGTCCAACCTGCATTTTCAGAAAGGCACATTCTAGACTTTAAAGTTGGAGCTGCTTGTTCTTGCCTCATTTAACCCCTTGCTCTCTAACTGAGAATGATCACATCTCAAGCACCATTGCATCCTGTAGAAGCCTAAAAGTTAGAAATAAATCTTGTTAAGTCTGCTAAAAGTTCTTGGCATTCCCATCACGTTCCAAGGGGTGCAGCAGTTTGCTCATCATTGATGACACGATATAATGCAGATCCTGGAATCTGAGGCAATAAGTAATCTGCTGGAAGACTCAACTGGTTAAGCAGCATCTGTGCAAGGAAATCCTAGTGCAGGGTTTCAACCTAAATATGTACTGTACTGTTCTGTTCCTCCCACAGATGCTGCTTGATCCACTGAGTTCCTCCAGCAGATTGTTTATTGCCCTTAATTAACCCTATCTGTGATCAACATCCCTCCATTCCCTGCAATTTCATGTGACTGTCTGAATGCCTCTCAAATTCCACTATTGTGTCTACTTTCATTACTAGCCCTGGCAGTATGTTCCAGGCATCCAACACTCCCTGTGGGGGGGAAATGCTTTCTCCTTTAAACTTACTCCTCCCCCTCACCTTAAAGCTATATCCTCTTCTCATTTGTCATTTCTACCTAGGGAAAAGGACACTGATTATCTACCCTATCTATGACTCTCGTAATTTACATAAACTTCTCTCAGGCCTCCCCTCAGCTTCTGGCACTCCAGAGAAAATGACATCTCCATAAAGCTAATACAGTACTCTGTCATGCAGACAGTATTCTGGTGAACCTATTCTGCACTATCTCCAGAGCTTGCCAACCCTTCTGTAATGAGGCGATCAGAACTGCACACAACATTCCTATTCATGATTTCCTGACCCTTACACTCAATGTCTCGACTGATGAACACAGACATTCCACAAGGCTTCTTTACCAACCTATTTAAATGTTACTTATCTTTCTTATGAAGGTCAGAGACCTTGTTCAATTGAGGTGGTATGACCACCTCAGTATTGGGGTTAGAAAATCAGTGGTAAATATAGGGAGAGACTAGAAGGTCAAATGTGGTTACAACTGACGTCCATCTCCCTGTGTTCTTTTGTGCTGTAGTGTGTGGGCACAGATGTCTGCACAGGTTGCCACACACATTGTAGCAAACAGGTGGTTATCCGCAAGCCAGTGGCTAAACATCGGTGACCTTCAGCAGTGAGTCCATTGGAAACTGATGTATTCGAGTGGTTATCCACTAAGCTGACAGCTGGGCTCTTTCATAAGGGCAAGGACCTTGAGCCCTCAAATTCATAATGGACGAGAAATTCTTTTGCACCTCCCAATGCTTTTGTGCACCACATAAAATAAAATCAAAAAATCTGGTTGTTGAACTTGAGTTTGCACTGAATAGGAGTGCAGAAATTTTTGGATTTCCTTTGCAGACGCGGCAGGGTCTGGAGAAATCCGTAATGCGAGATTCATTTGTACGTGCTTGGCCTCAAACCAAGAATCCAATTGAACAGATGAACGAGAGGCAAAGCCTGCTTTCATCTGATCCATCGCATCCTTGCTCACCAGATCCATGGACACCGAGCTCAACGCACAGATCCCCCAAACGAAAGGCACCTTTACATTTTTACCTACTCTTCATTCCCACCATGGCCTCCATCACCACCCACTCTGTTACAGACGTTTCTCGGGCCTGATCTGGTTGGGCCCATGACTCCTGATGTTCCTACTGAAAACGACAAATTGTGACGTCTTCCTGCTCCAACCCAATCCTTGTTCTGATTTCGCACTCCTATCTCCATCCCGTCCCCCCCCCCCCCCCCCCCGTTGTCTCATTCTGTCAGCTGGATCCCCACCATCTCACCTCACAGCCCACCACTGTCAACTGAAGTCAGACTTTCATTTGCACATCCAAAGTTCAAGGTCCAATGTAAATTTATTATCTAATTATGTTTATGTCACCATATACCACCCTGAGATTCATTTTTGTTGAGGCATTCACAGTAGAGCAGTGAAATACAAGAGAATCAATGGTTGCCAGTCTTTGAATGTGAAGAAGATAGCAAACTGTGCAAAAACAAAAAAGACAGTAAATAAATGATACTGAGAACATGAATTGTAGAGTCCTCAAAGGGAATCTGTAGGTTGTGGAATCGGTTCAGAGTTGAAGTGAGTGAAGCTATCCATGCTGGTTCAGGACCCTGATGGTTGAATAGTAATAACTGTTCTTGAACCTGGTGGTATGGGACCTGAAGCTCCTGTACCTCCTTCCTGATGGCATCAGTGATAATTGAGCATGGCCTGGATTGTGGGAGTCCTTAATGATGGATTCTGCTTTCTTGTGGCAATGCTTTTTCTACAAGTGCTCAGTGTTCAGGAGGGCTTTTCCTGTGATGGACTAGGCTATATCCACTATGTTTTGTAGGATTTTTCCATTCAAGGGCATTGGTGTTTCCATACCAGGTCATGATAATCTCCACCACTTATCTGTCAAAGTTTGCTGAATCTGCACAAACTTCTAAGATAGTAATCACTGCTGTGCTGTCTTTGTAATGGCACTTGCATGCTGGTCCCAGGACACATCCTCTGAAATGATAACACCAACAAATTTGAAGTTGCTGACCTTTTTAACTTCTGATTCCCTGACTAGCTCACGGACCTCCAGGTTCCCTGACTAATTATTACCCCCGACTAGCTCATGGACCTCAGGTTATTCCTCCTGTAGTCAATAATTAGCTCTTTGGTTTTGCTGAAGTTGAGTGAGAGGTTATTGTTGTGGCACCATACAGCCAGATTTTCAGTCTCTTTCCTGTATGCTGATTTGTCACCACCTTCGACCCAGCCACCAGCAGTGGTGTCACCAACAAACCTGAATATGGCATTGGAGCTGTACTTAGCCTCACAGTCATAAGTATAAATTGAGTAGAGCAGGGGGATAAGCATTCATTCTGCCAGGTTGCTCTCAGCCGTCACATCCCCACCCTGTTGCAGTCATCAACCCACCTGATCTAAACCAATAGGTTTGCAATGGGGCAACTGGTGGAGGCAAGATCTTTGCATACACAAAGAGCAGTAACTGCACAACGTCATGGGCCCCCTACATAATAAGCAATTGTTTTGAGAGATCAATGCAAAAAGTACACTTTGGCTCTTTGTACTCTACTAGTAAAATGATGTTTTAGGCAGATATCTTATTGTAAAACTGATATGGGAGCAATCTCTATTTAAGTGAACAAAATCTAGTTATTAAGTAAACCACGGTTTCATATCAGTCATTGTTTGATTGCTGTTTAATGAAGGGGACAACAGTTTGGAAAGAGCAAAGGTTAGATGCATACAACATTAACTGACAGTCTTTAAATATTGTTTCCATCTCCAGTGTTATGAATGTGGTGAATAATTCACTGTTAAGCACAAAAGCCTTTGTGTTCAGATCCAAATTGCCTCTCTCTGCTGTTCAATGTGCAAGGTGTTAGCCCTGTGGTTTATAACACTTTCTATCTCAGGCACTCAGAGTCCCATCAGACAGGTGCACCACAGGTTAAATACAGATTGCAGCACTCTGCACTGTCTCCTCAGACATCCAGAGCATGTATCTGGTGCAGATTTGATGCACATTATATTCAGATCATATCAGTATTCTCTTGTAAGATGAAAAGCAATACCAAATTTATCTTCAGCTTCAAGGAGAACTTTAGCTAGTGTGACATATTCCATTTTTTTGCTCTGGCCGTCTCCAGATGAACAGTGACCAGATACACACAGTTCTTTGGCTCTGCTGGATAAGATTTGGATTAAGATATTTGTGTCAGTGTGGAGAGACTATACTTTGTGTCTGGTTACTATGAATAACTAGGGCATGAATTGATGATGAAAGGGACAACATGAAACAAGGTTATGTTCCATTTCTCAATGCCAATATTTTTCACCTTGGCCTCAATATTTGCAGTTTGTCGGGTGGATGCTGGAACATTTGTAATATATTGCCATGGCATTGAGCAAGTGTATAAGGTGCAATTTTCCCCTCATCAGTTTAGAGGTGATGCTGTGGAGAATCTTCTGTGCCAAGTTTGAGCACTGGAGTACTTCCCACATGATACATTCTCCCAAGAACAGTCACTGGAAGGGTTTGTAGGAAATGATATAAAGTAAACATATTTTTGTGTGGCTGTGCAAGTCAGTCTGATTCCAGTTGGTTCAAAAGTTCATCAAAACTCAAAATAATCAGTTCCAAATAAAGCAATCGAGATTGGTTTTGTTTTGTCAACAGACTGTGATGGCGTTTCTGTAACCCTTCATGGAATCTTTCAAATATTTAAGAATAACTTGAGGAAAAATAACTTTAAATCAGTCAATTTTGTGTGGTTTTGTTAATACCATAAACACATTTTCAAGGCAAAATCAAGAGATGTATCTCCCATTTCCCTAAGCCTGATCACAGCCTCCTCTCCAGTGACCTGGGTTCAATCCTGACCTCCAATTCTGTCACCGTGGAGTTTGCATGTTCTCCGCGTGGGTTTCATCTGGCTGCTCCAGTTTCCTCCAACACCCCAGAAATCTTCAAGGTGATAAGCTAATTGTCCCTGGTGGTGTATAAGTGGTAAAATTGGTGAGGATGTCGGGAGAATAGCATGTCGGGAAAATTAATGGGTGAATGGGATTGCCCTGTGAAATAGCATAGACCTGATGGGCAAAAAGGCCTCCTATGCCATGACAAAGTGTGAAATATACAAATAGGCAGCAAGGGAAGACATTTTGGCCCCTTGTTCCTGCTCTGGCATGGAGTAACATTGTTGTGGTTGATCTAATGGTAATCTCCACCTCACATTCCTGTTTACCCTGGGACTCTTTCATCCTCTTGCCTATCAAGTATCTGTCTCCCTCTGCTTTAAAAAATTAAAAGGCTCTGCTACCACCATCTTTAGAGGAAGAGGGTTCCAAAGGCTTATAACACTGAGAGCAACAAAAATTCTCCTCATCTCTGTCATAATGGGTGACCCATATTTTCTTCCAATAGTGATGTAGGCCATTTGGTTCATCCACCTAAGGCTGTTCTCAGAGCATTCCTCTAAGTCCCTGCCACTACTTATTCCTCTGTCATCTATTCTCTTCCACTTATTCATCAACTCCATTCTCTAATTCTAACACACACTCACACAGTAGCCAAATAACCAACACACTTTTTGTGAAGTGGGAGGAAACTGGAGGACCCGGAGGAAACTGGAGGACCAAGGGGAAAACCATCCAGTAACGGAGAGAACATGCAAGCTCTGCACAGAAAGCACGGGAGATCAGGATCAACTTCATGTCACGGGCCTGTGGGACAGCGACCATAATTACTGAGAAGTCTTGGAACATGATTATAATATTGAAGTGGAGAAGCTTGCTGGGGCAGTGGGTTTATTAGTTACATGGTTACTGTTCTTTGAGAATACAGTGTGAGTGATTCAGTTATTGGAAGTCTTCAACACTTATGTAAAGTATGTGAGACACACTCTTGGATAGCATTTTTGGGCCAACTTCATCAACACTATAAAGTCATTGTCTTCGGTACATATTTTCTTGTTCTAAATTCTTTCATCATATGGATATTATTTTGCAGTTATTGTTGACATTTATTACTATGTTGTCAAGGCAGCTGTTGCAGATGTAGTACTGTAGTTGTAAGTGGCTTGTAAAGTAGCATTCTGTCACTCAAATCCAATCATCATTTCAATCAATCAAAGATTTCACACTATTAGTCAACTACATTGTCCACAAGCAGCCAGTAGATTAAAAATATCCAGTGCTATGATGTATTTTGATGAACGGCTTACTTTGAGAAGCAACTAACTGAGAAAATCTTAGAACAAGACTAGTCAATTACCCTCTGATTAGTTAAACATTAAAACAAGGCAGGTTAAATTCATACAGAAATTATCAACATATAAACCTAAAGAACACGATCACCTGCCTCAACACATAATTCCTCAATTTAACTGGTGCCAGAAAACCAATTGGAAGAGATGAAATTCCAGATAAAGATGGGCTAAATAGGTTGCCAGTTCATTGGCAGGGCCTCCTCGAGCAGAAGCAGTGCATCCAGCCCCTTTCTTGGTGAGGCCCTTCTCCAGCTAATTATCCATAAAAGCTGTCACTAACAAGCATTCAAGGACTCAATTGTCTGGATGTTGTGTTTGCTCAGTCTCCATCTTATTTGTATCCCTCAGCAGAAAAACGCTGGAAGTCTAAATCATAGAAAAATGCTTAGTCATATTGCCTATCTTTGCCAACTATCAAACACACTCCAAAACTATGAAAAATTAATCAAGCTATTACAAGTTGAAAAACTGTTTTAGAAATCAGACGTAAAAAAAAATGAAGTCACTCAATTCAAAAAATACGAACTCTTTCAGACCTCTCTGCTGTTTGCTTCCAATGAAGACAGTGGATGAGAAGCTGCTGATGCAGATCCAGTCTGGCTCAGAATGTTCAAGCATATTCCCCACAATGAGCAGTGAGAAATTGCCACAATTCTGTCCTCCGTTGCCAGCCACAGAAGGGTTCAATATTGAACTGTGGCCATAGTGCCATTGGCAAACAGCTGCAAGCAATTTTGGGATTGCTGCATAACTCAAAATCCCAAATTGCTTTATATAGCAAAATGCTCCCAGGCTTTTGCAGCGTATTGATTCCAAGTTTGACACCGATTGTCATGACTTATGACAAAGACACAGGAAGGCGAAGGAAGGCGTCAAGGAACAATGTCTTAGAAGGCGGCTGTGGAACAAAGGAGCTGCTCTTCTTGGTTCTTCTCCAAGCACCTTCTCCCTTTTCAGATTTTCTCAATTCTCCATCCCTAGATTTATGTTGTACATTGACATTCCATCTTAATATTCAATTTACCCTGATGGAACATTTGCCCTGGAATGTGCCAGTTGGCTCAACTGGTATTTATACTTCATGATGGCAGAGAGAAGCCCTGTCTGGATATGGTGTGAGGACATGCTTTGTCCATCTGACATTCAGGGGAAAGCACTCACTCCACTACCCAGGCAGGACACACAAATTCAGCAAGAAGGCAGATTTGCAGTGCTGGGTGGCAGCTACCAATATGTTACATTAATGGCTGGCAGTGATCATCTGCATCGATTGTAATTGATTATGTTTTCCTTTGACGTTCTCCTAACAGTATCATTCCATGATCATCATTAACCAGAAATGTACGTTACCCAGGCAGTCACTGTGACTGCATGTTGAAGGCTGAGTATGCAACAATAAGGGACTCTTGACTTTTAAAGCTGTTCTAACATCTACAAACTTCAACCAACGGCTGTGAAAGAAGTTTTCTCCACTCCAGAGACAGCAAAGTGTACTCTCTATAGGATTCTATGACAGCAGCTAGCTCCAGCAACATTGGGAAATGGTCTATACTTCCCTCTATAAGTGCAGCTATGGAGGAACTGATCACAGATCCACTGACTGGCTGCACGGAAGCAAATCTATGCCATTCTCTTTAGCCATACATTTCATTTCCTTTTAGGTACCAGTATAGTTCCCTTTCAAAGCCAGTATTGAATCTGACAGCTCATTCCTGTCAACAGTGCTTTCCAGATGCTGATCACTGGCCACATAACACAATGTTCCTCCTCATTTTGCCTTTCATAAATCAACTAAAACCTTTCATTTTTGATTCTTGTTCCAAAGGGTTTTGTGTTCATGTCCAGTATCTGTGTTTTGAGTCCAGCCTCTCCAGCCTGTCCTTGAAATGGACGTGCCTGGTCCCTGGAAGTGCTGTAGGGAGATATATCCGAATAAAAACGAGATAGCTTATCTTTAGTCATATGGACTCTATGTACCACCTTAAATTGTATAAAGGAATGGTGAGCACATGGCGATGACGTATTAACCAATTTAAAAATTTCATTCCAAGCTTCCTCAAATATTGATGTCTGTAAATCTTGTTCCCAGAGATTCTTAATTTTGCCTAAAGGAACATTGCTCGTCTCCAGTAACATACCATAAATATTAGATATTGAACCATTATAAAAAGGTGTCAAATTGAAAATTACGTCTAGTAAGTTCTTATCTGAGCTTATAGGAAATGTACATAATTGAGATCTTAGAAAGTCTCTAATTTGTAGATATCTAAAAAAACTGAGTTTTGGGTGGGCTATATTTAACTGACAATTGCTCAAATGAGAAAAGATTTCCTCCAACAAACAGATCCCAAAAACATTTAATACCCAACCTGTCCCTTTCTTTAAAAACTAAATCAGTCATGGAGGGTTTAAATAAATTAGAATAGATGGGACTAGAAAGGGAAAATCTCAATAAACCAAAATGTTTTCTGAATTGTACCCAGATCCTCAGAGTATGGTTAACTATTAAATTATCAGTTAGTTTACTTACAAATAAAGGAGGTGAGGATCCAAGAAGAGAAATAATAGAAAATTTATTAACAGAATTAGCTTCTAAAGAAACCCATACCAGACAGTCTACACGATTAATATAAGATATCCAAAACATAAGATATTGTATATTAACTGCCCGACTGTGACAGATGCAATAATGGAGAAGATTCATTAATTCATATGTTTTGGACTTGTCCACGTCTTGAAAAATATTGGAAGGAAGTTTTTCAAACTTTTTCTTTACTTTTCAAAGTCAAATTTAAGCCTAATCCTCTGACGGCCCTATTCGGTATTGTTGCAGGACAAGATATCAAGTTGAAGACATCAGATTTACATATTTTGGCCTTTAGGTCTCTTATAGCTAGGAGGGCGCTTTTGTGTAAATGGAAAGATGTTTCTCCTCCTACTCATGCTCAATGGTTATGCGATGTTATGTCATGCTTAGATTTAGAAAAGATTCGTTGTTCAATTTCTGAATCTCGTCAAGACTTTCAATCATTGTGGGGACCCTTTCTGAATTATTTTCAAAACTTTCAAAACTTTCAAAGCCCTCAATTCGTTGTTTAAATTTAGATGTTGGCTATTATTAATTTTTATTATACAAGAAGGTATTTTACCTTTTTTTCTCCTTAAACAGCTTCGGTCTTGGTAGGGGTTAGTTTTTTTTGTAATAAATTAGTATATTTCAATATAACTTTGACTAACCTACATGAATAATGAGACGGTCATTATGAATAGATATAATGTAATTGGTAGTTGTATTTTTTTACCTTTTTATATATATATATACTTTCTTGTACCCTGTATTCTTTTATGTAGAAACTAATAAAAATATTGAAAGAGGAAGTGCTATATAACCAAACCCAAGTAATAAATCAGAAAAATGATCAGCTCCAGCACTGGCCTCTGAGGAGTCCCTCTCGCTAACTTCCTGGAGTTCGATAGACAGCCATATAGTCCATGGTACTGCTATTCCTGTTATTCTGCGCTATTTAACAGGTCTATTTTGTGTCACTTAATTAAGTGCCTCTTCAGAGTCAATATACATCACTCCAATCCTTCTGCTTGGGGCTGCCTCATCATAAAACCCAATGGCCACCAATGCCCTGAAGTTTGCCCTACGTGAATATGGTTGATATACCCCAATCCCCCTCTCCTCCTGTGTGCAGCTTCACCAGGTCCTCATTTCCATGACCTTTCCATAACATTTCCTACGCCCTCTTTAGATGTCTCATTGATCTAGCCTTGAGACTGTCCGCAAAGATTCACCACCCTCTGTGAGAAGAAATCCCTACACATCTCCGTTAGCTTACTACTTACCCTTTACAAATCTATGCTGATTTCCATTAATTAATCCAGACTTAATTAATGGAAACAATCACCAAGTGACCTGTAATTTTCTCCCAGATAATGTTTCCAAAAGCTTCCCCAAGTGAGAAGGTTAAACTGACTGACCTGCGGTTGCTGGGTTGATCCTTGTATTCGTTTGTTGGAAGACGAGTGTAATATTTGCAATTCTTCTGCCTTCTAATCCATGCACTGTTCTTCTAGCTAATTGCAGTAGGTTCCAAAACCACTCATGAGCGCAACAGACCTGCTTCAGGAATGAAGCACCAGAAATACTGGAAAGTTCTAAGTATTATTACAGTGCAAATAGACACTCTAATTTTTCACTGGTTGGGTTTTCAAATGGGATAATGGCATCTTCTGGGTATTGCTTCCTCATCACAGAGACCATTCTTGATACAAAAGATAGGAACAACTGTCACTTGGCTACTACAAGGTGAACTCCAAGTAACACAGCATCCTGCCTTGGAAATACCTGTATATTTTCCTTCTCCTGTGTTGCAGGAAACATTCATTATGTTGAGCTACATTCATTATGTTTATGCCAGTATTCTCCACGTGCACAGAATGTTCTTCCTTGTCACTCTGGGCTCTAGATGTTGAAAGTTTCCGCTGTTAACCCAGTTCCATCTCCCATTCATGAGTGATAATGAATAAAGGTAATCCTGAATCCTTCGAAGGTATGGTACGTTTATTACTATCCTTCTGCTGTTGTTCATCTCTATGTCCCTTTAAATATAAAGTTACAAAAAACAGAACTAAGTCCATTGCCAAATATTTTTCATGCATCCAACTAAGGCCTAATACCACACACTATCTTTGAGCACTCTCCTGGTGTCTGTCTGCCTCCTACTTTTACCCATCCTGTTTCTTTGACACCATGCTCCCTCCGTGAACCTAAATTTTGTGTTCCAACAGGCAATTCAGCCACTGAAGGTATCATTTCTTTTTATTATGCAGACTATTCCAACGACAAACAAGGTCAAAAGTCAGGAGGTAGAACTCTAGCTTATTTTCCTTTCCACCCGCCTCTTCAATTCTAACACCAACTTGGTAGTACAGAGGCCATCATAACATATTGTTAAGAACCTACTTGATATCATACCATTCTTCTGCTCACCAGTGAAGCCTGCACACATTATCCCTTAACCTGATACAGTGCCACATATTTGCTGCAACTTGATCCTTTCTTGTATCGTAATGCAAGTCTAAGTTATTTTAATGCATCAATCATTCTATAAAAGAAGCTGATTTCTACAGTCCTGCTGGAATTATTTTGTTTTTCTTCTTAAGTCTTCTTTCACAAATTGCTTGTTTTCTGTCAGATACCTGAAGGTTGTTGAAATGGATGAAATAAAAGTTGAAGAAGCTTGAAATGAACTTAATGCTGTAGATGAGGTTGATATGGGCTTTGTGGGAAGGGAAGGTAGGGAAAGGAAATAGAGCAAGAGAGGGGCAGGGGAAAAGGTCCTGAGGGAACTAGTTGATTGAGATGGTGGGAGAGATAGAAGTATTGAGGAAAATGCAGCAGTGTAGTAATTGTAGTTTGTGCATTGAGATTCAAGTCATAGCCTTTTTCCAATTGAGTGACTCTTAGCAGTTTTATACAGCTGACATACAAGGAGCCCTTTGATCCCAGTTCATTGAAGACAAATGACAGCTACTTAGTGTCCAAGGGGCTTGCTGGAAACAGAGCCTACAATATATTAGAATGTGACCTACAGCTTGTCATTTGCTCTGTTACAAGGGCCAAGTCACCCTGGGTCAGGCACCATGAGGGATCTGCCCTCAACCATATATTAGTACACTGAAGTTATTGTTCTCTCTGGAGCTTAAGGCAGAGTGCTAATATGGGGAAAGGGACTGGGATGTGCGTCTCTTTCTGAGGCTGAACAATTGCCATTTAAGTTGGCAATATCAACGTAAGTCTTGGAAAAAATCATTATCCTCAGAAGAAGTAGGCTGCAGGGAACTTAGTTCAGTCCTATCTTCTGTCTCTGTAATGTGAAAGATCAGGAATGATCTTATAAAGATCACTATTCCTATTTTCTTGTGTTCTACAGCCCACTTTCATTCATGGGTTTTAGGTGTCTCAGCTTCTTGTACTGGGTGGAGATTTAACGGTCTGAGAATAATCATTTGGGATATTGAGAGATGAGAAATGTGCTGAATGTTTATTGGAAAAGAACAACAGTACAGCAATCTCCGGACCTCACTTGCTGACCCAGTGTACAGTAGATCAGAAGGTTGATAGGGCAGGAAAAGAATGGCTGACAACCCTTGCCACATTGTTTGGAGTGAGTGAGCAGGGCCAGGGCATGACTGCAAGAAAGGAAACACTCTATTCCTGTCATTTCATGTCTTTGCAAAATATACAGTGAAACTTATTCAATTTGTCGAAGTCCTTTCCCTGAAATACTTGGAATATTCAGGAAGCTGATAGTTTGCAAATAGTTATTTCAAACTATTTTCTCAGAGCTTAGCCCTATCCACACTGGTTAAGGTTTGGAACTTAACTCTGTTGAGTTCTATTAACAATTGGTGAAAAGTCTTGTCCATTCCTATCAACAGTTTGAACGTGCCTCCATCCAGTTCTGCTTGCTCCTGGAGCAAACTGCTACCCACTTCTATTATGAGACAGAGCCAGGCACATGACTCCAACATTCAGCTCCACCTCCAGCGTTGTCTAGTTCCATTAAATCTTAATCCTGTTTACATCCAGAATTCTTGCCACAGCCATTCCCAACATTGCTCAACCCTGACTCTTTGCAACTACTGAATGCCAGTCATGATCACCTGAAGCCTTCTCCTCCTTCAAATTGGCAATATCTGCAGACCTGCTCCCTTCCACAGCCCTCATCATCCAGATTCCTGTTTTTGCCCCTCCCACAAACTTTTACTGCCTCATCCTGACCACGTATTGACATCAGATCCATCAACTGTTACCATCAAAAACTCCAGTCTTCACTGTCCCCCTTACTATCAGGAGCCTGGCCAATCGCTTTAACAGCAGGACCTCAGGCCCTATCTAATCTAGTTAATATCTGGAACTATACCTTCACTCGTCAGTATTCAGCCTGTGTAATACTGTGACGAGGCTTGCCCTGTTAAACCTGATCCTGACTCAGTCCATTGATGTTAGTATTAAAAATGCAGGGAAGGAATTAAATACCATTGGCAGAAAGTTAGTATTACGCAAAGTAATAGGTCTAAAGGCCAATTTATACTTCTGCGTCGAATCGACGCCATAGGTACAGCTTAGCCACGTACCCTACACCATACCCTATGCCGTAGCCTGATGCGCACCTCCCCAAAAATGTAACTACGCGTTGCAGTGACACAGACTGCAACAACTGTGATTGGTCCGCTTGGTAGCATCGCATTTTCTCCTACGCTGCAATAGCTTCCCATTGGGCGACTGAAGGGCAGGGAAGGAACTCTGGCTGCAATGCTTTACAGGCCTCCAAAATTATGGAGGACCCTGTGCTTGACGCCAGTTTGCAGCTAGCTGCTACAGCCTGTTGACTTCCACCTGAAGCTAAAACTCGAACGGTGATTGCCAGTCTCCGAGTATACTGTGTGCACACTGATGCAAAAGAAGTGGTTGGAGACGATGAACCAAATCGTCAAATCTACCTGCCAACATCCGAAAATATTTAAAATGCATTTCCTCATCCATGTCTCTCAGTGGTCGGACAATCACAGAAGATTCACCCTCCTTCAGTTTCAGTCGCCATTGTTTGAAATTTGAGTTTCAACACGAAGAAACTCAACACAGTGGCATAGAAATCCCACCGCCAACTAGTGTTTTGGTGGTGAATTGCAGAGCGACGCAGACACACCAACGCAAAGTATAAATGCTCACAACAGCGTAGGCCACTTGCGTAGGCTACGGCGTAGGCTACTACGCAGAAGTATAAATCAGCCTTAAAAGTTGATAAATCACCGGAACCTCATGGTCTGTACCCTAGGATCACAAAAGAAGTGGTGGGAGAGATAGTGGACGC
This sequence comes from Mobula hypostoma, assembly GCF_963921235.1. Lineage (NCBI taxonomy): Eukaryota > Metazoa > Chordata > Chondrichthyes > Myliobatiformes > Myliobatidae > Mobula > Mobula hypostoma. Next base: position 18,772,384 of record NC_086129.1, on the reverse strand, counting down.
AGTGGCTGTAATCTCCCAAATTCCTCAGTTTCTGAAGAGGAACTGGGGGATTAGAAAGCTGCCAATGTAATGCTGTCATTCGTAAAGAGTGGTAAGGAAAAAGTTGGCTATTTAGCTTAATACCTTACTGGGGGAAAAAGAAACAAAATCAATTATTACCAGGTGACAGTAGAATATTTGGAAAACCAGTTAAGTGGAATCAGTCTGCCTTCATGAAGGGGAAGTCATGTCAGACAAAGCTATTGGAGTTCTTTCTGGAATTGTTAGCCAGTATGCATTAGGGGAGCCAGTAGATGTGATATATTTGGATTTCCAGTAAGATGTGACATGAAAGATTATTTTGGAAATTAAGAGCTTACAGTGCTGGAGGTAATAGCATGGATAGGGAGTTGGCTAATAAGCAGGAAAGCAGCAATTAGGAATCAGGGGGTCATTTAAAAGTTGGCAACCTGTACCCAATGGACTGCTTAAAAGATCAGTGCTGGACGGCAGCTGCTTACAATATATATTAATAACCTAGAGGAAGGAAGTGAATGTATATAGTCAAATTTGCAAGTACAAAAGTAGGTGACAAGGCAAGCTGTGAAGAGAAGACAGACAGTTTATAGAGACATATTGATAGGTTAAGTCAGCAGATGAGATATAATAGAGGGAACTGTGAAGTTATTTACTGTGTAATTTAAACTTATGAAACATCATTATTAATTTGCAAGAGACTGCAGAAAGCTGCAACACAAAGGGATGTGGGGATCCTCATACATAAATCACAAAAATAAATCTTGTCAGTGCAGCAGGTAATCGGGAAGGTTAATGGAATGCTGGTTTTTAATTCAAAACGGCTGGTGTATAGAAATAAGGATGTTTTACTGCAATTCTACAAGGCATCAGTGAGGCTTCATTTAGAGTACTATATTTAGCTTTGGTCCCATTATAGAAGGAAAGACATATTGTAATGACTGGTAGGACAGATGGTTGTAAGAAAAATTGAGGGCTATGGGTTGTGTAGGAGAGGAGGGTTAGATTGATCGTGGAGTAAGTTTATACAGGTCAGCACGACACTGGGCTGAAGGGCCTGTACTGTGCAGTAGTTGTCGAAGTTCAGTGCTCTGTGTTCTATCTAATTGACTGGAGTTTCAGTTACTAATGGAGTGACTGAGATACAACAGACTTGGGTTGCTTAGGCTGTGGACAACATTGGGCCCAAGGGTTGACAAGAGTTGACAGTTGATAATGGAAGGAGGTTGGTCAGGACTTCACCTTATGATACCAAGAATGGTTTTCATTGGATACTGATATCACTAGTTTTGCTGGCATTCACCTCATATCCCTGAAATGGGGAGACTGTTGAGGGTCAACCACATTGATAGTTCTAGACCCACCGAGTTTTCCAGTTTTATTCAATTCTATTAATTTTTATTCTCCAGCTGTGGTGAGGAGATTTAAACTCAAGTCTGGATCAATAGCCCAGATCTCTGGCTAATAATCAACGAACAACCACAATCCCTCCTCAACTAAAGCCAGAAAATTAGACGTTAAATTGGGTGAACAATTTTTGCAAGGGTGGAGTGTGTGTGTGTGCTACTGCATGCAACCTAACCACAGGCTGATCTCCTATCTGTTTTGATTTTGTGATGAACCATTCAGAAGTGTATTATGCATTGCTGTAACAAAAACAAAGTTGTGTAACTTGCAGTTCAGATTTTCTAAAACAAATGACCCAGATGTTCTGTATCCCAGTTGAAATGTTGACCTGCAAGAATGAGCAGGGTCATCAGTGAAGGTTCTGACCTTTATTGAGGCTTGGATGGCTGCATTCCCAGGCAAAGCAGCTGAGCTAATGATCGTCCATATTGTCACTGTACTTGCTGCGTGATTATGACCATGTGCCAGGTTTATCTTTCAATGGTGGTGAATGACCAGCAGTTCAATGTCCTAGAGCAGCTTGGCCCTTGATTCTCATCAGACTGTGGTCTTTATGAGTTTGCAGATGGATTAATGTGGGTTTAACTTAAGTTTGTACAAACCCCTGAGCTACTGTCTGAAGGAGAGTTATGGTGTGATGGGTTGGTAAGAAATTTGTCAGGGGATTGCTGATGAGGCAGGTAGGTATATGTCCGGGATTCTGTAATAATAAACAACTACCCTTTCCTTTTAAGGTTCTGGATAAACATTGGCTAGTTCCAGAGTGAAGTTTGAAGGATAAATGAATGATTATTTTTGTCCCTTTTGTATTCTTGCATGTAAATTTTGGTGTTTTTTATTTCCCTCTCCTCTCTCCATCTCCTACCTCATCCCCTTTCTCTCTTGCCCTTCTGAATGACATCCCTCCTTCTCTCCATTCATCCCTTCTCTTTCTCTTTCCACAGTTTGTTCTCTTCTGTCTCTCATTCCCAACATTTCTTCTCTTTCATTCCTTCTTTTTTCCTCCTCCCTTTCTCTTTCCTGTCCATCAATGCACTTCTGGTGCTAATCTTTTTTTCCTTCCCTGAAGATTAATGATTCTGAACAGTGAAGTAAAGTTCCTTCCTCCTTTTCATAGAATCAGAGATGGTGACTGCTCAGTCCTTGTTGCCCAAGGAAAAGCTATTCATCCGCATCACACATTCCAGTTCTTACTCTGTTGGTTTGTATTCATGGTATCTCAAGTGCATTCCCAAGTAATTTTTGAATGTCTGGAAGATTTCTACCTCTCCATACCTTCAGACAATAAGTTCCAGACTCTGAAATATCTTCTGGAAAGGAAGAAAATTTATCACAGGCACGATGCTGACTGGCAGGTTGAAGTGGCACTATTTCAATCTGTTGTAGAGAAAATAGTGAAATAAGTATCCTGGTTACTACCTAATTGTTCAGGAATAATTAATAGGCATATTACAAACATTTGTATTATATTGTGTTGTATTAAGCATGACATTAGAAAGAAGCTCATTCTGGACCAGTTTGCTTGCCTTGTTGATAGCAGTTCCTGGATGGGAAGCAAATTGAACTTTAGAAACTTGACATTCTGACTTCCAATTTTTCAGTGTTTCGTGACTGGCCACAGCACATGTACTGGATATCAAGCCAATTCTCGTGAGAATGTGTATATTGCACATTCAAACTTGTGTATTATAAAAATCAACTATGTTTGTGATAACAAATTCACCTGATGTCCCTCAGATTGATTCAGCGTTGTTTTTTTCTCACTACACTGGTTTCAGTCTCTGGATTGATGTAGTAAGGCTGAATTACGGTTGGCTGGAGTAGATGGCTGATTGCTGCATGTCACACTGACCAAGGATCAGTTAAGTCCCTCCAGTGTTCTGACTTGATCCTTTCCTTGATTCCCACTTGCTTTTCCATGATTCTGCTCTTGATGTACCCTACACCCATGATTAGGATGGCTACTGTTATGAATGTGGGTTTGTTAACTGAGCTGCATGCATTGATGAATGGCGTGTAGTGGAATCTCCTGCCAAAGCGATTCGTAGCGTTGTGGTCTGTATGGTCAATTTTCCATCTGTGAACTTTGTAGAATTGCTGCTAGAATGAGGGTATATTACTTCTGGTGCATGGCCACTGATACAACTTCAGTTCATAGTGGTTGCTTGGCATTGGATGCTTTCCGTATGTTTCATACACAGTAGACAAACACCCTAGATAACCTCTTTGTGAATACAAAACTATATGTCTAACTTTAGAATGTTTGCTGGTATTGGACATAAAAAAATGCATTGCTTTTTACTCAATTCCTTTCAGATCTGGAATGTGGGGATATACCATTACTGACTCCCAGCAGCAACAAGATGATGTCTCAAGCCCTCAAGGCCACATTTAGTGAATTTACCAGGGTGCAGCAGAGACTGGGAATCCCGAAAGGTAAACGTTGCTATTCACTTCTGTGGAACTCTTCTGATATATCACATTGGGTGTTCTTTAGTGAGAAGCTGGACTGACCAGGATTTGAAGGGACTCTCTTCTCCCTTTAGATGAAGACAGGTCATTTATTGTACTGTTACTATCCATTGTATTATGTTTAACATCAAGAATTAATAATATGGGAGAGTGGGGGTGGGAATGAAGACTACCTAAATGTCTATTTTGGTATTAAGTACACACTGGCTTTAAATAAAACTGGACAGCAAATTTTTTCAAAAGTGTTGCTTCCTCAGATTTTTTTTTGTTTCTGGTAGACCGCTTGAAGCTGAACACAAATATAATTTCAGGCTACTTGTATCACGTAGGAATTTGGAGAAACAAGAAATTAACTTTTCTTGAATACAATGCGTTTAATTGCATAATGGTGCTGATGCTTTGCAATAGTTCAACTAAGCTAAAATGTTTTGTTGATGATTTTCATTTGTACTCAAGGCTTCTCGCTTAAGCGTCCAACAATAATCAGCCAGCATTGATGAATTCCAGTTGCCCTGATACCGTTTCTCCATGAATGCAATGCCCTGGTGAAGCCGTGCTCATCACTGACAGCGCCAAGATTTGCAGGGAAGAAGTCTAAATGGCAATGCAAAAAATGAATCTTTAGTGACATGTTGCACTTCATGATTTTGTATGTTTGAAGCATGTTGTCAAACAGCTGCAAATAGTTTAGTGCTCTGTAGTTGCCAAGAAAATTTCCAAACATATCCTTGAATCCCTTCCATGCGATTTTCTGTGGTCCTGCTAGAAGTTCTTTGAATTGCCTGTCATTGATGATCTGTTTGATTTGTGGACCAACAAAAATGCCTTGCTTAATCTTGGCATCAGTTATTCTGGAAAACATCTTTCTCAAATATTGAAATTCTTCACAGAAATTTTTGTGCCTGGTGACAGCAGATTCCATCCTTGCAGTCTTGAACCCAGTAATTCTGCTTTTGCCTTTGACAAACCCAAATCTCTAACTAGGTCATTTAATTTAGATTGAGCTATCAGATGAGGCTCAACTGACATAAAAGGTTCAAAATCTGTATCAATATCAGTGTTGTTTTCCATTCCAGTCTCGTGCATCAAGGCATCTTCATCTGCCTCCTCTAGTCTCCATGTCTCTGGTGGCTTCAATACTAGAAGACTATCATCATGTGGCACAGGTCTCATGGCTGAAGGGAGATTGGGGTATTCATTGGATTTATTGTTTTTGTAGAGAAATCACTCATACTGGTCAGACAGAAATAGCAATCTGTCACATGATCCTTTTGCTCATATCATTGGGACAGTGAACAGCATTGACTTATTAGTATCTCTGACACAAGCTCAAAGATCGGCTGCATGTGTTGCGCAATAAATGCGAGGAGCCCAGGCTTTGTGTTGCTCGCCAATTTTACACCCTAAGTAGAACTCATAGGCTTTCGTAATAAGAGGAGTCATGCACTGTCTTGGAGATTTAAGCGCATATTTGCCACAAATATAACTAAGTGTTTTATCTGTTGCAACATTGGCGAGACACTTTGCTGTCAAAATGAGTGCGCACAATATGCTATGCACATAGAGCATGCGCATCAACGTGATCGCAAACCGATATACATGTAAACGCAATGCATAGAACAGTGTGCGCGTGATGCTTTTATAGCCTCTCTTAAACCTGTCCTGCAATGCAACATCTGCCCTGCCTAAATATGCACAGGCAAGCCTGGACAAGATAGGAAACATTTCATCTTCCATTGTGGGCAACATTTTAATTGACTTGAATTATGGATTGAAATAACAAAAATAAGTGATTTTAAAAAAAATGGTGTGTAATAGGGAGATTTCATGGTGATTTTCATGATCAGCAGCTCAAAATCCAGAAGATGCACCCAAAGGTATTCAGGAAGCAAAACCTTTGTTGTCCAGTTATCTGGAGTAAAGACCGATTTTTAAAAGAAAACATTGGCAAATGGGGAGGTTTGGTTGGGAAGAGGGAATGATGGAATGATGGTGGAATTTTTTTAATAGGTCAATGGGCCTACTAGCCCTTGGAAGCATGGAAATTTGATCAGTTTTGCCCGCTTCATGTCGCCTTGAAGGGATGATGCTAGGCTGCTGCCTTTAATAATTTCAGATGCAGTAGCTCTGGAATTCTGAATCTTTTAAAATTAAAGGTTCTCTGCGGGTGCAACAGGCAACTGGTGCATTCATTGGGTTCTAGAGTTATATAGAATGAGACCTAGTTTTTTGTCCCTACCCATTCAGTGTAACCAGATACCGATCTCTGCTAATTTCATATTCCCATGTTGGGTCCGTATCCCTCGAAGTTTTTCTTATCCATGTACCTATCCCAATGTCATCTAAATGTTGTAATTGCACCTGCCTCTACCACGTCCTCTACCAGCTTTTTCCAATTATTCACCATCCTCTGTGTGGAAAAACTTGCCCCCCATACTTCCTTTAGATTTATCCCCTCTCACCTTAAACTTAGGCTCTCTGATGTTATACTTCCCTACCCTGGGTAAAAAAAAACATGACTACCTATCCTATCTATGCCTCTCCATAAGATCAGCCCACAGCCTCTTTTGCACCAGAGAAAACAATCTCAGCCTATTCAATGTGTCCTCATAACTTAAGCTCTCTAGTCCCAATCATATTCCTTCCAATCTTTTCTGCACCCTCTTTAGCTTAACAACATTCTTTCTGTAGTGTGGTGACATCTCCGGGTGTAGCTTCACCAATGACTTGTACAGCTGTAACATAACATTTCAACTCCTATATTCAATACAAACTGCAGGAGGTAGTCAGTGGGTTCAGCAGCACTTATGGGGAAGGATAAAACTGTCAATGCATTTAGGCAAAAACCTGCATCATGTCCTGATGCAAGGTTTCAACATCAATAGTTCCTGTCCCTTCACAAATGTTGCTCGTCCCGCTGAGTTCCTCCAGCAGACTGTTTATTGCTTCAGATTCCAGTATCTGCCATCTCTTGTGTCTCTTAAAATCAGTACCTTGGCCAATGAAGTTGATTCTACCTTAAGTGATTTATTTCCAGCCCAATCTTTATTGCTCAGCCAGCTGCTTGTTTTAGAATACAAGAACACGGTAAATAAGTAGGAGCAGGAGTGGTCACTTGCCCCCTCAAGATTGCCCCATTATTCAGTGTGATCATGGCAGATCTACCCTAGGCCAAAACTACTCTGTGCCTTAGTCCTCTATTCCCCCCGATCTTTCAAATACTTATGACCTTCCCTTCAAATACTCCTGATGATCCAGCCTCCACATCTCTTTAGGGCAGAAAATTCCACAAAATCACTTCTCTCCGTGAGAAGAAACTTCTACACTTGTCTTAAATGACCAGCTCCTTATCTTGAATCTATGTCCCTTGTCCAAGATTTTCTTCCTGATGAAATACATTAACATTTACCCTGTCACACCTGCTTGGGATCTTACTGTTTTAATAAAACAGTCCTGATTGTTCTGAACTCTAATTAATACAAATTAATCTGTTTAAGCCTCTTCTGATAGAGCAATCAGTGTACTGCTGGAGATGTTAAGGTATGTTGGCCTGGAAGATTTGTTGGTTACTGCCTGAGCAACTGGGTCTTCAGACTATGGTTTTGAACATGCACCGCCTTGAACATGTCCCATGTTGACATTTTATCCTTCAGACCATTCACCACAGTATTGCGTCAGTCCCTTCAACCAACCATCATCCAACAATTTTCCTCTGGCCCCTCCATGCCCCCATGATCTCTTATCCCTTACCCTCGGCTTGGTGCAGGTCTCCAAAACCAACAGTTCACTCAGTCCCTGATGAAGGCACAGATTGCCAACACCCCAACCCCTAATCTGACCTCTGAACTGACCCATGGCCCAGTCAGCCTCTGGCCACCAGCCCTCCCTCTCTCTTCCTTGACCTTCTCAGCCCCAACCTCAATCCTGGGCAGTATATTTCCATCAACCAAACAGATGGTGGTCAGTTAATGTTCTGACTCATTAGTGTGCACTGAAATACCTGGGCCCCAGTGGTTTTTATCAAAAATGCCCCTTTGACAATTTCCTAGCTCATTCTTCAGCACTGTCCGGGAATTTAATGTTTTATTTTTTAAAGAAACCAGGTCAATCTTTCCAATCTTCTTCCGTCTTCCATGGAACTTTCTCATAGTAGACCATACAGCCCAAGGTCTGAGATCAATGATGGCTGCTGTCAGATAGCGTCAATCCTTGTTGTAACATTCTGCAGACCCTCGGCAATGGCTGGATGAGCATGTGAGCCACTGGTTGGTCTGGGCTGTCAACGAATTCAGCCTGAAGAATGTAGACTTCCATCAGTTCCAAATGAATGGAGCCAGCCTGTGTGCCTTGGGCAGGGACAGCTTTCTCGAACTGGCTCCCGACTTTGTCGGTGACATCTTGTGGGAACATCTTGAGCAGCTTCAGAAAGGTAAATGCCAAGCCTTTTCACTGTGAATTATGATGGTTAATATGTCTCTCTGATTTAGCGTAAGGACTAGCAGCTATTATAATTTATTATTGTCACATGTTTATTAGTTGTTTTGCATACCAGATAGCTTATGCCATACTAAAATACATCAAGGAAGTGAAAAGAAAATAGACTGCAGAGTAATGCGATGCTGTTGCAGAGAGGTGTAGTACTGGTAGACAAATAAAGTGCAAGGGCCACAAAGAGGTACAATGGGAAATTGGTAGATTTCAACCTACAGCGTAGAGTATCATGCACTTCAGCCTGTAAGAATGCAACAACTTACAGAATATGACCTCCTGCTTCAAAATGAGGCACTTGGAGCCCATTACAGAAACCCTGTATGTCCACAGAGAGTGGGTCAGTGTACTCTGTGTGAGTACTAGCTTATAAACATTAAGCAATGCAGAGTGAAATTGGATTAAGTATTGGTGTGGTCGAGGAGTGTACAATCCCATCATGGTTATGTTTATAAGGTTCCATCTGGTGTGTCTGCTTACCACAAGAAGTCAGGATAAATTACAGACAAGAGCTGTGTACACAGCTGGAGTGCAGAGGATTTTGGTGCCTCTACAATTTGTGGTGTACTTCATGCATTTCATTTTCAAATATTGTTCTCCTGTGCTTAATTATTTGTGTATTGCCCACTTGATTATGGGGGTCAGTCCTATCCTGTTAGGGTTTACTCCCACAGATTCACTCTCACTCAGTCACTCACACATTCCCTCATACAACCATTCCTACCAGAACGGGAGCATGTGCATAGATCAGTTAAATTGGCCATGGGTGCAATGGTGCATTTTGATGTGTTGTGTTCCACAATACACCTTCCATCAGAGTGTGACAGAACTGGGATGCTTGGCAGTGAAAATCAGGCTGTGGGATCTTTTCACAAACAAAGATGTGCAGGAAGAGTGGGTAGTTCAAGTAGTGTGCTATTAGTCATGTAAAGAAGGTGCACTTGGACTAAATCATGTTATTAGCACAGTGAAGAGGGAGCTCTAATGAGCTGCATTTGTCCTGGTTGTGTTTGATGGGAGTGTTGAGGGAGCATTGTTATCTTGTAATGACTGTGAGTTTCAGAAGCTGAGAGACTGGGTGCTTATAATGTCCTTGTATATAACCATTTTCCTGCTTCATAAGTATATGAAACCTTTCTCCTTCAAAAGTGTTGATTGCTGAATGTGTGACTTTCATTTCTGCCAGAATGTCAAGAAGATGTAAAGCCCTTTGTGGTGAATGGAGTGGTTTCCAATTACAATGATAACAGCCTCTTTACTTCCTACCCCATGGGTAAGTTACAGGCGAACATTAGTTCAAGGTAATAGGAGTCTGGGATGAGGGGATTACTTTGGTGACACAGACCTGCTTATGACATGGGTAGGACTCTGATTCGATCTTGGGCACGTAGGATCCAGACATAGGCTTAGTCACACATGTGTCTTGGGCTCAGGCCCATCTGTGGGTGTGGGTATTGGACAGTTGCAGCTCAGGTTTATTTTCTGTTCTCGTCCATATGGATAAGTAAATGCCGGTCTTTGGTACAGTCACAGATTCAAGGTCCACCTCAGCTTTGGATTTACTGATGTGATATTTGGCTCCACACAACATGTGGAGCACAGGTGGGTGTTGGATTACAAAACAGATGTAGGTATCGGCTTACATTCCAGAGTTGGTGTGCCGAGTTGCAGTTCAGATGTGGGTGGTCGTGCTCTCATTCACGTGTCAATGTGGTACGTTATCCCATGCTTGGATATTAGGTTCTCTCCTAGATATGGTTGTTCAAGTTCATTTAATTGTCATTCAACCATACGTGAATACCCATGAATACAGCCAAGCAAGACAGCATTACTCTGGGGCCAAGGTGCAAAACACAGTACCATAAATCACACACATACACAGCACAAGGCACATAGAGCATATATAGGATAGCAGTAAACATACAGTCACACAAAAAAAAAATAGCTTTAGTGCTTGAGTGACATGTCTTGTAAATAGATACTGCATGTGTGTTATCGGCAAGAACAAGCAGTTCTCAGCAATTTGCAGACGAACGTATGCATGCACGCAATCCTGCGATCAAACACTGGAGGGCAGCACTGATGGGAGGGGCCAGCCCTCAACCCAGCATGGACGCCATGCAACACTGCCTCTGGTGTCTCCTGGACTACTGCAACAGGCAAGCCCGCGACTTGAGGCCTCGTCCTCGCTACAGCCGAGGCCACCCAGCTCCCCCACCATCTGTCTTTCCAATAATCAAGGGAGACGGACTTGCTGTATTTTACATTGTCAGTTGGAGACCGACACAGAAGTAGTTCTCAGGATCTTCCCAGATGCAGCTGGTGGGCTTTGCTTCAGATCTAGTTTGCAGGATACATACCATATCTGAGAGTTCAAGCTAGATGTAAGCGTCAGGCTCTGCTTCAGATATATCTGCTGGGCTCAGGTGTGGCCATCAGCTGTCTTCCAACGTGGGTGCAACCATCAGACTCCAGCCCAGTTGTAAGTGTCAGGGAAAATTCCCCCAGTAACTTTGCAGTGACTATTGGGCTAAACCAGCCAAACACATCGATTGTTAGTGACCCTGGCCTGGGCCCCGACTTGGTTAATGATAGTAAACTCTTGTAGGGAAGGGCGAGTATTTTTGTTGCCCATGAGGACAGGACTAGTCTTGTTACTCCTTGCATTGGAAGTCATTGCCAGCAAAGCAAATTATTTTAATAAAGCAGAAAACACTGGTCAGGTAGTATCTGTGGAAGGAGAAACAGTGAATGTTTCAGATCAAAGCTGCTTCCTCAGAACAGTTCAGATTCAGAAGATTGTGAATTGGGATCAGTGTGACTCAGGCCATTATGAATTAGGGATGGTATGAATCAGAAAGGGTGCAAATTGGGACAGTGCGTATTGGAATTGTACAAACCTAAGACTGTGTTTATTGGAGAGAATTAAATTAGGGCTCATGTCCTTCAGGGGTAGTGTAAACTGGCAGATTGCGAATAGGACTGTATGACTTTGTGAGCTTTATAGTATAAGGCACAGAGTGAATTAGAAACAGTGAAGATGGGACAATGTGATGCAGTTCAGTGTGTAAATTGACATTGTGAAATGCAAATGTCTACAGTAGGAATCAGTGTGGCATGAATCGGAAATGACTTGGGATATGGTGGACTGAGATGGTGTACAACTGGGATTACCAGTGGAGTATTCAAATGGAATAACTTGGAGATTGTGAGAATCAGGCCACCAAAAAGGACAGTGGACACTGGGGACATTGTGAATGATGGGTGGTGTGAATTATGACAGCATAAGTCAGGAACTGTGCAAATTAGGAGTGTGTGAATCAGGAAAGATGAATTAGATGGTGTTGTGAATCGGGTGGGATGTGTGCTTCGGTGCAATGCTCAATCTGGGAAGGTGGGGATACGGGAGGATGAAACACAAGGTGATAAGTGAAACTGGGAGTGGGGAGGGGGTGAAGTAAAGAGCTGGGAAGTTGATTGGTGAAAGAGATACAGAGCTGGAGAAGGGGGAATCTCTTAGGAGAGGACAGAAGGCCATGGAAGAAAGGGAAAGGGGAGGATCACCAGAGGGAGGTGATGGGCAGGCAAGGAGATCAAGTGAAAGAGGGAAAAGGGGATGGGGAATGGTGAAGGAGAGGGCGGGGGAGAGCATTACTGAAAGTTTCAGAAGTTGATGTTCATGCCATCAGGTTGGAGGCTGTCCAGGTGGAATATAAAGTGTTGCTCCTCCAACCTGAGTGTGGCCTCATTGCGGCAGTAGAGGAGACCGTGGACTGACGTATCGGAATGGGAATGGGGAGTGGAATTAAAATGGGCGGCCACTGGGAGATCCCGCTTGTTCTGGTGGATGGAGCATAGGTGCTTGGTGAAGCGGTCTCCCAATCTAAGTTGGGCCTCACCGATGTACAGGAGGCCCCACCAGGAACACCAGACACAGGATATGACCTCAACAGACTCACAGGTGAAGTGTCACCTCACCTGGAAGGACTGTTTGGGGCCCTGAATGGTAGTGAGGGAGGAGGTGTAGGGGCAGGTGCAGCACTTGTTCCACTTGCAAGGAAAAATGGCAGGAGGGAGACCAGTGGGAAGGGAGTCGTGTAGGGAGCAATCCCTGTGGAAAGCAGAAAGTGAAGGGGAGGGAGAGATGTGCTTGGTGGTGGGATCCCGTTGGAGATGGCGGAAGTTATGGAGAATTATATGCTGGATACGGAGGTTGGTGGAATGGTAGGTGAGGACAAGAGGAACCCTATCCCTGGTTGGGCGGCAGGAGGATGAGGTGAGGGAAGACATGTGCGAAATGGAAGAGATGCATTTGAGGGCAGCGTTGATGGTGGAGGAAGGGAAGCTCCTTTCTTTGAAGAAGGAGGACATTTCCTTTATTCTGGAATGAAAAGTCTCATCCTGAGAGCAGATGCAGTGGAGACAGAGGAACTGAGAGAAGGGGATGGCATTTTCACAAGTAACAAGATGGGAAGAGGTATAGTCCAGGTAGTTGTGAGAGTCAGTAGGTTTATAAAAGACATCAGTAAATAAACTGTCTCCGGAAATAGAAACAGAGAGATCGAGAAAGGGGAGGGAAGTCTCAGAAATGGACCAGGTAAATTTGTGGGCAGGATGGAGATAGTGTAAAAGAGCAGAAGTGTTGAATCAGAATGTTGTGAATGGGGTACAGTGAGAATCCGGGATAATCTGAGTCAAAACGTCAGAGCACGAATCAGAGACTCTGTGAATCAGGCAGACTGTGAATGGGAGGAATCAGGGAGTGTGCAAAACATCACAGCATGAATGAGGGATGCTGTATGTTGAGCCAATATAAACCATTCAGACAATGTCATGAAGTAGGAATCGTGTAGGGAGTGAACCAGGGTGTAAACTAGCTGTGGTGTGGTATGGGGAAATGTGAGTTGTGAGAGGTGTGAATTGGGTTGGTGTGAATTGAAATAGGTGTGAAGTATGGGTGGTGTGACCTGGGGAAGCTGTGAAGGAGATGTGAAAAAGTGTGGTATGAATTGGAACAGATGTGACAAACAACCTGCTGTGGATCATGCAACATCTGCGGAGGTAAACGGAGGGTCGATGTTTTGGGTCGAGGGCCAGCTTGACCTGTTGAGTTCCTCCAGCAGTTTGACTTTGCTCCAGATTCCAGCACCTGCAGTCTCTCATGTCTCTGAATTGGAGATAGTTTGAACGGCGAGGTGAATATTGAGTTACTGAGTGAATTGTGAACTGAACACTAGTGGCATGCCATTATGATAGAATGGCGGAGCAGGCTCGATGGGCTGACTAGCCTAATTCTGCTCCTGTGGTTTCAGTGTGAAAAGCTGTGACGGTCCGAGACACAGTCACACAGCACAGAAACAGGCCTTTCGACTCATATGATCAACGCCAACTAAGCCACCCGTCCAAGGTTGTTGTGAATTACTTTGGTGTGAAATGATGGAGGTTTGAAATGGGGAGCAGGTGAATATTGAGGGAGCTGTCAATTGGGATGTTGTGAATTCGGGGAAATAAATATTAGAATGATATGAACTAGTGTAGTTGTACTGTATACTGGATTGATGTGGATTGGGGAAGTTGGGCTGGATGTGGTGAGAAATAGAATGGTTCGAAGCAAGTCGAATGTGACGAGGAATGATGTGGCTAGGGATGATGTGAACTCAAGTTACTTTGCAGGGAGATGTGAATTGGGGGGAGCTGTGATTTGAGGGATATGAACTGGGAGGCAATGAATTAGGGGAGATGGGAATTGGGACAATTTATTTGAAGGCATTTTATTTATTTATTATTTATTTAGAGATGCAGCACGGAACAGGCCCTTCTGGGACAATGAGTCGCACCACTGAGCCTAATCACAGGACTATTCACAATAACCAATTAACTTACTAATTGGTACATCTTTAGACTGTGGGAGGAAATCAGAGCACCCAGAGGAAACCTGCACGGGGAGAACGTACAAATTCCTTACCGACGGTACCAGAGTTGAACTCTGAACTGCAGAACACCCTGAGCTGTAAAAGTGTTTCGCTAATCCGCTATGCTGCCCATGGCACTTGAGTCAGGACTTTGTGAATAGGGGCTGTGTGAGGAGGGAGCCAGAGGTAGCATCAGCCAAGGGTGCTTTGAGTTGGAGGATCAGGTAGTCCATTGACTGTTGGCCTATTTACTACTTCAGGCAAGGATCACCTTCTAACACTACTACTAGGCATAGCAGAAGTTGTCAATTCTGTGTTTCTGAGGTTCTGATTTCACCCTCTCTCTCCACAGGTTATGGCATCGAGCATGCCCAATGCGTCCCTCCTTCGGAGTATTCAGACCCAGGATTTATTACAGAGTCCTACCAAACTTTGCATCCCATCAGCTCGGAAGAACTGCTCTCACTAAAGTACGAGGCGGATTATCAGGCTGTGATCAACCGCGATGCACCTGTGGACGCACTGCAGTCTGAGTATTACGTCAAGCAAGAGGTGGTGTCCCCCGATAACATGTGTGTGGGCCGGATCAGTCGAGGTAGGGTGGCACCGTGGGATGGGGCTGGGTGGAGTGCTGTCCATTTCCTTCTGAGATTAGAGGTACACTGGATAGGGAGAGTAAGAGAGGTGCAGCTACCTCTTGTTGAGGGTGCCTGTGGGCAGGACTGGCATCCTAAACAAAATTAAAAGTAAAATCAATATTGTCAAAGTTATCCCCTTTCCTCATCCTTAATTTGTCACTTATTCCTTTTGTAGGTTTAGTGATTAGGGAGGGTGTGTGAAAGGTTGTTTCTTCAGCGGTCAATTGACAGGTCTGTTTGCTTGGGGCTGTTGCACCCAGGGGACAGACTGAAGATGGAAACACGAGGTTGGGAATGTTCAGGGTGCAGGGCAGACACATCGTTAACCCACCAGGAATGCACACAAATGCCACTGATAACTCTCGGGTGTGGAACTGGGTTTGTGTGGGATGAAGGCTTGTGGCTGGAATTTTCTTTAACTGTCGAAAGAAATGATCTGGACTGATGGCCCCTGGGAAACACTGAGTTCTGATAGGTGAGCACAGATGGAGGAAGGGAACAATGACTTATTCTGTAGTGCTGTGCTTTGTGAATGATTCCCATTTTAGGAGATGGATGCCAGTCTCCGGGATCTGTCCTGAGCTGGATTGGAACTTTGTCCCTCCTGGATGTCTTTTTTTCCTGAAGAAAAGATGGCAATTAAGAAATAGTTGCAACATTGGCCACCAACTGATGGCAGAAATTAACTACCAAATATCTAGTTATTATAGAGAAAGAGCACTTGTTTCAAATCAGATATGTAGAAGTTGCTACAAGGGCAGTGCGACAAGAAACTGACTGCAGATTCACAAACAGAGGTTTTGAGACTAAGGATTGTACAGAGGGTTGTTTAGCAGTGAATAGTTGTGAATTTCTGTTAATCCTGGCTGCTACAGGAAGCCTTTTGGAACTCTAATGTCTTTAAAGGTGTGCGGAGAAGGTGAAATTTCCCAGCTCTACTGTCATGATAAATATATATCACTGTATTAAATAGGAACAGGAGTAAACCACTCTCCCCTTCAAGCCTATTCCACGAGGCAATTAGATCATAAACCATTTTTATCCTATCTTTATTTCAATGCTTTGGTTCCACGATGCCTGACAAACAAAACTATTAATCAGTGTTTCAAATTGAACCTCATCTCAGCACCTCTTTTCGGGACATGTGTTAGTGTTCTGCTAGAATGGTTGTGAGGAAGTATGACCAAACATCACCCAAATGCCTGAACAGAATTTTGCCTTGGTTTTAGACACTCCTGTAAAGGGAAAAGTTTTGCCACCTGATCAAATAACTTTATCATTAAATCGACTGAATCATTAGGAATTCATCATTCGTCTGGGCAACCTGTCCTCACGACTTAACCTTTATTGCACTGCATTTTGCCAAAACAGGGATATTTTAACTGAGGGGTGGGCTTTAAAGTGCATGGTTTCCAGATATGTGGGTGAAATTGTGAAAAAAATGTTCAGGAATAAGAGGAGGCAGGTAGGTTAGAAGTGGAGAGCTCTGAATCATCCCACATCTGTAAGTAATAGGTAAGAGAGTTCAGCTGATGCTTCAGGTATGCCCTGCATCTGCTTTCAGTTTTTTTCTTTCCCCACACTACAGTTGTTCACTCACCTGGGAGAGGTAAAAACTGGGTCAGTAAGGGAGTTAACTGTGAAGTTCCACACCAACTGACCCAAACAGTCAAAACCCAAGAAATCACACAAGAGCAAGTGTGCATGCTGGCGTAACACTTTACAGCGACAGTGACCCGGGTTCGATTCCCGGTGCTGTGTGTAAGGAGTTCGTGCGTTCTCCCCATCACTGTGTGGGATTCCCCCACGTTCCAAAGATGTATGGATTAGTAGGTTAATTGGCCACGTGTGTAATTGGCCGGTGCGTGTTCATTGGACTGGAAGGACCTGTTACCCAGCTGTATCTCTAAATAAATTAAAAAATTATAACTAGCTATTAAACTATCCACATTCCTTTCTGCCACCAAAGAACCCACTCCTTTTAAGTGTATGGGGCAGATAGTTAACCAATAATCAGCAATGTGACTTTTTCAGAAGGCCTGCCTAATGCAAGTGTTCTTTTCTTATTTTAATAGCTATGTTCTATCCTATCTGTGATTTTCTTTTTAAGGAACAAAAGCAAACTTGTAGTTTTATGTTCTTTTCCTGCATCTTTCCCTTAATTCCTGTGTATTTTACCTACTGTATATTGAACTACTTCATATCTTCACATGCATGAATAGGATAGCAGATGTCTGATGATCCTATAGTAATGAGAGGAAAATGATGCTTGTTGTCAGGGGAATTTGAGCAGGAAATTTGGAGAACTCCCCGCTGTTTTTATAAACTGTGGGATAAACATTTTCCAGTTGAAATGAAGAATCCAACTTAAGTTGGAGAACAGTGCATCTGATGCTGTGGTGCCCCTTTGTGGGAAATTAAATGCTGACCAGGGTAGTATGATAAGCTTCGACAGGGTTGAGTGGGAATCAGGGACCTTCATAGTGCAACCACGTACAAGTCCAGCCTTTGTAAAGATCAACCCCATATCCACAAACTTATCCTTGATTTATTTTTCATTCTAAAATATCATTTCTCTCAATGCTATTGTAATGGATATTGTTCTTATAATTGCTTCTAGTTGAATATTTTGTACCCTAACTTTGAGAAGGGCATTGCAGCAAATACCAATGGTATTTGTGAGATCCACCAATTGCTAACGAGATAGAAGATTGCCAGTGCTGGAAATCTGCAATAAAATAGGAAGCGCTGGAAGTATCGACAGGTCAGGAAGAATCTGTTGAGGAGGTACAGATTTAATGTTTTCAGTCAATGGCCATCGGTAGCATTATTAATGTAGTAAGAGGATATTGGGCTGAAACATTAACTTTGTCGCTCTCCCTGACCTGCGGAATAAGGCCAGCACTTGCTACTTTTAGCTTCTCCAGTCACTCACTTACTGGTCAGTGTATGCCATGTTTCCTGAATTACCTTATGAAGACTGAATAATTTCAGGTTTCTCAAACAGATTGTCACTTGAGCTTCTTCGCTTAATGAAAAGAGCCCACGGTTCTTCTCATCTCTTTTAATTAACCTCCTCATATACTGTATGATATATTCACTATGTTCTATGCCAGCTTTTCCATAAACTTAACATGCCTCCTGATGCAAGGAGCCTGAAGTTGCAACCAACCTAACCAGGTAGAGGCCCGGAGGATCAATATAACCAGGTTAACACAGCCGGTTGATGTAACTCCGTTTGACATTGAGATACCTGACTTGAAACCAAAAATACAGAGACTTGGAAAGTAAAGGAAAACTGCAAAAAGTATAGAATAAAAAGTAAATGCTGGCTTCAATCAACAGATTAGGCAACATCAGAGGATTGTGAAATAGAGTTAATACATTTTAGGCTGATAACCTTTCATCAGTATTCATGATGACCTGAAACTTTAACTCTGTTTCTCTCTCAACAGATGCTGCCCTGACCTGCTGAGAATTTCCAGCATTCTCTGTTTTCATTACAGAGATATTCCCTTTTCTCCAATACTTTTGTCTTGGGGTGGAAAGGGAAGTTTGCATCCTGTTCACATTCAAACTGACAGCTCTTTGTCCTCTTGTTGGTCCTTTAGGTAAGCTTGGTGGTCAGGATTCTTTTGAAAGCATTGACAGCTTTGACAGCTGTGACCGTTTAGCACAGTCCTGGAGCAGCCAAAGCTCTTTCAACAGCCTCCAACGAGTGCCGTCCTATGACAGCTTTGACTCAGAGGATTATTCTAGCAACCTGCCCAATCATAAGCCCAAAGGAACATTCAAAGACTACGTGCGAGAACGAACCGATTTAAACAAGGACAAGCCAGTGATCCCTGCTGCTGCTCTGGCTGGATACACAGGTAGGGCTCACCTTCACCCTGGGTTTATTAGTGTGACCTGTGTGCTACAGGGTAAAACTGGAGCAACAGCTGGAAGGATTAGGATGCATGCGTGTCAATCTAGGTAGCTTGCCAAAGTGAGGGGACACTTATTTGGGATACGATATATACTGAAGACCAGACTAATGTCTGAAAGTACATACTGAACCATAATTTTGATAAATTTGTGTCTGCTGGTGCGGGAGTGAAGGAAAGGCTTGCAATGAATATAGTGCCATTCAGATCCTTGATGTCAACTGCAGCTCGATGGTTGCACTCTCTCCTTGAAACACGTCGGAGGCTAAATAACATGCCCACAACTAGAACACAAAAATAGGCACGTTACTGACGAAGAGGTGTCTTAATGATGTAGATCCATCTGCTCCCTCAGGTGTATCTTTAAGATAACATGCAGTATTCCAAAGAACAGGGAGTTATCCCATTGAGCAATATTTATTTTCAGCTTCTTTGAAATGTCTTATCTGGCTAGTATTGTAGCATTCTCCTTGAGAGTGCTTATTGGGTGAAAACTAACGGGCATATTTTTCGCTGGCTCCATTTCAAGAAGTACTTGACTGAATGAGCGAAGGGCCCTTGGGACACTCAAAAGCAGTTCACAGGCCATCCCATGGAAGAAGCTGACTCACTATCACCTTCTGAAGGGTAATTAGTTTTACTGGCCCTGTCAGTTGTGCTCACAACCCATGAATGAGTTGGTGGCTAAATGGAGCCCAAGTCGATCACTGCCCTTGGGATGCAGCGGGAGGAGTCAGCTGAGTGTCTGTCCCTGGGAGCTAGGTAATGAGCATAGTGATGCTTCTCTGAAACCGGGCTTCAGTTGACAATATTGGATTTATAAAAACATTTTTAAACTGAATATATGAAACATTATATCAAGGACAATTGACAGATATCACAAAGGTAGTGAAGTAGTCTTTGCATAATTATCTAGAAATTTGATATCACCGTTCAAGTTGCATTAAAAGATCCTGAAATTGTCTGTAAACTATCGTTCACAATGTCAGATTGCTGTGGATTCTGGAAATGTGAGGTAACCTCAACTGGATTCTGGAAAACATCAGAAAATGTTGGAAGTACTCAGCAGGACAGGCAACGTGTGTGAAGAGAGATGCACTCAGCAGTTCAAGCTGATAAGCTTCCATCACAATTCAGCAGAACCAGTGATGCGTTATTTACCTGAAACACTGTTTCTTTCTCCACAGATGCTGCCTGATCTCTGGCTATTTCCAACATTCTCCGTTTTTATGTCAAAGTATTAGCATGCTGTTTGCCAGAGGTTGCAGGGGAGGAGAGGGAGGTTGAGAAGGGCAGGAGGAGAGCACTGAGGTTCCTTAAGAAACTCTGAAGTGCTGGTGTTAGATCTCCACTTTATATTGAGCTTGTTTCAGACCCTCAGTGCACAACATCTGACAACAGACAAGTGTTTGACATAGGCAAGTGGTTCAATATAAGAGTGAATACCCTAAGCCAAAGTGTTGTTTACAACTTTGTCAATGATGTGATTTCTCCTAGAAATTATTGTTAATGTGCTTTTGCTCTGGATTGTGTTGATGTCCATTATGCTGACACGGGTAGAGTGAGTGGCTGGTCAGGGCAGATGGAGAAAGTTATTGAGTCAGGTGCTGTAGGAAGTTGGAGACACAGCTCACTGGCGAGTCAATGTCAAGCCAGCTGGAAAGGGAAGCTCTTGGTCCTTGTGGCCAGTGAGCCTATCTTTGAGTATGCTGTCTTTTTAGAGTCATGTAGCTAAAGAAATACAGTGGGAAACAGCCCATTCAGTCCATTGTGTCTGTGCTAGCCACCAGGTATCCATCTGTACTCATCCCACTTCACAGTACTTGGAACGTGGCCTCCTATCTCCTTATTTTTAAAGCAAATTCATATTCTCAAATGCTATTTAGAACTTGTACTCATACTTTAGGAATTTGACAATATAAACATCTTGGTACTGGCATTAAGGAAAAATTGAAACAGAACAAAACTAAACATCTGTTTAGATGAAGTAAACTATCAGTAGGCTATTCTCTATTATCATTAGGTGATTCATTCCAATATTCACATTTAAGTGTGTCTCTTAAAAGCTCTTGAGCAAAGGGCAGCATCTCCATGGACCCTCCTGACCAAAGTTCAAAGTAAACTTATTATCAAAGTACATATATGTCACTATATCCAATCCTGAGATTCGGTTTCTTGTGAGCATACTCAGTAAGTCCAAGGAACACAATAGAATCAATGAAAAACTGCACCGAACAGGGCGGACGAACAGCCAATATGCAAAGCACACCAAACTGTGCAAATCCAAAAGAGAAACTAATAATAATAAATAAGCAATAAATATTAAGAGCATGAGATGAAAAGTTCTTGAAAGTGAATCCATAGGTTGTGGGGCAAGTGAAGTTGAATGAAGTTATCCCCACTGTTCCTGAGCATGGTGGTGTGAGTCCTGAGGTTCCTGTACATTCTACCTGATGACAGCAGTAAGAAGAGACCATTGCCTGGGTGGTGGGGGTCCCTGACGATGGCTGCTGCTTTCCTCTGACAGCTTTTCATGTAGGTGTCCTCAGAGGAGGGGAAGGCTTTACCTGTGGTGGACTAAGCCATATCCACTACTCCTAAGGAGATAGAAACGCTGCCATGCTTTCTTCATAATGGCAGCCAGAAATGATAACACCGAAGAATTTAAAGTAGCTGACCCCCTTCACTTTTGATTCCCCCAATGAGGACTGGCTCATGGACGTCCGGTTTCCTCCTCCTGAAGTCAGTAATCAGCTCCTTGGTCTTGCTGACATTGAGTGAGTGGTGGTTGTTGTGGAACCACTCAGCCAGATTTTCCATCTCCCTCCTATGAAGTGACTCGTCACCACCTTTGATTCGGCCAACAACATTGGGTGTCATCAGCAAACTTAAATAAGACATTGGAGCCGTGCTTAGCCACACAGTTATAAGTGTAAAGCGAGTAGGGCAGGGGGCTAAGTACACAGCCTTGTGGTACACCTGTACTGATGGAGATTGTGAAGGAGATGTTGCCAATCCATACTGACTGGGGTCTGCAAGTGAGGAAATTGAGGATGCAGGGATGTATTGAGGCCGAGATCTTAAAGCTTATTGATTAGGTTTGAGGGGATGATGGTATTAAATGTTGAGCTATAATTGATAAAGAGCATCCTGATATATGCATCTTTGCTGTCCAGATGTTCCAGGGTTGAGTGAAGAGCCAATGACATGGCATCTGCTGTGGAGCTGTTGTGCCAATAAGTGAATTGGTTTGACTTTAAGGCACCAAAGCACATTGTAAGATTCTTTTGATTGCCTAATGAAAGAAGCTTTGGTGGGAGAGAGCACTGTCTGTGGTTCCAACTCGATGGGATTCATGGTGTGGTTGCAGTTCACTTGTAATGTACCTGTCTTGCTTTGCTGATCAGCAACTTTATTATTTTAGTAGATAAACTTGCAAAGAGGCATTTTTTTTTAAACAATAGTTTGTTTTTTCTCGCCTTTGGTTGTCAGTAAAAACAACCCTTTTGCTAGAAGTAGGTCAGATTGTGGAGACTGATAAAAAAAAATGACATGTACTTTTTTTATAAGAAAGTGAATGATGCAGAACTGAATATCAACGATTAGAGCTGTTTCTCAGTGAGTCTTGATTCAGGTACAGGTACTTTTATCCACTCTCCATCCCTTTCTTCCTGCGTCGTATACATTTTGAACACCATTGCAGTCATGTCAATTTAAAACAGATGCATTATATCTTCAGAATTCTGTTCACCAGCACTGCGTTTCTGTGAGCTACCTGATGAAATGATAAAGAAGTGTTTCCTTTCCTGAAATTGGAACCTTACAATGTGAACTACAAAGTGGATGATTTTTCTGGTGTATGTGACTGAGGTGCAGGGATATGGGGACGTGCAGCAGTATCTGAGGACGTGCAGTGCACACCTGGATGTAACCTGTGGTAATCCCTGGCAAGCATGACTCACAGACAATCTTAGTCTCTCAGGCAAACGTAGATCCTAATACTGTTGAAGCATGAGCTATCTGTGCAGGATCCAGCCAGAGGGATCTGGGCAGTGTGAACCGGAAGCGTGTCGTGGTCTGTTTTGTTTTATAAGAACTCGTGTGTGCGTGTGTGTGTGTGTGTGGCAGTTCTTTCTGACCTCTTCATGCCCCGTGCTGTAATCCACTCCCCCGCCCCCCCCACATCCCTAACTTGAGTGTCATTTGAACTGCTTTTGCTCCCCCCTCACGATGACTCAATGTATGTTGGTGTCCTGAAAGCAGTCTGCACTGAAGTATGTGCTGGTAACGTGGTGCTTGTAGCTAATGGCTGGAAAAAGAAGACCGCTTAAACTGGAAACTGGATGAATTGGTATACATTTTTCACATGCGAATTATACATAAAGCCACTTTACTCAAGTTAGGTTGTGTACATGATCATTTCCAGGTGAAGCAACAGGCGCTGAGAAGGTGGGAAGCTAGGCTGTGTATACCTGTGTACAATTCGCCCTTGTGTTGTTGATGTTTCTGTAGCAGTGGTCACACCAGCTATTGCCATAGCTTGTATAGCACTCATTTCCTTTGCTGCTGGCAGAAAATGGAGCCTTTAGGCATGGCCTATAACTTCTGTTAAGCACACACACAGAAGAACCCGAGAACACAAAATGCTGAGACCGCCAAAGGGTCCGTTAAAGTAGCTTTGCTGTCACCCTCTCCATGTCTGTTTGCCTTCCATTGCAAGTGAGCAAGATGGTCAGCTCTTGGCTGGTGGCTTTCCTGCATGAGCCATACAAATCCACAGTCAGCCTGCAGCTTACTTTTGTGTACACCACTCACTACGCATGTGTTGCTAGGGGAAGGCTAGAACGACATGGTGCACAGACTATCTCCTTTCCACCTCCCTGTTCCCCTCACCATTTCTGTTGCTGTTCAGTGGCTACCCCAGGAGAGTTCTTTTGACATCAGCTCATCTCCCAGTTTTCAGTGGACAATGCCGCTTGAGTTTGAAGCTCTCAGTGCCTCTCCCAATTGGTAGGAAACCTACATATTTGGATAACCTTTGTGTTGAGTGGATGTCAGGTCAGTGTCAGTGGGTAAGGAACGTTCTCTTGTAAGAAAAAAGTTTGGATAAATATATGGATGAGAGAGGTATGGAGGGCTATGGTCCGGGTACAGGTTGAGACTAGGCAGAAACACAGTTTTGGAATGGACTAGATGGGCCAAAGGGCCTGTTTCAGTGCTCTATGATGTCCCATTCTAGTGCAGGTATCTGTGTGCAACATACCAGATTATCTTTCTGTTATCATTTCCCCCAATTCCAAGTTTTTTGTTGGTTCTTGTGGGTGTTAGTGCTATGTACAGCATATGTTTTGAGTGCTGGAAAAAGGGTGACTCCCACTTTTCGATGGGTTTTGATTCACTCCACTGAGAAGGTTCACTAATCTCTAGTTGGCAGAGGTTCTACAACCTGTCACCTTAACCCTGTGCAAACTGCAATGAGTTATTCTTGCAACGGGTTTCTGGTAATGTAAAGGTATCACAACACTTGATGTTATTTTTAACTCATCCAGTTTTCTGTGAGTTTCAACAAAAGCATCCGCTACCTACTGGTTTTAAGTTCAAAATGTTTGTGCAGTTCCTTGGATGGCTTGCATGGTAAATACAGCATGGTGAGTGGAGATTGCCAGGTTATCGCAAGAGTGGACTGGAGGAGGTACAGAAAGTTCAGTCAGTGCTCTCGCTCTTGATCAGTAGACGAATAACTATTCATTTAGTGCAGGTCCTTGAATGTGGCACGGCGACACAGTTGAGTTCTAGTGTCTCACCCTCAGCCTGTGACTGTATTGAACAAGTCAGAGTTTTGAGGGGTGTGGAACTAGACTAAGAACCATTGGGAAGACAGAGGAAAGAGGCGGGGGCGGGGGGGGGGAGATCTGTGATCAGTCTCCTCAGCCTTTGTTGGGTAATGCAGGTTTGAAAATGGGAGATAATTTGCTGAATAAAAGAGATCTGCACCCTACTCCAGTCTAAGTCAAATCAGATGACCCTGATCTTTACAAGACATCAAGATAATGACCTCTGTAAAGCTATTAAGGATGCCAAGAGATAATACCACACCAAAATAGAGTCCCAGAGCATCCATCAGTTGTGGCAGGGCTTGCATACTAGAATGGGCAACAAAGTTAAGTCAAGTAGCATCACCAACGACAGCGCATACCCTCCTGATGATCTTAACACTCATCCGGAAAGGATGGAATGGACCACACTCTCTGATAGCCTCCAATGAGCCATAACCCACATTCACTGTTGAAGATGTAAGATCAATCTTCCAGAGAGTGAGTCCATGGGAAACAGTTAGCTTGGAGAGTGTCCCTGGCTGTGTCCTTAGATCTGTACAGGTAAGCTGGCAAGGATACTTGCAAGCTTTTTATATCATCTCTCTGCATCAGTTTGAGGTTCCCACTTGCTTTAAGAAGACCACTGTCATCCTGGTACATAAGGGAAAAAAAGTTAACTTACCATAATGATGACTATCTGGTGGCACTGACATCCACTATCGTGAAGTGCTTCAAGAAGTTGCTCATGAGACATAGTAACTCCAGTCTTCCAGGGAACCTTGACCCACTGCAATTTGGCTATTGCCAAAACAGGTCTATGCTGGATGCCATCTCCTTGGCCCTACACTCATCTGGGACATTGGACAGTAAAAACACCTACATTGTACTATTGTCTACTGACTATATTTCCGCATTTAATACTGTAATTCCAAGCAAACTCATCACCAAACTCCAGAACCTGAGAGTCAGTGCTTACCTTTGCAACCAGTTCCTTGACATACTGACCAGCAGACCACAGTCAGTAAGGATGAGCAACAAGATATACGCCACAATTTTACTAATCCAGGGGTTCCCAACTTTTTTTTATGTCACAGACCCCTACCATTAACTAAGGGGTGTGTGGACCCCACGTTGGGAACCCCTGCTCCACGAGGTTGTGGACTGCATAGCCACATTCTGCTCTAGTTCCATCTCTGAGTTTGTAGATGACACCACCGTAGTCAGCCGCATCTCAAATAAGGATGAGTCAGAGTAAAGGAAGGAGATAGAGAGCTGAGACATGGTGTCTCAACGACAACAGTTCCCTCTGTCAGCAGAACGAAAGAGATGGTCATTGAGTACAGGAAGGAGGATATGGTACACATGCTCCTGCTTATAGCAATGAGTCTGAGGTTGACAGCGATGAAAGTTTGTAAGTTCTAAGGAGTGGATATCACTGACAGCCTGTCCTGGTCCAACCATGTTGATGCCACAACCAAAAAAGCTCACTAATGCCTCTACTTCCCCAGAAAGCTAAAAAAAAATGGCATATCCCCTGAGATCAGAGGGTCCCAAACTTTTTTATGCCATGGACCAATACCATTAAGCAAGGGGTCTGTGGACCCCAGGGTGGGAACCCCTTCCTTAGATCCTCACCAGTTTGCATCAACGCACCATAGAAAGTATCCTATTGGGATGCATCATGGCTTGGTATGGCAAATGCCCCGCCCATGAGTGTAAGAAACTGGAGTTGTGGGCACAGTTCAGCACAGCACGAAAACCAACCTCCCTTCCATGAACCCTGTCTGTACTTCTCACTGCCTCATTAAAACAGCCAGCTTAGTCAATGATCCCACTCAGACCAGATCCTGGAATTTCCAGAAAATTCATAATTAATCTCCAGGACAAGGTTGTGAGAAAAGTAGGGGTAAAACTGGGATAACAAAATTACATTTACTTTTTACAAAAAAGGAAATTCCTTTCTTCTCACCTCCCCCCTCACCGCAATGGGACAGAAGATGCAAATGCCTGAAAGCACATACCACCAGCTTCAAGACGATTGAATGGTCCCCATTACATACGATAAGGTGGACCCTTGAACTCAAACTCTACCTAATTGTGATCTTACACCTTACTGCCTAACTGCACTGCGCTTTTCCTGTACTGTAACACTTTATTCTGTCCTCTTATTGTTTAACCTTGTACTACCTCAATGCACTGTTGTAATGAATTGATCTGTGTGAATGGTATACAAGACCATATTAATATATATATTAATGACTTGGATGAGGGAATTAAATGCAGCATCTCCAAGTTTGCGGATGACACGAAGCTGGGTGGCAGTGTTAGCAGTGAGGAGGATGCTAAGAGGATGCAGGGTGACTTGGATAGGTTGGGTGAGTGGGCAAACTCATGGCAGATGCAATTTAATGTGGATAAATGTGAAGTTATCCACTTTGGTGGCAAAAATAGGAAAACAGATTATTATCTGAATGGTGGCCGATTAGGAAAAGGGGAGGTGCAACGAGACCTGGGTGTCATTATACACCAGTCATTGAAAGTGGGCATGCAGGTACAGCAGGCGGTGAAAAAGGCGAACGGTATGCTGGCATTTATAGCGAGAGGATTCGAGTACAGGAGCAGGGAGGTACTACTGCAGTTGTACAAGGCCTTGGTGAGACCACACCTGGAGTATTGTGTGCAGTTTTGGTCCCCTAATCTGAGGAAAGACATCTTTGCCATAGAGGGAGTACAAAGAAGGTTCACCAGATTGATTCCTGGGATGGCAGGTCTTTCATATGAAGAAAGACTGGATGAACTGGGCTTGTACTCGTTGGAATTTAGAAGATTGAGGGGGGATCTGATTGAAACGTATAAGATCCTAAAGGGATTGGACAGGCTAGATGCGGGAAGATTGTTCCCGATGTTGGGGAGGTCCAGAACGAGGGGTCACAGTTTGAGGATAGAGGGGAAGCCTTTTAGGACCGAGATTAGGAAAAACTTCTTCACACAGAGAGTGGTGAAACTGTGGAATTCTCTGCCACAGCAAACTGTTGAGGCCAGTTCATTAGCTATGTTTAAAAGGAAGTTAGATATGGCCCTTGTGGCTACAGGGGTCAGGGGGTATGGAGGGAAGGCTGGGTTCTGAGTTGGATGATCAGCCATGATCATAATAAATGGCGGTGCAGGCTCGAAGGGCCGAATGGCCTACTCCTGCACCTATTTTCTATGTTTCTATGTTTCTAAGACAAATTTTGCACTGTACCTCAGTACACGTGTCAATAATAAATCAATTTACTAATTTATCTTTGGCATTGCTAAACTTCCTGAGGCTACAGGCAGGAGTTTTTTGCACTCTTCATTGTAGCAGCAAATGTTAAACGTGTTTTAAAACGAGCTTTTCTAACAAAGGCCACAGGTTCTTTTGCAGATTAACTGGTGGGTGGGGCAGCCATGATACCCTGATCAATTGCTCCCTTAACATTAACATTACTAAAGCAGTTTCACTGCTTGTTATCACATTGCTGTCTGTGGATCTTACTTTGCATAATGTGGCTGCTGCAATTCCTACAGTGGCAGTGGTACTCCAGAAGTACTTCACTAGTTGAAAAACACTTCGTAATATCCTGGATTTATGAAGGACAGCTTCAAAAAGTCGTCATTTTAAAAGCTTCATTTTAAATTTTAGGTGGATCAATTTTAAGAAAAGTTTGGATCGGCACATGGGTGAGAGGGGTATGGAGAGCTATGGTCCAGGTGAAGGTAGATGAACAAGACAGAAAGCCAGGCTTACATGAATTTGATGGGCTGAATGGGCTCTCTCTGTGATGTAGTGATCTTTGACTCCATAAATTTGTTAACCAAGCATGTTAAGAGACCTGGGGCACTGGCAGTGATAGAGATTTGGCTTAGAGACATGATGTCTTGAAAGTCAGAATAGACGTGTTTAGTGCTCAATGTTCCAATGGAAATGGAAACCTTTCATTTCTCAACAAGAATATTTAGGTTAGTTGGTTCAGACAGTTTTGGGTACTTGAAAGAGAGGATAAGCTCAAACTTATTGTGCTGTGGTTTTCCGGTACTGGCCTCAAAGGCAATTCTTGAAGGTAGGTGCAGGGCAATGGCAGGCTAACTTGGTTGGACTTTTGGACCGATATCTGGGCCATGACGCAATACATCACTAGACATATTTTCTGACTAATTTTAGCTTTAACAAATTAATTTTTGAAATTATTCACAGAAGAACAGTCAGCTGCACAGAAATAGAGTTCCTTCCTTCAAAACAGTGCTTATCTCAGATGGCAACTGAGTTGCTTTTACTGTTCCTTCCTCTAATTACATGGAAATCACTCTGTCAGTTTGTGATAATCACAGCTCCCATTCATTGAAAATGCAAACACGAGGAAATCTGCAGATGCTGGAATTTCAAGCAACACACATAAAAAAATTGCTGGTGAACGCAGCGGGCCAGGCAGCATCTATAGGAAGAGGTACAGTCGACGTTTCAGGCTGGGACCCTTCGTCAGGACTAATTGAAAGAAGAGATAGTAAGAAATTTGTAAGTGGGAGGGGGAGATCTGAAATGATAGGAGAAGACAGGAGGGGAGGGGTGGATCTAAGAGCTGGAAAGTTGATTGACAAAAGGGATACCAGGCTGGAGAAGGGAGAGGATCATGGGATGGGAAGTCTGGGGAGAGAGAGAAGGGGGGAGGGGAGCCCGGAGGGTGGAGAGCAGGCAAGGAATTATAGTGAGAGGGACAGAGGGAGAAAAAAGAGAGAGAGACAAAAAAGGGGAAAAATAAAAAATATATTAAAAATATATTAAATAAATAAATAAGGGATGGGGTGTGAAGGGGAGGAGGGGCATTAACAGAAGTTAAAGAAGTCAATATTCATGCCATCAGGTTGGTCATGTTTGCACTCTTAATTCTATGTTCATGCTTTATTGCTAGTTGCCAGTGGTAGCCCAGTAAGTTTGAATGAATTTCTGAAAGTTTCACCACTAGCCCATCATTGCCAGTTACCCAGACTCCAGCCTTTCCCCACATTAACCCCCACCCACTGCTCCATTCCTGAGCTGCCCATTATACTGGCACGCATGTTCGGCACAGCATTATGGGCCGAAGGGCCTGTATTGTGCTGTAGGTTTTCTATGTTTCTATGACTGGAAATCAAAGAAAAACATAACTGCTTTATTGATTCTTATCCATCAAGCAGCTTCTTCCAGTTCCACTATTTTTTGTAAAAAGCAAATGTAATTATTTTTATTGTCCCGGTTTTACCCCTACTTTTCTCACAGCCTTGTCCTGGAGATTTATTATGTATTTTCTGGAAATTCCAGACCAATTCTGAATGACTGAAAATTTTAGTGGGAACCTTTACTGAGTCTAGGACAGCTTAATGCCAAAAGCAGTAACAGTAACAGAAGCATTCCTGAAACCAGTGCATCTTTTATTCTATCAGCCTAGCTCACATTGAAGGCAAGGTTATATTTGCTATCAGGCTTTCTTTCAAGCTGCAACAGCCATTCTTACCTGGCACATGAACTCTTGCATAGTTGGGCGAGTTGAATTTGAACCATGTGCTTTATTGTTTTGGCAGTCGATGAGTTTTTGTTCAATTTGATGTACATACATAAGCGTACACGTGTCTGTGTCCAGATATGTAAATGTGTGCAAACATATGCAGGTTAAACGGCAAGGGTTGACTGTCCTGCTCAGCAGGTGGAGTGATCTAGAGCCAATTACTTTTAATCTTGCAGTCAGTACTCTTTTAATGACCTCATTTATTGTTTCCAGTATTTTGACTGTTGAATTGTTTCTTTTAATGACCTCATTTATTGTTCCCAGTATTTTGACTGTTGAATTGTTTCTTTATCTGGAACTATAACTTTGCAAACATATCCAGAGCAGTCTTCAGGTTTGAAACTGCAAACTGAATCTTGGTTTATGAGCATATTCATTGTATG
Organism: Mobula hypostoma; assembly: GCF_963921235.1. Classification (NCBI taxonomy): domain Eukaryota; kingdom Metazoa; phylum Chordata; class Chondrichthyes; order Myliobatiformes; family Myliobatidae; genus Mobula; species Mobula hypostoma. The sequence continues at coordinate 18,741,763 of NC_086129.1, read as the reverse complement.
CTCAAAACTTTAGGAACAGTTTCTTCCCCTCTGTCATCAGATTTCTGACCAGTCCATGAACACTACCTCACTATTTATCTTTTTCTATTTACTTTTTATAAGTTCTCTTTTTTTTTGTCTTTCACTGAACTGCTGAACAAAGCAACATATTTCACTACATACGTCAGTGATAATAAATTTGAATCTGACTCTGAGGCTTTCAAGAGTTTCATCCAAATTTTAGCTCAGAGGAGCACACTGGGCTATGGCCAGGCCAGCATTTGTCATGCTTGCCGATAAGTAAGTAGGCCACCCACAAGCAAAAGCCTGTTTGGCCTCACACTCTGGCGCACTCCTCCACAATTACGCAGCTGCCCACACTGGCTGGGTTCAGATGTGGCGCTGCCCTTGATTTTAGCAAGGCCTGTGCTGCCGTTCAGAGTGCTGTGTTTCGAAGCCTGTCTAGCCACACCATCACTGTGGAGAATGGCAAGAGCTGCCGAGCCGTAGCGCTCAATTCTGCACCTTTTAAATGTGAAACTATTTCACAACACTGACAGAGAACTTGCAACAGATTTTTCTTCAATCTTGCAACTGCTCGTTGCAGGAAGCAGCCACCTCTATATTCCTTCACTCTTAATGCTGTACAGTGAAATGTAACTCATTAACATGTAATACAATGCAGGCAATATGAGGAAATGGCTGCTGGAGTATAATGATTTCCCCAATGTAAAACTAGCCCTTCAGTATTTGTCTTAACAGAGGGTTACATTTTACAATGAATAGTACAGTATATTACTACAAAGCATTATAATACAGGAATGATAGCAATCCAACTTTATGCAAATTTCCCATATATTTTAAAAGCATTTTGCAGGATAGGAATAATATTTATAATTGTTTAACTTATTTATTACCTTCATTATAATAATTTATAATCTTCATGAATGGCTGAATATATTCCATTTGTTTGACTATAGGTGATCATTTAATGGAATGAAAGCATTGTAGTAAGTGTACAGAATTGGTTTATTATTGTCAGATATACCGAGATTGAGTGAAAAGCTTGTCTTGCAAGCTGTTCATACAGATCATTACCCAGTACATTGAGGTCAAACAAGGTAAAACAAAAACAATGCGGAATGAAGTGCAAGATTTACAGAAAAAGTGCAATGCAGCTAGATAATAGGTGCAAGATTACAACAAAGTAGATTGAGGTCAACAGCCCATTTTACAGTGAATGTTTCTGACTCTCAGAGGAATCATTTGATGATTCTCAGGACTGGGACCTGAGGACTGCTTGCACTGGGTTATTGTGTATCAACCATTCAAATGTAGGCTAAAACTATACATTTATGTAGGACAGATATGTTCAAAGAATGTCTCAATGTTGGGCAGTGCTATGTAGCAAGGATTGTGAGGTGCTACACAGTTGCTTTTCTACAATGGGGCTATGAAAGTTCTAATGTAGAACTATCATACAATGACAGCTCTCTGTTGAACTAAATGTTCAAATATAGGGCCTTACTCTACATTAAAATAATTTCTCATACAATATTTTATTATACAGAGTGCTCTAATATAGGCCCATATGTTTGATTGAAAGATGTACAGTATATAAGTAAAGGCAGGTGTGTTCTAGCGGTTCCTGCTTCTTCACAGAAAATAGGGGGTGTTTTTGCTGTAATTTTTTGGGGGATCTATGACTGTCATGGTGCTTCATTCTCTTATCCAGAGTTGCAAAATTTCAAGTCAGTTTCCACTCTATCATCTCCTTCACCCTGACTTATTCCTTTCCTTTCTTAGCTCTATTTCCACTTGCTAGAATAGACAGCTGACTAGTGTCCAACATATAAATCCAACAATAGTCAAGAGGACTGCAGATGTCGAGACCAGAAAATGTCAGAAACAGTCAGCAGATCAAAAGGCTTCTATGGAATGAGAAACAGAATTAATGTATCAGATCAACAGGTTGACCCAAAATTACCTGGATCTGGATTAAATTGCAAGTTGTGAGAAGAGTTGGACCCATGATGGAACTGGCTGATTCCAACACACTCTCGTCCACTGGAGATTCCACACCAGGCCATGATACCACTAGTCAGGATGCTTCCCACTGTACATCTGTATAAGTGTGTCGGTCTTTGATAACGTGCAGAATCTCCTCAAGCATCCTGGAAAATTTCTCTACTTTCCGAGAAGTAGAGAAGATTTGGCAAAACAGTTACAACCCCACTTAACCAGCTGACATATTTAATTCCAGTATGTCTCCTCACCACCATTCATGATTCTGCCAGCAATCAGTAGTGTCATTGGTGAATTAGTTTACATTTTTAAAGGATAGACTTTGATAAATGGAGATGGTAACTGGTACGGGGAAAGACCCTGGAGACTGAGTTTTCACAGATCCACAAGAATCTCATTGAAAAGTGGGAAAAGCTTGAGGAGCTAAAACACTTATTTCTCTCGCTGTTTGCCTTCATGACCATCCTGAATTTAAGATTCATAGGTCTGATCTAATGCTAGAGAGGCACGAGTTCAAATCCCACCATGGTAGGAAGTTAAATAATTGTTTTCTTTGAAAAGCTAGTTCTCAATAATAGTCACTAAGAAACTGCAGGATTTTGTAAAAACCTCTCAGGCTCACTAATGGCCTTAATAGAAGAAATCTAAATTTAAATGAGCATAATCCTAGGCTTTCTGATCTCTCTTCATAACTTCATCTCAGACTCTGTGTAGGATAATTCTGGTTAACTTAAGTGATACTCAATCCATGTCCAATATATCCTTCCTAAGATACAATGGCTAGAACTATGGTCCTCGAGCCATTTAAGCCTAGAATTTTCTGTATGAATTATTTAGTGAGCCCTTATTTTTAGTTCCAAAGCCATTAGATTCATATTTCTTAATGAAATCCATTTGCTGCAGCTTCACCCACTCACTTAAACTTTTAAACTCATTGTAACCTAATGCTTCTGCCTGCATTGTGGATGATTGCTTTGTGTCATTAGCAAATTTCTGATATGTGCATCTCTGTGCCATCACAAAAATTGTTATAAATAAATTGAATAGTTCATCTCCATTACAATTCCTAAGGTACTGAGTCCGACTCAATATCTCTAACTCTGCTGCACAGTTACTTTCTATCGATCACTAATTTTCTTTCACTTCCATGAGCTATAGCTTTGTCTTGCAATTGCTTGTGAGGCTGCATCAGTGGAAAGATGGAATGAGTTACTGTAGAGGTACAGGAGCCTGAAGACCCACACTCCATGTTTTAAAAACAGCTTCTTCTCCTCTGTCATCAGATTTTTGAATGGTCCATGATCACAACATCATTTATTTTATTTTTGTAACTTGTATTCAGGAGCACCAGAGGGTAAGGAGATAAGGTGAGAGAGGAAAATGTAAATAGGAATGGGGAATGGTGAAGTGGGGAGCATTACTGGAAGTTTGAGAAGTCAATGTTCATGTCATCAGGTCGGAGGCTACCCAGACGGAATATAAGGTGTTACTCCTCCAACCTGAGTGTGGCCTCATCGCAACAGTAGAGGAGGCCATGGGCTGACATGTCAGAATGGAAATGGGAAGTGGAATTAAAGTGGGTGGCCACTAGGAGATTCCGCTTTTTCTGCCTCACCTGGAAGGACTGTTTAGGGCCCTGATGGTAGTGAGGGAGAAGATGTAGGGGCAGGTGTAGCACTTGTTCCACTTGCAAGGATAAGTGCCAGGAGGGAGATCAGTGGGGAAGAACGAATGGACAAGGGTGTAACAAAGGAAGTAATCCCTGCGCAAAGCAGAAAGTGTGGAGGATGGAAAGATGTGCTTGGTGGTGGGATCCTATTGGAGGTGGCGGAAGTTATGGAGAATTATGTGCTGGACGTGGAGGCTGGTGGGGTGGTAGGTGAAGACGAGAGGAACCCTAACCCTGGTGAGGTGGCGGGAGGGTGGGGTGAGGGCAGACATACGTGAAATGGAAGAGATGCAGTTGAGGGCAGAGTTGTTGGTGGAGGAAGGGAAGCTACTTTCTTTGAAGAAGGAGGACGTCTCCTTCACTCTGGAATGAAAAGCCTTATCTTGAGAGCAGATGTGGCGGGGACGGAGGAACTGAGAGAAGGGGATGGCATTTTTACAAGTAACAGGGTGGGAAGAGGAATAGTCCAGGTAGCTGTGAGAGTCAGTGGGTTTATAAAAGATATCTGTAAATTAGATATCTCCAGAGATAGAGAGATTGAAAAAGGGGAGGGAGGTGTCAGAAATAGACCAGATAAATTTGAGGGCAGAGTGGAAGTTGGAGGCAAAGTTGATGAAGTTGATGAGATCCACATGGGTGCAGGAAGCATCATCATCAGTGTAGCGTAGCTAGTAGGTTAATTGGTCATTGTAAAATATCTGGTGATTAGGCTGCGGTTAACTATGTTGGTTGCTGGGCAGTCTGGATCGAGGGGCCAGAAGCACCTGTTCCACTCTGTATCTCTAAATAAATTAATTAATTAACTTGATTAATCAGAAGTGGGCAGGTGAGGAAACAAGAAGATGATGGATGGTGAAATGGATAGGACAAAGGGAATATCTCTGTAATATTAACTCAGTTCTTCTCTCACTGTAGGCACTGCCTGATCTACTGGGTATTCCCAGTACTATATCATTGATTCGAGTTTCTAGCTGAAGCTTCAATCCCCACTTCATAGTCCTGGCGTGCATTTCCTCACTCCTTAGGTTCCTTTGTTAATTTCTTAATCAACCAAGAATCCCCTGCCTCCCCCGGCCTTCTAACTGGTCTATGGAAATGTGGAGGAAAATGAAGGGCCTTCTAACTGGTCTATGCCAAAAGTTACCTGGAGACCAACCCCATTTTTTTATTTTATTCCTTGTCCTAACACATGCTGACTGCCAGCTGGAGGCAGCTTCTGGTAGATTGACCAGGTACTTACTGCCTTCTCCACTGGGATTTGCCTGTAGGAACTGCCTAAGTTCCAACTAAGCAGATTCAGCAAATGGCAAGTGAGGAACCTGATTTTCTTTGCCCTCTCCACAATTAAAACACCATGATCAGCAGGATCTGTATCATGTTTCCTTGCAAGAGTGTCAGTCTTTTAGGAGGTTTCTTGCCCCTTCATTTTAAAAACTGTTTCTGTAGGGGTGTACAATTCAGACGCGAGTTTGGCTTCACAGCTTTGATGTTGAAGCACTGTTTAGATGAAGAGCTCCGGACACTGAATAAAACAAAAAGTTTCTTTTAAATATTCTGCTTTGATATTTTTCCTGGGTTGGCACGTGATTCATATTTTTCAGAGAAGCATCGGGGTAACCTTACAGCAGACTTTGTGAAAGACCAAATTGACAAATTTCATAATTAACAAGGGAAGCATCAAGGAAGCCAACAGTCTTCCGCCAATTACTGTATATTTACAATAGCATGAATAATATCAACAGCTCAAAATAATAGCAAAATAATTCTCAGTCTCTGTAACTTTCATAATTCACTAATTGCTTTAATATCTGTTCCTATGCAAATTTAAATTAATTGTCACTATACTCTTAAATATTAGACTGCTGAATAAGTACTCAGGGGTACTGTTGCCAGTATGAACAGTGAGTGTGTGAGTGAGGAAGTGTGTTCTCACACTGAACATGAATATGATCAGTAAGTTACTACAAATGAAATCACATCACTGAGCAGGCTATATAAAGCATAGAATACTACAGTTTAGTACAGGCATCTTGGCCCATGATGTGTGATGACCTTTAACCTACTCTAAAATCAATCTGACCCTTCACTCCCACATAGCTTTCCATTTTTCTATCATCCATGTGCCAACCAATCAATCCGTATTATTTGGCCCAACAAATCCAATCCATGTTATCTTATGCATTCTGTTGTGTCATCCATATTTTTCTCTTTCCTTCAGACCTGTCCATAAAACATGTCAAGCTTACTGCAATAATATGTCAGCGTCTGCATTCCACAGCATCAAGACTCTGTGTGAAGGCATTGCTCTTGCATTCTACCCTGAAACCTCCTGCTTTTAATCATGCACATCCTTTGGTTTTGGCACCAATCCTAATTATACTTTGAGCAGCTCTGTCAAATCACTGCTGAATTCCCTTTGTGAAGCGAAGACAGCCCCACCAAGTCTCAGACTGGGAGAGCAATAAGGACTACCATATTGTAGGCATGAGAATGGGTGGGTTTGAGACTGTGTCGCTGGGGGCTGTAGATCAGGATCGAAGTCACTCAGTGGCTGCCCATTTTGCTGCCACTTGCTTCAAGCTACTCTCACTCACTGCCTGCTTGCATTCTTCAGCAATTGGGTCATCACAACCATAAATGGGGATGCTAGTAAAATCAGCAAAAAATGAGACCTAAAGAGTCCAGCACTGTCACCTCATCCCAGATGGAAACACTGACTCTGTGATTATCTCTACTGCATTTTTTTTTTTACAGTCCCATCAATACATCCCCTTGTTCCCAACATGAGACACAAATACTCCATTTCTACATAGTAATGAACTGATGCTATCATACAACCGTGAGTTTGGCTTAAATTTTTCTGCATTAGCTTTTTTTTTTCTTTTCAGTACGTTGGATTTTGCTCAGCAAACACTGTGCTCATTGTCGGGAATTTTTAGCATATGATCCCTGGCATAAGCTCTATTCTTAGGCATCTGATAGAAAGGGCAGGGTTAATGCAGTGTGAAGTCTATGCACTCCTTGTGATGCTCTTTCATATTTAGCTGACTGTTGGAGGGGACTCGGTGTTTGAGTTGGAATTCTTTGATTACTGTACATTTTGTCTCACTGGGTAGCATCACGGCCTTTGTGACAAAAGAACGTGACCTCCGCCATCACGCCACAGACTTCAAAGTTTGAATTTGGCTAAGACTGAGGATATACAAATGGAAATCTGGGTGATGTGCCAATTAGCAAGCTGAAGCTATCCTTCAATGTGAATGTGAACAATTCCGTACCAGACAACGGAGAGCTTGGCCTGAATGTTTCTGACATTCCAATAGTGCCTTCACTTCCAGATTTTCACGATTAGGTGTATAGCTCTTACGGACACCCTACACTTGTGAATTGTGTTATATACACTCAGGTCCTTTCATCATTAAATGCCCTGCTGATGGATATTAAGCTAGATCTCTCGAGCGGTAGGCTCAACAACAGTCCTCAGTAAGTGAGCATCAGTGGAAAACGTTAGTCATAGTTATAATGGGCAAATCAAATGCCTTTGAATCATAGACGATAACATTTATTTAAACAATACTCCAATTTCTGTAACTGTTCTCTTTCCTTTCCATTATAAACCTGCCCAAAATTTATCTGAAGTTCCTCAAATATCTTCATGATTCTGCCATGAAAGTAATGAAATTTTGGCATGCAGATTTTTCACTGTACTTTGGTACATGTGACAATAATAAACCAATTTACCAGTTTATTAATTTCATTTTTATATCTACTTGAAAGAGGAGATAAATTTAGTTTGATACCTCACCAAAAGGACCTCCGTCAGTACTTCCTTATTTTCTCTGGCCTGTGTTTGCGGAGTTTGCACTGTATGGAGTTACTACTATTTTTGGGAGTGACATATTGAAATTGACTTGTAGTGCAGAAAAGAACATTTGCTTTGTATGGGGAGTCTTATCTGTACCATTTGAACAAGCTGCTCAGTTTATTGGAGAAATCCTCTTGCAAATTTTAGTATGTGTTGACACATGGATTTGAAGATCCTTTGATGAAGAATGAATGATTGGTATAATTACACTGTAGTTACAAATTCAGAAATTCTGGAAAAACTCAGCCAGTCAAGCAGGCCTTTGTTTTAGTCTGATCCCTGTGCTGACTACCCCTCATTATCTGAGGCCATAAGGAGAGCCACAAAGGAGAGTCAGGCTGCCAATAATACTGCTGATATTCTATGTTTCATTTTCCACTCTGCCATATGCAAGGATCTCATTCAATTTTCTCACCATTGATGCATTTTAAGTAGGCATTGCTGTTTTCCAGGACCAGTTTTGGAGGAATCATTCTTGCTGCATTTTCTGTTTAATTGTGTATAAACTGGGACCTGCAGTGTTTGTAAATGTCTTAAATCTGACAAAGAGATTTCCTAAACTATCTTCTCCATGTCTTCCTTCCCTTTTGCCATCCTCCTCACCTATTCCTTTCTATCTGCTCTCTTCCATGCCTTTCTTTCCATCTTTAATCTGTCCATTTCCTCTCTGCTACCCCATCTTTTGTAAAACCCTTCCTCTCTCTTTTTCTCCAAATTTTTATTAAAGTATTGTAATGCACTGCAAGGTGTATAGAACAGGTATGTGAACAATTTATTTCACGATAAAAGCAGGTCAGTTAAACCAAGGTAGTTTGTGTGCATGATTCCCTGTTGAGAGCATGGGGTATAGTCAGAGCCTTTGATCTCTTGGGGAACTGCTAATTAACAACCTTTTCTTCTTGTGACAGGCAGTGGACCCATCCAGTTGTGGCAATTCCTGCTGGAACTCCTGACTGACAAATCATGCCAGTCGTTTATCAGTTGGACCGGCGATGGCTGGGAATTCAAACTGGCAGATCCCGATGAGGTAACAGTGCAGAGACATTGACTCAGCTGCAAGCGTTGTGTGGTTCTTGACTGAACCTGTGTTAGATATTTTAAAATTCTCCTCAAGGATGCAGGTTCAGTACACAGAACGCAGAGCATCTAAATGCCAATAGCCTAATTAACTGGAAATGTGAGAAAGCCAGTCTTCACTGTTGAGAAGCAAAGGGACTGTTTTGAATTTCTTGAAAATCATAAGGTGTTAATTTCTTGAGGAAAATGTTAATGATTTCTTTTTCAGTGTATCTGCCCAGTTCTGGGCTGTATGCAGTATTGTAGTCCATGAGAGGATGGCTGTGGTTGTGGCTGTGTTTTGCAATTGCAATGACTATGGTGCCTGAATTAGTCGCTTAATTTCCCCATCTCTCAATACATTGTCCTTCTTAAATGTTGACCCAATTTGAAAAATGAACCAAAAACACTGAAGTAGTGTTTTCTTGCATCTTGTATGGGATTTCAAATCCAGAAAAACCCCAAGCTTTTGAGGTAAGCTGTTGCGTAACTCCTGCCACTGCAGCAAATGGACATTTTACGATTTTCTGGAAATTAGAGAACTTCACTTTTCTTAATCAGTAAGTGAGAACACATTTTTCCATGGTGCAGTGGACATAAAAGTGTATGTCTCTGAATTTATTACTGCCATTCAGGTCCAGTATCATCACCCGTTCTTTGGCTTCCTCAAGCTTCCATTGGATGGTAACTGGCTTCATCACCTTGACTAATTCACCTGTATGTTGTGACTTGTGCCCAAACATATTTAGAGGTGCTTTAATAATCATAACTCGTCTGAGTGCTAGTGGTACCATGTAACCCAGTACTACCTGTCGGGTGGTCGGCAACTAAACTGGCTCTCTCACCAGGCTTGCCTGGTGAGGAGGGTGGCTAGACACCCTGCAGGACGAGAAACAAGACCTGTCAAAGGGTGGATGAACCCTCTCGTAGGGTCAACGGCCATCTAGCAAACACGTGCCGTGAAGCGCGGAAAGGGCATCCCTTGCATCGAAGCTTGGTCTGGCCATTCACTGCAACAGAACTTCCCCCAGCCGTCTTGGACCCCACCATGCCGCTGGATCCGGGAGGGGATGTTGAGAGGGTGGGTCTGGACCTGTGCAACCCCCTACTCACCTAACATCCACACACGCACACGCTGTTCCTTTTTGAGGAGTGGGGTCAACCCCACTGACTGACTGAAAGGAACCATCATCATCCTATGGGATGGATAGTCAGAGAAAAATCATCCAGTATTGATTTTTCTACTTCACTGATGAACTAATTCAGGTCCAATAAGCAAGCCAAAATATTTCCAAGCCCAACATGAGTAGATACCAGATCTAAGATTCTTCAGGTCTGCACAGCACAATCGCTTACCAACTGAGCTAAATGATGAAAGCCATCCCATTGCGAAAAGGGTTCAATTGTGAAGCCACATTACATGAACTGAGGTTATGTTCCCGTGTGTTTAAAAGATAGAGGAACAGTATTATACAAAATTTCAAAATTAACAATTATTCAAAAGTGTAGATAAAGTTTTTTTCCCCACCCCACTCGTGGCACTTCTGCAATGGGGACACACCATCTCAAAACGAAAGCTAGGCACTTCCAGAGATGCGTTTCTCTTACAGCAGAAAGTGAAAATATGGAAACTCCTCCTCAGGTTTTGAATCTGTAGGAAGAATAGAGAATAAATGATTTTTATTGGATAAGATAATCCTGCAAATTGTATTAGGTGTGGGTAAACTTGAGCTGAAGTGCCAATGGGCCACAATTTAACTGAATAACAAAGTAGGCTCAAGGTGCTGAATGTCCAGTGCCTTTGCTGTTGTTCTAATCTCCTGCCTAAATAATGGACCAGTTGCCATTTACTGCTTTAGCCTCAGAACACCTGTATGCGCTCTGCTGTCAGTAAAAGGTCTCAACAATTCAGAAGGCCATCTGAACCCAGCCCTTTGAATAGTTATCCAATTATCCCTGAGTTCCTACTTTCTACTCACACCTCTGCAGGTAGTTTCCTTTTTCAAAATAAATTAATTCTTTTCTGAATACAACTGATCAATTTCAGGCAGCAAACTCCAATTTACCCCAACTAGCCTGGAATACCTTGGTATAGAGTCAAAGGGTCATAGAATCATACAGCACTTAATTAGGCCCTTCAGCCCAACTCATCCTTGCCAACTCTGCTGCCCAGTGAGCTAGTTCCATCTGCCTGACTGTTAGGGGTGGAGTTAATTGTGTGGTCCAAGCAGATTTTCAAATCTTTGACTGGTGAAGTTCTCATGCTGACCAGGATAGGATGATATATTCAGAGTGAAGTTGATTTCGGTACCATTCTCCCACTAAACCTGATATGATGCAGGAAGCAAGCCTGGCATTCAAGAGAGATCTTCCCAGTGAATGTTCCCTTTGCAGAGAATCATGGTTAGGTCTCAAATGGACTAGATTGATGCTTCTATCATAAGTACACAGGGAATATTTAGAGATGGTGGATAAAGTACAATAACGTTTGCAAGACTTATACCTGAACTGGGGTTTAAATCATCACTGGAGACTGAAGAGACGGGCATATTTTGCCCCCCTCAAAAAATGATAAAGTTTCCAGATGCCATAAACAAAGATCTTGGACATTACGAAGAAACTTAGAGTCATAGAGTTGTACAACACACAGATGAGCCCTTCGGCCCATCACATCCATGCTGACTATGTTAGAGTAAATGTAAGAGGCTGTTTCCAGCTGAGTGAGATAGACCCAAGACTAGAGGCAGAAATGTAAGACGGGGTGATTACTTAAGATATTTTAAGATCACTTAAGGGAAGCAGCCTTCCCTGGAGAGTGGGAGGAATGTGGACAACTCCATGGAGCCGATGAAGAGAATAGTAGAATTGCACAAGAGGAATTTGGATAAATAGATCAAGGATAGAAAAGCAGATAGAAAGGGCAAGCTAGGGAGATTTGAATTGGATAGATGGTCTTGGATAACTGAAACATGTTGGACTGAATAGCCTTAATTGTTTTCTGTAGTCCTAATTCTGTCTTCTATATCATAACAAAATTTACAAAACATAAGTATATGTATGTCTATGTTCATACAAATACATCTATGTTTAGGTTGCCAGGCGATGGGGAAAAAGGAAGAATAAGCCAAAGATGAACTACGAGAAGCTGAGCAGAGGCCTACGTTATTACTATGACAAGAACATCATTCACAAAACAGCAGGCAAGCGCTATGTGTACCGGTTTGTTTGTGACCTCCAAAGCCTGCTGGGTTACACACCAGAGGAGCTACATGCCATGCTGGATGTTAAACCAGATTCTGATGAGTAAGGAGCAGCCACTTATAGGACCGAATTGTAGGCTGCGCTCACATACAGGACTTGTATATGATTTGTTTGCTTAAGCTTCATATAGAAAGTCAAGATTCATCGCTTTGAAGACAAGCATTGGACATCAATGCACAATTCCTCAAAAGCAAACAAAACCAGTTGTTTCTTCTTTAAAAAAATATTGTTTTTGGTTTTCTAAACTTTTTTCCTGCCTTACAAGTTGGACAGTACAAGGATTGCATTGACATAAAACATTGTGGGATATGGAGCAGGCACACTTAGCACAAGAAACATCATTACCACCAATGGACTGTTGTGTGGTTGTTGGTGTCCATGTCCATTAATGGCCTTGGTCACATCAGTGGACTGAAGCTGGTGTCTCAGGAAATTCACTGTGTTCCTTCTGTGCCAGTAGTTTTGTCTTAAGCTCATACCTAAGTTGACCTCAGTATTTTCAGTATTGTATAGACCCTTGCCAGCTGTTTTGACGAAGTGTTCAAGGTCTGTAGAACACATCAGGATGTTTGACTGAGGAACTGAAAACAGGCAGTGACCAACTGAAGTTCCAAAAACCATCTCATAAGCCAAGCCAGCTGGAATCTGCGTTTCACTATTTGTCCAGTGTGGGGTCCATTGCATCATTTATTATCTTTAATTAGGGAATAGTCAATGACAGTAGGAAAGGTGAGGGGAAACCCTGAAGCATTATACAGTACCTGGGTCCAGCTCAAAGACCTAGTATGCCACTGTCTGCCTCACAGCCTCATGCCTCTAAAGCTTTGCATATGAACTGAGTTAAGGCAGTTCCTATCTAACTGCTCCCTGATACTGTTTTATATATATAGAATATGTGCTGTGGTATATTCTGTGTAACTACATAACCTGTTGGGACAGTGTTTTTGAAAAGCTACTTGGAAAAGCAAGTCTAATATTGGCCTCAGTTATCCCAGGAAGGTCCAAGGAAGTGAGGGAGCATTGGGATCAGGAAGAATCTTATACAGTTCACTGCATTCAAATTTGTTCAGACAAATGAAGGACAGCAATGTTTTCCAGCCTCACAACTCTGAATTGTTCTGAGATAGAGTGTTTAATCTGCAAGCGTGATAGATGGTTCCTTGAATTGATGGACATTTCAACCCTTCAAACTTTCCACAGTGGAGGAAGTGGACTGAAAATCTGTTTTTGAAGAGTTGAAGTTGAACTTGAGGAGGAATTCCATTGTTAAGGCCAAGCAAGGCCATGCCAGTATTTCTGGTGACTTTTCTCACTTATCCAGGAGGCTTTATGCTCACTATTTCTTTGCTGTTATCTGTAAGCCAAATATTATTATGTGCCTTCACTTTTGAAGGTTTTTGCATTGTAGATGTTTTCTGGCATTCACTGCGTGACTTCACTTCAAGGTTCTTTCCTCCTTTTTCCTGGCCACATTGTTAAAGATATGTTTGTACCAACCATGGGTAAGTGATGTTGCACCATCTGTGAAATGTCTCTGAGCAATGCCTTCAAGTACTAATGTCTGAACACACTGCGAGTCTGTCAGTGAAGAGCTGAGATCTTACAGCGTATAAAATGTCAGTTGGGTGATTCACAGTTACTCGGTCCACAAGATTACTTTACTCAGAACAGTAAGAGCATGTGTGAAATCCATTAGTCTCCGCTAATGAGAAATGATCTTTGCTCTTAAACTAGTTTTTCTCCAGATTATTTGTTTGTAAAAGTTGGATGAGGGATAAATATTAGCCTGGTCTGCAGATGTTTTTTACTGCATACAATGAGTTTTAATGTTCAGTGTTTCCAGAAAGGTTGGATTATTAAGTAAAAATAAGAAAAGCAATATCGTACTGTGGACAATTCTTTGGTATATTTATATATCACTAGGGTGGCTAAGACTTTTGCACAGTTCTGTAGTAATTTTATGTATCACACTGTACTGCTACCAGAAAAAAAACAAATTTCATGACATATGTGAGTGATGATAAACCTGATTCTGATATGGGTCTCTATTGTGGGCTGAGAGTGGGAAGGGGGCAGGGAGAGGGGAATCATAGTTGGGGAAAGGGGAAGGGAGAGGGGAGGGAGCGGGAAGCACCAGAGAGACATTCTGTAATGATCAATAAACCAATTGTTTGGAATCAATTGACCTCGTCTGGTGTCTCAGGGCTGGGTGTGTCTGCACCCGTGCCACACCCCACCCCTGTCACTCCTTCTCTGCCACATGTCCCACACACCTCCCGTGGCATTCCACACTCGCCACTCCCAACATTCTTTGCTCCCGCCAGATTTACAAACTCGCCCTCCGTTCCACGTTGACAAATACAGTACTGTGCAAAACTCATAAGCACCCTAGCTATATATTTGTGTGGCTAAGACTTCTGTACAGTACTGTAGCTCTGATTGTTCAGTTTTAGGGAAATGTTCTTGTGCCATGTTGATAGCAACAGATTTCCTTGTGAGTTTTTCTTGAGTATCCCTAAATACAGCCACCACCACCTGGGTCCATCTGCCTATGACCCACAAACCACACCTTCTCGTTCTCCTGTGCCCTCCCTCAATAGTTCCATCTGCCCATCTCTTCCTTAATTCGTCTCCAGCCTAGCTGTCTCCACTTACCAGCTTCCAGCCTAGTCTCTACCTCCACCCTCCCCACAGTCAGCTGGCTCCATCTGACCCTTTTTAAATAATTTTTTGTTTTAACCTGTTTCTATCTCATCTCCCGACTCTACCTTTCCTTCTCCTCCACTTGGCTCCATCTGCCTATTATCTCCCCGGTTTGCTTATCGCCTGCCAGACCTTGCATCATCTCTCATTCTTACCCCATTATACTTGCTATCTCCCCTCGACATTCTCTGTCCTGACTTAAAACATTGGCAATTCCATTAACTCCACAGTTGCTGCTTAACCCACCTAATTTCTCTAGCAGTTTTTTTTTGCACCAAATCCTAGTTTGGTCAAACTAGGCTCAAGTAGAGTAAGGCTGTGATTGCTGCTCAAGAGGCATACAGAGCAAATTACATCTTGAGAGATGTAATTTAAAGAAAACCATCTACAACTAGGCTCAAGGTTAAACATATTGGTCATAGATGAAAGGCGGTTCATGACTTGTCTACTTTCTGTAGGTGTTTAAGGTGGCTGAGTTCTCGATTAAGATATGCGTGGGTTAATGTGAGATTTAAGATGATTAAAGTCTGAGTAGAAACCCAAGTCTGAGAACAGTTTTTGTTAGTTGACTGCAGTCAAGATTGGCACCTTGTGATGCAAGCCACCACCTCTGAGCAGAGTGCAGCTATTCTGCACAGACGTATGTCACACTGGGGGTATGAGCAGAGCATTGGTATGTGATAATATTATTGCAAGTGTCCAGAATGCATAGGAAGATCTCATCACATATTTTGTATTATATTGTGTAAATCCAGAAGTACAAATCATTGCTTTAGACGTGCTGTCATCAATATTATACTGTCAAAGGTTCCATTGGCTCTGACTTTTGCAATCTAGGCCAAAAGCTTCAACACAATAAATGATTACTTAATGCAGGTTTAAAGTCTAAAATAGTAGATATAATAAAAGATGTTTTATGTATTTTGTTTAAAACTTATTTTTTAGCTTTTTTTAAAAATAATTTATATTTTTTAAAGAACAAAAAAGCAAAGAAAGCTGGTGCTTTGAAAACTAAAGTAGCTTAGTGATGTAGCGATCTCATTGGAGCAGAGTGAAGATTCCTGTAAATGTAGTTGCTGATGCTGGCACATCATGTTGCTGGAGATATCTTATATGACTGTACTCTTACTGCAGTTTAATTCTGTTTCAAATTGTGGTGATGGTTCATTAAATAAAGAGCTGTGAAACGTGGATTACTTTCGACTCCAATGTAATACCAGTGCCAAAATTATTCAAAGATTTTTACATCAAACGTGTTAGAATCTACCTCTTGTAGCTCCAAACCAAAATCTGCCCTCTGTGGCCTTGATAATCTTAGTGCCTCCATATCCATTTGAGATGGAACATAAAACATTATGATTTTATGAAGTTTAAGAGTTATTTCAATAAAAAGTGCTTATTCTTTAAATTCTGTGCTGTCATTCTTCGTTACTATTATACATTAAACATTTCAGCTTCAGATGAGAGGTTAAACCTACTCCACCAGATGAATGTCAAAACTGCTGTGGCACGATACTGAAGAGCAAGAGATTATCCATCAATCAGCTGGGCCCAGTGCTGGGGCGTAAAGTACAAGCAGTTATTTGAACACAGGATAGAAGCTGCTTATCATGAATCTCTGCTCATTTTCAGATCAGATTTTCAAAACAACACCCCTGAAAGAAACCTAATTTAATTCATATCATCTTCCACCACAATATCCCACAAGTTGCTCAGATAGTCACAGCGTGTGCACCATCCACAAAATATGCTGCAGTTACACACCCAGGCTGTTCTGTTTGCACGTCTCAAACCCACAGCCTCTTCCATGAAGTAGGGCAGCAGACTTATTGCAACAGCACTGTCTGCTGTCTCCCATTAAAGTCACAGACCATCCTACTGTGGAAATGTATAGTAAATACATCATCACTAGGACTTCCTCTCCGCAGTACTGAGTGAACAACTTCACCAGGAGGACCAGAATAACTTAGATACATAGCTTGTAGCGCCTTCTCAATGGGACACTTACAGCTGGATAACCATCACTGGCCTTGCC
This sequence comes from Mobula hypostoma, assembly GCF_963921235.1. NCBI lineage: Eukaryota > Metazoa > Chordata > Chondrichthyes > Myliobatiformes > Myliobatidae > Mobula > Mobula hypostoma. The sequence goes on along the minus strand of NC_086129.1, from coordinate 18,725,170 downwards.
AGTGAAGCCCAGATCCCACCAAAAGTAAGGGTGGTGTGCTGAATTGTTGGGATCCAACTAGCGTACTTTGGGCATTCAGCCATTTGCAGAGAAGACTGATAGGCACTTCTTTATTTGTTTCTTAGTGTGTTTATGTTTTTTTTTGTGTATTTGATAATTTACATCAAATTTGGCATTTTTTACATGCCAGTGTCTATCAGAGGAAATTAAAGACTTTTACTCGTCTCAGACTTTGACGGGAGCTTTGCTTCTCAACTGCTACTGATTTAGGAAGTGAGGGGCCCCAGCACAATTGGATCCAATGCAAAGTCAAATCAGCAGAGAGATGGAGAGAGTATGGATCACAGCAAGCATGGTTCACCTCTGTGACTATACAGCAGGATTCATGGACAAAAGTGAAGAGGGGGTACATGTGTGAAAAATAAAGTGGAATGTCTCTGACAGGGTAAAAGCGGGAGAGGTTAAAGACATTCAGATCCTGACCACAGCCCCTGTTTCTCAGACACAAATGCAACTATTGAATATGTTAGTCCTATGCACACTCACAGGCATGTATTTTATGGTTTGTTGCATTATATCCCCCTTATGCCTTGTATCATAATCCCCTTTGCTGCTGAATTTCTCATATCAGCCTTGACATAGACTTTCTCTTCTGTTGTTTCCTTGTCCCATACCCTGCTGTTTGCTGTTTGATGCAGATGGTGGGCTGAGGGCCTGTTTCCACACTGCCGCCCTATGACTCTGTCACTTTATGATTCACTGTTTTTCTCTCTGCAAAAATGCTGCCTTGTAAATACTTCCAGCATTGTTTATTTTTAAAAGTGATCAGTAGTGCATCTTTGAGTCAGATGATTGTGGGTTATAGTCTTATTCCAGATTTAAGCATAAAAATCCACAGAGCAGTGATGAGAGGCTGCTGTTTGTTTTTTTTGCCTACTGTCTTTTGGAGTCATAGAAAAGTGCAGCACAGAAGTTGGCCCTTCAGCCTATTAGTCCATGACCAGTTGTTGAGACATTGACTCAACCAAGATCCCTGAGTTCTACTTGGAATCAGTCAACCATTTCTCACATGCAAAAAAACATTTCCAGAATCTCCAGACCAAGACCAAGGTAACATGCCAGAATGACTGGCGTCCTGTAGCGCTCACCTCAATAGTAAGCAAATGCTTTGAGAGGCTGGCCAAGGACTACATCTGCAGCATGCTACCACCCACACTGGACCCCCTACAATTTGCCTACCGATACAACCGATCGATAGATGACACAATAGCCACAACTCTACACATTGTCCTTACACATCTGGAGAAGAAGGATGCTTATGTGAGAATGCTGTTCTTGGACTACAGTTCAGCATTCATCACCATAATTCCATCCAGGCTCAACAAGAAGCTCAGAGACCTCGGCCTTCACCCTGCCTTGTGCAGCTGGATCCTGGACTTCCTGTTAGATGGCCAGCAGGTGGTAAGAGTGGACTCCCTTACCTCCATCCCTCTGACTCTCAATACAGGAGCCCCTCAGGGCTGCGTACTGAGTCCCCTCCTTTACTCCCTGTATACCAGTGACTGTATCGCCAGCCACAGCTCCAATCTGCTAATTAAATTTGCCAATGACACTACATTGATTGGCCTTATCTCAAACGATAACGGGGTGGCCTACAGGGAAGAAGTCATCTCTCTGACACAGTGGTGTCAAGAAAACACCTCAATGTCACAAAAACAAAGGAGCTGGTTGTGGATTACAGGAGGAATGGAGATGGGCTAACCCCTATTGACATCAATGGATCTGGGGATGAGGGGGTAAACAGCTTCAAGTTCCTCGACATCCACATCACCGAGGACCTCACGTGATCTGTACACACCAGCTGTGTGGTGAAAAAGGCACAACAGCACCTCGTTCACCTCAGAGAGTTGAGGAAGTTTGGTATGGGCCCCCAAATCCTGAGAACTTTCTACAGTGGCACAACTGAGAACATCCTGACTGGCTGCATCACTGCCTGATATGGGAACTGTACCTCCCTCAATCACAGGACTCTGCAGAGAGTGGTGCAGACAGCCCAGTGCATCTGTAGTTGTGAACTTCCCATGATTCAGGACATTTACAAAGACAGGTGTGTAAAAAGGGCCCGTAGGATCATTGGGGATCCAAGCCATCCCAACCACAATCTATTCCAGCTGCTACCATCCGGGAAATGGTACCGCAGCATAAAAGCCAGGACTAACAGGCTCCGGGACAGCTTCTTCCACCAGGCCATCAAACTGATGAACTCACGATGATTTGAGTGTACTCTATATTACATTGACTGTCCTATTTATTATAAATTATTATAAATTACTACGATTGCACATTGCACATTTAGATGGAGATGTAACATTAAGATTTTTACTCATGTATGTGAAGGATGTAAGTAATAAAGTCAATTCATTTATAAAACTAATATACAGCTTTCACTACACTTTTATTAAACTGCTGCTCTCCCAACTTTTCTTGCTGGGTCTGGTACTATCAATAATTCTGTCCAAACAAACACAATTCCTGTCCCTTCTCAGAAAGCAAATCTGATTGTTAACCATTTTCATGTGGTTTGATCCTTGATGTCATGAGCATGCCAATAATGAATTTGTCCCTCTCACCCTACGAATGTAGTAACCCTTATCTCACACATCCCTATGAAGTATCTTCCTATTTTGAACCTCCATTTTTGTTGACAAATCCATACCCATTCATCCAAACCAGGTACTAACCCCATCACAGTTCCAAAATGCCTTCTGCACAACACTGGGAAAAGTCCTTCTCTACCTTGACTGCACCAGTTTTCACCAACTGCTTTCTCTTATCATCTGCTGATGTATTCTTGTAAATTTGATTACAAAGAACTAGGCTGTAGATCAGGCAGACACAAGAGAGACTGGAAATCTGGATCAACCCACACAAAATGCTGGAGAATCTCAGCGGGCCAGGGGCACAGAGTTCCTCTTGTACTTTGTGTGTGTAGGTGAGGAAGCATCAGGAGAAAAATAAACTCAGTTAACATTTGGAAGAACCTTTATTAGCGGGTCCTTGACCTGAAACTAACTCTGGTCTTTCTGTCTCCCTAGCTGTTACCTGACCTGCTGTGTTTTTCCAGCATTATCTGATTTTATTTCATTTTTCCAGCATCTGCAGCATTCTGATTTTCAACAAATTATTTGCATTGACTTCTCAAAATGAATGCGATCCACATAGATGCAAGAGGTGGAATCTGCAGCGAAAAAATAAAAAACAAAATGCTGGAGGAACACAGAGGGTCAGACAGCATCTGTGGAAGGAAATGAATAGCTGCCATTTTGCGTTGAGGCCAGAGGAAGGTTTGCAACCCAAAAGCTTGTCAGTCCAGATGACAGTTCTCGACTCAAAAGCTCAATGGTTCATTTCCCTCCACGGATGCTGCCTGACTTGCTTCCTTAAGCATCTTGTTTTTTTCATGCCATCTTTGTCTTCCATGGCATCAGCTACCACATAAATACTGACAGCATGAAGTTCCATCTCACCTTCCTCAGACACTCCAATCTCTCTAAACTGTCCAACTGATTATTTAACAATATACAAGCAGAAGTTGCTTTCAGTTAATATTGAGAAGACTGCGATTCCTGTTCTATACCTGGACTCTGACCACTACTTCCATGCCCTCCTCAGAAATATTCCCAAAGCTGAACTCGACTGTCCTCAGCCTTGGTGTGATGTCTCATCCTGAGATGTGTTTGAAGCCGCTTACACCACAACAAGACCAGCTACTTCCAACTCTGGATCTTTTGCCTCCGTGCACCAACTAATTTAACCATGTTGCAAAATTAACATGGCGAAAATTAACAGTCCTGACGAAGGGTCTCGGCCTGAAACATTGACTGCACCTCTTCCTACAGATGCTGCCTGGCCTGCTGCGTTCACCAGCAACTTTGATGTGTGTTGCTTGAATTTCCAGCATCTGCAGAATTCCTGTTGTTTGCAAAATTAACTGTATTTCAGGAGCATTATGCTGGCTGTCCCACACTTCAGAATTTCCTCAGATGAGGGAGATGTAAATGGAATAGCTTCTTATTTTCAGACAAACAGTTGGGTGGAAAGGGGAAGGGAAAAAGTAGATTGGATGAGATACACAAGTTGTAAAATGATAGAGGATGGAGTATATATTCAACAGGTCAGGCAGCTTCTGTGGCAGACCGATCTCCTCAACATCGCACAGATCTTAACTGAATGGATTCTTAAAAATGTTTTTCGAAAGCAGACATTGTAACTGATGTGCCGGAGTTCTCCCTCACAGGAATGCCAAACACACAAGGTTAAAGCTGGCAGAACCAGCTAAGCTTTGTGCTGATGAGAGCCATTGTGATGGGGAGAATGAGGAGGGATGGCAGCTGGTGCAAACACACTGTGTCACCTCAAAGATGCATACTTAACCCACTGCTCTAAACTCTCTACACCCACGATTGTGTGGCTAGGCACAGCTCAAACACCACCTATAAATTTGCCAATGACGCAACTACCGTTGGCAGAATTTCAGATGGTGATGAAGAACCATATAGGAATGAGATAGATCAGCTGGTTGAGTGGTGTCACAACAACGTTGCACTCAGTGTCAGTAAGGCCAAGGAATTGATTGTAGACTTTAGGATAGGGAAGTCAAGGGAATCTCGTGAAGACATCATTGTGGGAAGAGTGAGCAATTTAAAGTTCCTGGGTGTCAACATTGTTGAGGATCTATCCTGAGTCCAAAGTATTGATGCAATTACAAAGAAGGCATGACAGCAGCTATATTTCATGAGGAGTTTGAGGAGGACTGGTATGTCACCAAAGACTCTTGCAAATTTCTACAGATGTACCATAGGGAGCATTCTAATTTGTTGCAGCGCCATTCGGTATGGGCGGGGGAGGGGGGCACTGCACAGGATTGAAATAAGTTGCAGGAAGTTGTATGCTCAGTCAGTTCCATCGTGGGCACTAGACTCCCCAGCATCCAGGACATCTTCAAAGAGCAATTCCTCAAAAAGGTGGCATCCATCCATCATTAAGAACCCCCATCACCCAGGACATGCCCTCTTCTTATTGCTACCATCAAGGAGGAAGTACAGGAGCCTGAAAGCACACAATTAATGCTTCAGGAACAACTTCTTCCCTTCTGTCATCATATTTCTGAAGAGACAATGAACCCACAAACACTACCTCACTACTTTTTTCCCCTCTCTTCCTGCACTACTTAATGAACATAATTTATACTTTATACATTATTTACTTATTGTAATTTATAGTTATTATTATTATGCCATGAAACAATAATTTTGTGATATGTGCCAGTCATATTAAACCTGATTCTGATAGCAGCTGTGGGGTTTTTTGCCTGCGGGTAACCGGAATGAGGTGATAGACAGGTTTAAGGGACAGATGAGTCTGGAGGTTTGAGAGGACCAGGAAGTCATGGAGGAAATGAAATGGACAAGGGAGCAGACAAGGGAGTCAAAAAGGGCGTGAAACTCCTCCTTTAACCTTACCCCTGACTTTCCCTGCCTCCTTTTCCTCCTCTCTCACCACCATCCAGAGGCATAAACAGTCCTTCCAGGTGAGACAAAAGTTCATGCGCATTCTATTGTATTCAGAGCTCTCGATGTGCCCTCCTCTATGTCGACAAGTTCAAATGTAGATTTGGTGACAGTTTTGCAGAGCACCCGCGCTCAGTCTGCAATGGCTATCCCAAGTTCCCAGTTTCAGATCAGTTCAAATCTCCTTCCCATCCCCACATTGATATGCCCATCCTCACCCATCGCTATTGCCAAGACAAAGCCCAGTCTAAACTGGAGGAGCAACAGGCCACCTGGGTTGTCTGCAGCCCAGTGCCTGAATATCAAGTTTACTAATGTAAGGGGTTTCTTCTTTTATGTTACTGCTAAGGCTAATAAAATGGCTTCTTTGTTATGTTAGAATAAAATGACTTCTCTGTACTGTTAACTGCTGAGACAGTGGTTCTCTATATCAGCAAGTTTGGGTTATAATTACTGATAACTAGAATTGTATTCCTTTGCTAACCAATTGGGATAGGTGTTATTCTTTTTTGTGTGTCTGTAAGCTATTGTTTTCATGGGCTTTGGGCAGAAGGCGCGATGGGGACAGAGAGAGGAGACGCAATGCTGTAAACTGGGCAACGGAGCGGACCCTGAGCGGCAGTCCGAGGCCCAGGGTCTTCAGCTAGGAGAGGAGACGAGGACAGACTCGTGTGGAGCGTTTGGTCGACCACCGAGGGTGGTCCCATTCGAGGGTCGGCGGAGTTCGGAGGACATCGACTGGAGGAAAGGGAGACCTGGTTCTGTAAGAGCTCCAACAAATTATTTGTGCACAGAACTGATAGAGTTTCTGACTTGGCGCCTTTACTGTATTTGTTTCTACTAACCCATCACCAAGAAATACTTATAAAGTGTAATCATTTAATCGCATATGGTGTACTGTCTGTTATTCGGCGTGGTGATGTACATCACAGAGCATCTACACAAACTTGATTACCCAGTTTGGTGGGGCCGAAGGCTGCTCCCCCTAGAGGAAAGAGAGCTGAGCGAGCCTGAGGCTTACCGGGGGCTACACTAATTTTAGGTAAACCACCTTCTTTTCCCCTGTTTACACACCCCCCTTCATCTCTCACCTACTTTGGATCAGTTGGTCAAACCATTTTTGTCCCCCTTCCCACCTCCCATTCAGTCCCCATTCCATGTTTGTCTCTTTCTCCCTTCTACCTCCATTCCTCTCGTTCATCTGCCACAGTCTTCTCAATCCACCCCCACTCCCTTCCCCTACCTGGCCCCTACCATCCCTCCTCAGTCCACCAGTCATCTCAGATTGTGTCTTGGCACTTCCCTTCTCCTCTCTATGTCAGCCATCTCACTCTCCACTCTCATTATATACTGTATATATATAAAACAAAGAACAGTTTGCCAGCACTAATCCTGTGGTATACCAAGGGTTACCGGCTTCCAACCACAAAAGGAATCCTCCATAGTTAGTTAGTTAGGCCCATTACCCCTGCTGGGACATAGGCTGCTGACAGGAGCTCACCAGATTCATAGAAACATAGAAACATAGAAAATAGGTGCAGGAGTAGGCCATTCGGCCCTTCGAGCCTGCACCGCCATTTATTATGATCATGGCTGATCATCCAACTCAGAACCCAGCCTTCCCTCCATACCCCGTGACCCCTGTAGCCACAAGGGCCATATCTAACTTCCTTTTAAACATAGCTAATGAACTGGCCTCAACAGTTTGCTGTGGCAGAGAATTCCACAGATTCACCACTCTCTGTGTGAAGAAGTTTTTCCTAATCTCGGTCCTAAAAGGCTTCCCCTCTATCCTCAAACTGTGACCCTCTGTCCTTAGCCAGTCTTTCAAGTTGTCCCCAGGTGTAACCTGTCTTCTTGGTGTCAGCTTCAAGGTCGAGTTGCCAGCTGTTCTTTGGCCAGCCTCTCTTCCGCTTTCCTGTTAGCTTTCATGTTTGTGATGTTGGTACTTTGCTTATGTAGTGTGTGTTCTATCCGACCCCTTCTTTTCCTTAATTCATCTGCTGGTAGGTGGTGTGTTCTCTGCCATAGATTTGTCTTGCTGATGACTTCTGACCAGTGGATCCAGAGTACTTTTCTCAGGCGGTTTTTAATAAAGGTCTGCACCTTCCCAATGATAGTCTTTGTTTTCCTCCAAGCCTCTGCCCCCTGGAGAAGAACTGATTTCTTGTTGGATTTGAACAGCCTGATCTTAGATCTCTGTGACAGCTCCTTAGAGCACCAGATGTTCTTGAGCTGGATGAAGGTTGCCCTAGCTTTGCTTATCCTTGCCTTGACATCTGCATCAGTGCTACCAATGACACTATCCAGGCTTCTACCTCCTCAAATGGATTTACCTTGAGAGTGATCTGGTTGAGGTAGATTGAGTTTATCTTGAGAACTCCAGTTTTCCCTTTGTAGGTGTTAAGGCCCACTTTCGCTGATGTGGTTGCCAGGTCTGTTGTTTTTCCTTGCATTTGCTTCTGGGTATGGGGCAGAAGAGCTATATCATCAGTGAAGTCCACTTCATCCAGTTGTTTCCATAGTGTCCACTGGAGCCCATACCTCTTCTATGCTGTAGATGTCTTCATGATCCAGTTTATGATCCAGTTTATCCAGTATATCCAGAAGGAACAGCAAAGGGGACACCAGGCACCCCTGTCTGTCTCCTGTCTTTACCTGAAAGCTACTGGGATGCTGTCCACATGGCTGACTTTGCAGGACACTCCCTCCTATTGATCAGTTTGACAATCTTGCCTGGTACTCCATAGTGCCATCGGATCTCCACAGGATCTCTGTCTACACTGTCAAAGGCTTTTTCATCATTGATGAAGTTGATATACAAAGATAAATTCCACTCAAGTGACTGCTCGACTATGATGCACATTGTGGCTATTTGGCCAGCATACGATCTGTTCTTGGGGAAGCCAGCTTGTTCATTTCTTAGATTAGCATCAGCAGCATCCTTCATTCCCTCTCGTATTATCCTGCGGAAAACTTTTCCTGGGACTGACTAGAGTGTGATGCCTCTGTATTTGGAGCAGTTATAAAGATTTCCCTTCTTTGGAAACTTGTCCAGGTAGCCCTCTTTCCAGTCTGTTGGTACTTGCTCTTCTTCCCACATCTTCTGAAAGAGGGTACAGTAACTCTACTGTAGTGTCCAGGTCTGCCTTGAGAGTGTGAGACCTGGACCAGCTGCTTTACCATTCTTTAGCAGCTTTATTGCTTTCCTGATCTCCTCTCTGGTAGGCTTGTTGCAGTTCATAAGCAGGTCAGTATTGGCTGGACGGATGTCAGTAGGTATAGAGGTGTGGGTTTGTTCAGCAGATCTTCAAAGCGTTTAGCCCACCTATTCATCTACTGCTCTGTTCCCACCTTTCCCTTTCCATCCCTGTCCTTGACTGGCCCCTCAGGCTTACTGTACTTGTATGATGGTGTCATACAGCTTCCTCATGTTGCCACACCCTGCTGTTTGTTTTGCTTCTTCCATCAGGCCACCTATATAATGGTGTATGTCTGTTTTAATGGTCTTCACTGCACTGTGAGCCTCTGCATGCTCTCCCTGTGCTTTCACCTTTTCCACTCTAGTCCTGCTGTTATTCATGACTGCTTTCGTCTGCCTCCTCACCTTGATCTTGGGGGATGTTTCAGCTGAGACCCATTCTTCCTGCTGGTTCTTTTTTGGCACCTAGTACGTCTTGACATGTTGAGACTAGTGTCTCCTTATCTTTCTACCATTTGGCGTGTAGATCCTCTTCTTTGTACTGTTGTTGTATCACTTGGAACTTGTTGCTAAGGATCAACTTCAATATTTCCTGGGTCTGTATATCTCTCAATGGGCTGACATTGAATCTGTGTCTTGTTGATGCTGATTCCATCCAATTCTTCTTCAGTTTGAGTATTATCTTTGCAACCAAGAAGTGATGGTCAGATCGGACATCTGCTCCTCTCCTCACTCTGACATCTTGAAATGATCTCCTAAATTTCTTGGATGCACAGATGTGATCTATTTGGTTCTCTGTTATGTGGTCAGGAGACACCAAGGTGTTCTTGTGAATTCTTTTGCTGGGGGAGGATGCTGCCTCCAATGACCATGTTATTCCATATGCACATGTCCCTTCTCACTCATCATACCCAGTCTGTGTGTTCCCATCATGTCTTCATAGCCAGTGTTATCTGGTTATATTTTTGCATTGAAGTCTCCCATGAAAGTGTTACTATTTATTTATTTAGTATAGCATAGAATAGAAGAATACAGCACAGGAACAGGCCATTCAGCCCACAGTATTGTGCTGAACCCCCCAAAAAGCAAATAGAGAACACCCGAACACTAATCCCTCCTACCCACATCCATATTCTTCCTTCTTGCTTATATCCATGTGCCTATCCAAACGTCTCTTAAAAGCCTCTAATGTATTTGACTTTACCACCATACCAGGCAGCGCATTCCAGGCATCTCTGATTCTCTGAACCTACCCCCTCTCACCTTCAATATATTCCCCCAGGTATTAGACATCTCAACCCAGGGAAACAGATGCTGTCTATCCACCCTCTCTAAGTCTCTCATAAACATGTAAACCTCTATCAGATCTCCCCTCAGCCTCTAACGCTTCAGAGAAAACAACCCAAGTTCATTCAGCCTCTCATGATAGCACATGTCCTTGAAACCAGGTAAGATCCTGGAGAACCTCTTCTGCACCTTCTTCAAAGACTCTACATAGAACTAGATGCCAGGTGTGGCCTCAACAGAGTTTTATAAAGTTGCAACTCAATGCTTCGACTAATAAAAGCAAGCATTCTGTAAGCCTTCTTAACCACCTTGTTGACCAGCGTAGCCACTTTCAAGGAGCCATGAACTTGGATCCCAAGATCTCCCTGCTCAGCAACACTGTTAAGGGCCTTGCCCTTGACAATGTATGTCTCCTTGCATTTGCCCTACCAAGGTGCAACACCTCACACTTATCAGGTTAAACTCCATCTGCCATTTCTCTGCCCATATCTGCAGTTGATCTATATCGTGCTGTATTCTTTGCTGGTCATCTACCTTATCCATTACTCCACCAATCTTGGTATCACCAGCAAATTTACTAACCCACCCATCTACAGTTTCATCCAGGTCATTTATATACATTGCAAACAGCAGAAGTCCCAACACAAATCCCTGCGGAACTCCACTAAACAGACCTCCACCTTGAATAAGTCCCTTCAACCATATCCCTCTGTCTTCTATGTGCAAGCCAATTCTGAATCCAAACATCCAATTCACCACAGATCCCATAGAAACATAGAAAAGCTACAGCACAATACAGGCCTTTCGGCCCACAAAGCTGTGCCGAACATGTCCTTACCTGAGAAATTACCCAGGGTTACCAATAGCCCTTTATTTTTCTAAGCTCCATATACCTGTCCCGAAGTCTCTTAAAAGACCCTATCATATCCGCCTCCACCACCGTCGCCGACAGCCCATTCCACGCACTCACCATTCTCTGCGTAAAAAACTTACCCCTGATATCTTCTCTGTACCTACTTCCAAGCACCTTAAAACTATGCCCTCTCGTGTAGCCATTTCAGCCCTGGGAAAAAGCCTCTGACTATCCACACGATCAATCCCTCTCATCATCTTATATACCTCTAGCAGGTCACCTCTCATCCTCCATCGTTCCAAGGAGAAAAGGCCGAGTTCACTCAACCTATTCTCATAAGGCATGCTCCCCAATCCAGGCAACATCCTTGTAAATCTCCTCTGCACCCTTTCTATGGTTTCCACATCCTTCCTATAGTGAGGCGACCAGAGCTGAGCACAGAACTCCAAGTGGGGTCTGATCAGGGTCCTATATAGCTGCAACATTACCCCTCGGCTCCTAAACTCAATCCCACGATTGATAAAGGCCAGTGCTCCGTATGCCTTCTTAACCAATGCATCTTAATCTTCTGGATTAGCCTCCCATGAGGGACTTTGTCAAGTGCCTTACTAAAATCCATGTAGACAACGTCCACTGCCCTACCCTCATCAATCTCTCTCGTCATATTGTCAAAAACACTCAATCAAGTTGGTAAGGCATGACCTATCAGGCTGGCTCTCTCTAATTCATCCATGGGTTTCCAAATGTTCATATATCCTATCCCTAAGAATTTTCTCCAGCAATTTCCCTGCAACTGACTGGAGACTCACCAGTCTATAGTTCCCAGGATTATCCCTTGTTCACTTCTAATAGAGGTACATCATTAGCCACTCACCTGTGGCTGGAGAGGACCGAAATATACTGGTCAAGGACCCAGCAATCTCGTCTGTTGTCTCCTTCAATATCCCGGGGAAAATCCCATCAGGCCCTGGGAATTTATCCACCTTAAAACTCATTAGTAGGCCCAGCACTTCCTCCACCTTGACTTCTAAATGTCTGATCATATTTATGTACTCAGCACCGATCTCGGGCTCCTCCAAATTCCTTTTCTTTGGTAAATACTGAAGCAAATTACTCATTAAGTACCTCAATCACATTCTCTGCATCCAAGCAAATGGTCCCCCCTTTCTCCTTGTCTTTTCCTTTTACTCTTGATGTACGTATAGAATGCCTTGGGATTCACCCTAATCCTACTTGCCTAAGACATTTTAGGGCCCCTCCTGACTTTCCTAGTTCCCTTCTTTAGTTCTTTTCTGGCTTCTTTATACTCCTCACGTGCTTCATTTGATTCTGACTTCCAAAGCTTTACATACCTTTCCTTTTCCTTCTTGACTAAATTCATCACCTCTCTGGACATTTGAGGTTCTCTTATCTTTTCAACCCCGTCCTTCCTTATAACAGGAACATACCTTTCCTGTACTCTGTGCAATTGACTTTTAAACACCCTCCACATGTCTGGTATGGACTTGCCAGAGAAAAGGTGTTTCCAGTTGACACTTCTTAGTTCCTGCCTAATACCCTCATAATTTACCCTACTCCAATTTAAAATTCTCCCACAAGGACCAAACCTATCCTTACCTACAGCTATACTGAAAGTTCACAGTTCACCCATGGAAACGTCAGTGACCTGGCCTAGTTGATTACCCAGCACCATGTCCAGTACGGCCCCTCCTCTCGCTGGACCATCAACATATTGATTTAAGAAACCTTCCTGGATACACTTAACAAATTCTGCCCCCAGTTTATATCAGGGAAGTTGAAATCCTCCATGACAACAACCCTTTTATTTTTACATATTTCCTTAATCTGATTACATATCTGTTCCTCAATGTCCCAGTGGCTATTAGGGGGACTGTAGTACAATTCCATCAGTGTGATTGCAACATTCCTAGTCCTGAGGCTGTGATATTGTCCCTGATTAGTAGTGCAACTCCACCCCCTCTTTTACCTCCTTTGCTATCTTTTCTAAAACTACAAAAACCTGGTACGTTAATCATTCATTCCTGCTCCTCTCTCATCCAAGTTTCAGTAATGGCTGCAACATCATAGTTCCATGTATTGATCCATGCTCTAAGTTCATCACCTTTATCCATAATACTCCTAGCATTAAAATATAAACACTTCAAGCTGTTCAACCCATCATACCAGTTATTTCAAATTTGCCTTTCAATGCATTCCCTGACATCTACCTTCTGGTTTGATCCTTCCCTTACTGACCTGGGGATCTGGTTCCCGGCGCCCTGCAAAAGCAGTTATTCGCTTATTTCCGATACTACACGGAGCCAGCCCTTTGAGCCAAGATGCCCCAGGCAACCCCACAACCCTAATTTACCCTAACCTAATCTCTCTCAGGATACGCTTCTGGGATGTTCTAGAGTCTATTGCAGAGAGCATCCTTGGTTTCTTTGTCACTGTCATTAGCTGGTGCATAACACTGTACGACTGTACGACATTCATCTTGATAATTTACATCTTTGTTCTAAAGGATGCCGGGACGAAACAGGAACTGTAATCTTCCAATCCTATCAATACCTACTTTTGATAGCATGAGTGCCACTCCTTGTGTGTGCAGGGTGTCATCTTTCAACTGCCCCGAATAAAGTAATAGTTCATTCCTCTGTCATCATCCACCTCTGTCCAGACTCTGTCTATCTTGTCTGGCTGATGCCAAGCAGGTTCAGATTGTTGTTTTTAAACGCAAACAACAGGAATTCTGCAGATGCTGGAAATTCAAGCAACACACATCAAAGTTGCTGGTGAACGCAGCAGGCCAGGCAGCATCTGTAGGAAGAGGTGCAGTCGACGTTTCAGGGTCTCGGCCTGAAACGTCGACTGCACCTCTTCCTACAGATGCTGCCTGGCCTGCTGCGTTCACCAGCAACTTTGATGTGTGTTGCTCAGATTGTTGTTCTTCATTTCAGCCACCAGCCACCACTTGTGCTGTCTTTCCACTTTCATACATGGTCTTTACATTCCAGGTTCCAATGGTGGTGGTTCTGGATGGTAGCGACTTGACGTGACCAATGGCTTCTGTAGACTTACAGGTTTCACCACACGACTTCATACATCTTTTAGGTGAAGATCCTTCCTCTCCCAGGGATGAGGTCTATGGCACTTCTGTTTGAGATTCTATAGCTCTGGATTTTTACAGGGTGGGTTTGCTAGCCCCATGCCCAACCCTCCTTTCATATCCGGGTTTAGGACTGTCCCATAATCACTCTATAAATTCTATTACTAATTTAATTTTGAATCTATTCAGCCAACTACCCTGAAGTCTCATTTACGCTCACTTTTTTGACCAGACTTTCATGTTGAATCATGTCAAAGGCCTTACTGAAGTCCATGTAGTCCATATCTATCTCCCTGCTCTCATAAATCATTTAGTTTCCATTAGTCAGATAGGATATCTTACCATAAAAATAAACTAATACTGATCAATCCCCACATTTACAAGTGTAGATTAATTTTGTCCCTCAGAACTTTTCAGTGATTTCTTGACTACTGTTAATCTCACTGGCATATAGTAATCTGGATTTCTTGGAGTATTGTGAACTGTTTTGGGCCCCTTATCTACGAAATGATGTGCTAACATTGGAAAGGGCTCAAAGGAAGTTAACGAATATGATCCGAGATTGAAAATGACAAACGTTTGATGGCTCTGGGTCTGTACTCACTGGAGTTCAGAAGAATGAGGGGTGACCTCATTGAAACCTATCGAATGTTGAAAGACTTCAATGGAGTGGACATGGAGAGGATGGTTTCTACGGTGGGAGAGTCTAAGACCAGAGGATGCAGCCTCAGAAAAGAGGGACGTCCTTTTAGAACAGAGATGAGGAGAAATTTCTTTGGCCAGATAATGGTGAATCTGTGGAATTTGTTGCCACAGGTGGCTGTGGAGGCCAAGTCATTGGGTATATTTTAGGTAGAAGTTGATAGATTCTTGATTAGTCAGGATATGGGGAGAAGGCAGAATTTTGGGGTTGAGAGGAAAAATTGATCTGCCATGATGAAATGGTGGAGCAAAATCGATGGGTCAAATGGCCTAATTCTACTCCTATGTTTTATTGTCTGATGGTCTTATCCCTGCTCCCTTCTTTGAATAAAGGTACATTTACTGTCCTCCAGTGCTTGTACCTCACCACTGGCAAATGGAGATTTAAATACTTCTGTTAGGGGCTCAGCAATCTCTTTCCATGGCTCTCATATCAGGCCCTAGGGGTATAACAACAAAAATGACTGCCAAGACTTCAATATTTCATCTCTTTTATCTTAATATGCTGCAGAAAATCATCATCTTAAATGAAATTTTCAACTACAGTATCTTTCTCCTTCCTGAACAGAGATGAGAAATATTTTTTTGACCTCCCCATCCCTCTGGCAACACACACATTTTGTGTAGGAAATGTACATATACAGTTAATCTCTATGACCTGTGGGTCTCATCCCGCAAGAGGCATTTTTTAAAAATTTCTATATTTTTTCTCATGGTGTCTCATTGGGATTTGCATTTTATTTACTCACATGGACAATTAAACTGATAGGCCTTTGCACAACTGGATGTGTTTTATCTCCTGCTGTCAGCATATTATGTTGTTATGTTGTGATTGCTATTACCTTAATGTACCCTCCCCTTGTTTTTCACTTCTCCTCATATATTGGTTCATTTCCTAGGACCAAATGGCGTGCGCTCTCTCTCTCTCTCTCTCTCTCTCTCTCTCTCTTAGTTTAAGACACAAGAAGTGTCATGAACACTTTAAAAAACCTACTCCTCTTTGGTTTCAACAGGTTATTAAGAAGGCAAACAGAATGTTGGCCTTCATTACTAGAGGGATTGAATTCAAGAGCAGGGAGGTCATGCTGTAACTATACAGGGTACTGGTGAGACCGTACCTGGAGTACTGTGTGCAGTTCTGGTCTCCATACTTGAGGAAGGATATAGTGGTTTTGGAGGCAGTGCAGAGGAGGTTCACCAGGTTGATTCAAGGGATGAAGGGGTTAACCTATGAGGAATGATTGAGTCGCCTGGGACTGTACTCTCTGGAGTGCAGAAGAATGAGAGGGGATCTTATAGAAACATACAAAATTTTGAAAGGGATAGATAAGATAGAAGTAGGAAAGTTGTTTCCATTGGTAGGTGAGACTAGAACTAGGGGACATTGCCTCAAGATTCAGGGGAGAAGATTTCGGACGGAGATAAGGAGAAACTGTTTTTCCCAGAGAGTGGTGAATCTGTGGAATTCTCTGCCCAGGAAAGCAGTTGAGGCTTCTTCACTAAATATATTTAAGAAGCAGTTATTTAGGCAGGTTTTTACATAGTAAGGAAATTAAGAGTTATGGGGAAAAGGCAAGTGGATGGAGTTGAGTTTACGGACAGATCAGCCATGATGTTATTGAATGGCGGGGCAGGCTCGATGAGCCGGATGGCCTACTCCTGCTCCTATTTCTTATGTTCTTATGGTCCTCTTCATGGCATTTATTGAGTGGGGGGAAGTTCAGAATTAATCATCTAAAAACTATTATTACAAGCTGTTATTTGTTTCATTTTCTTCTTTTGTCTCCCTTCCACTTTGTAAATCCCCAGTTGCATGCTCGTTCCCTTACTCCTTCCTTCAGTCTACATGGATTCTGTTTCTAACCTTCTAATTCTTAGGTCTTTAATTGCTAGTTGTTGCAAAGGAAGGAGATTAGTTGTGCTGTGATACCGTACTTGAAATCCAGTGGTTTACTCTTTCAGTTAATTTTATTTGCAGAAGCAAGAAGTCTACAAAGCTCCAATTTTACAAATTCATCCCCATAACTGATCTTGGCACATGCTGTGGAAGGCATTGGGAAAAGGCTTGGTCAAAGTCTATGAAAGAGGATTGCTCATCTGTTATCAAAGAGCTCACAAATCACTGTGCTGGTGTTGACTGGCAATATATATAGACCAGGAATTAAATAGTGTTTCACTCAAATAAGACAAAATGTATCTGTATTTTTTAAAATCGCAAACAAGCATACTTCTGGATTTCTTTACTTTTAAACTTGCTTTTTCCTCTTCATGACTTGTTGAATTGTGGTTCTCAGACTGCCCTGAATGCTGAGGTCCCAGGTGGTGGAAAATATTGAAATGATAATCAAAGACAGAATTAGTTGGTTGATTAAAGAAAGCCAAGCCAAATCTGATACTGGCAAATTGTTATTTGAGGAGCAGACAGTATTAATGGGGCAAATGCAATTACTTTGGCATATGCAGACTTGCAAAATGCATTAGATTGGAAGCCATCAAGATTGAAGTCTGAGGAAGTCTTGTGGCAGCTTAGACAAGAAATTGCAAAGTAACAGGAGACAGTGAGTAGAGGTGAATGGTTGTTTATTCATACTCCAGAGAATTGTGGAGTGGAACGCTCTAGGATTGGAACTCAGACACAGCTTTTCTTAATATTTTAAAGATCTTAAATATTAATGATTTTAGGCCACAGCTTCCAAACTTGCAGATGATGTAAAACGAGGGGAAATAACGAGTGGTAAGGAGGTTGACAATAGATTCCAAGGAGACATTTATGGAAATGGAATGGACAGAGACGTGGCAGATGAAATTTAATGTGAAGAAATGTGGAGAGTATAAAGTTGATCAGAAATATCAGAGGGCATAATTGTAAAAGAAGAGCAAGAGCACAGTGATCCAGTGGAATATGTTTACAGTTCATTGATTGTGGCAGAACAGGTTGAAGAGGTAATTCAGAAGTGCATGCGGGATCCTGGAGCAGAGTACAGAATCAAAGAAGTCTCCGCAATAAAGCATTGATTCAGCCCCAGATTAGATTAGATTAGATTATGAGGATACACAGTCCTCTTTTATTGTCATTTAGTAATGCGTGCATTAAGAAATGATACAATGTTTCTCCAGAATGATATCACAGAAACACATGACAAACCAACTTAAAAACTGACAAAAACCACATAATTATAACATATAGTTACAACAGTGCAAAACAATACCGTAATTTGATAAAGAACAGACCATGGCACGGTAAAAGTCTCAAAGTCTCTTGAAAGTCCCATCATCTCACGCAGACGGTGAACCTCCAGCGCCGCCAACTTGCCGATGCAGCATCCTAGAAGCATCCGACCACAGTCCGACTCCGAGTTGGTACGAAAACTCTGAGCCTCCGACCAGCTCTCTGACACCGAGCACCGAGCACCATCTCTGCTGAGCGCTTCGACCCCGGCCCCAACAACAGGCGAAAGGTAAAGCCGAGGATTTGGGGCCTTCCCCCTCCGGAGATTCTCGATTGCACAGTAGCAGCGGCAGCGAAGCGGAAAGGTAAAACACCCTGAGCCAATAGGCTGGTCCTGGACTTATTTCCTGGCATAATTTACATATTACTATTTAACTATTTATGGTTCTATTACTATCTACTATTTATGTGCAACTGTAACGAAAACCAATTTCCCCCGGGATCAATAAAGTATGACTATGACTATTTCAGAAGTTTCTCCAGGTGTTCCTCCGCGCTCCTCACGGCTGTCTCCATCAAATCAGAATTTTGCATGGCCCCCTAGTTAACATATATTGATATCAATTCGGAACGGCCGCGCATGCTGCGTTGCGCCGCCATCTTCTCCTCCCTCCATGAACAGTGTATCCGGTCTTGTGCACCACACTGTAGTAAACACTTCAGAAACAATTTACTAAATGAATCTGGGGATGAAGGCCTTGATTGTTTATGGCTGAAGATGCTGGATTATTCTCCTTGGAACAGAGGAAGCTGCAAAGGGATCTGATAGTGAAACTTGAGACCATGAAGGATAAGTGGAGGAAAAACAATCCCATTAGGAGAGGAATCATGAGCCAGGGACATAGTGATAACGTGATGCAAAGCAATCCAAGGTGATAGGAGGTGGGTATTCTCCACAGCAAATAGTTAGGATCCACTGTGCATGACCAGAGGAATAGTGGAAGCAAGTTAAGTTTATTTTTATTTATTTGTTTGTTTTTAATTTAGAGATAAAGTGCAGAACAGGCCCTTCTGGCTCACCCAAAAAACTCACCTATTTAACACTAACCTAATCCCAGGACAATTTATAAAATATACAATGATCAATTAACCTACTAACCAAGGTGTCTTTGGGCTGTGGGAGGAAACCAGATCACCCAGGGGGATCCCACATGGTCATGGGGAGAACGTACAAACTCCTTACAGATATTGCCGGAATTGAACTCTGAACTCAAAAACATCCCAAACTGTAGTAACGTCACGCTAACTGCTACACTACCATGTGTTCAATTATAGCATTCAAAAGGAAGCTGGATTACTAACTGAACTGAAAATCAAATGCAAAGTTACAGTGAGAGAGCAGGGGCGTGGGACCAGATGAATTGCTTCTATGCAGAGCAAGCACAGATGTGACAGGGCGAATGGCCTCTTTCTGTACTGTGGCCAGTGCATAACCTGTGATTCTGTGAGACTAACTAAGGGTTACGCTTCCCTTAACAAGGAAAACATTGAAAGGCTTCAGAAGATATAACTATCCATTACCTCAACATGGCTGTGAATAAGCAGGGTAAGATAAATGATGGCCTGATTGTGAAAGAAAGACTACTTAGTATCAAAGATCTGTTATATATAATCTTGCTGATTTCATTACCTATCTGCATCATGTCTGTGCAATGGGAACAGGTTCAGAGGTCAGAAGTTGAATAACTGCAGCACACAAACTTCTCGCATAAATTTTCCAAGGACAGTTATTACTATTATAAAGTACAGTTAACGTTGTTTCTGACATTTTCCATTTGCAAGTCTTATCTGTACAAAAATGTTTAATTATATTTTCACCTGAAGTCAGCAAAAACAAAAATGGGTAACTGAGAGAAAATACATGGCTTTTTTTTCTATTATCTTAAAAACCAAAGCTTTCCTTACTCATTTCTGTAGAAACGATTGCTCTGTGTCATAACCAAGGCAGTATATTATCACAAGCACAAGAAGTAAAGCTGCTATACTTGACCGCAAAGTCCTAAAGGTCTTCACAGCTCACCTAACTGTCAAGTATCCAACAGAAACCACACTGACTAACAACAGATTAATGGACTGAAGAATATGTCTTAAATGATCTGGAGAAAATGAATTCAAATCCCTCTGTACTGCCTATTTTTTAAAGGTTAAGTTTAATGTCAGAAAGCATATTATGTATCTGTTATGTTGCTTGATTAGTAATTTAGTGAATTTGAACTTTAAAAAAATAATCTAAAGCAAAATATTTGAGGACTTGAGTTATAAGGAAGGGTTGAATAGGTTCGGTCTTTATTCCCTGGAGTGTAAGAGAATGAGGGGAGATTTAAAAGAGGTATACACAGTTATGAGGGGTATAGATAGGGTAAATGCAAGCAGACGTTTTCCTCTGAGGTCGGGTGAGATTAGAACTAGAGATCATGGGTTAAGGGTGAAAGGTGAAATGTTTAAATGGAACATGGTGGGGAGCTTCTTCAGTCAGTGGGTGCTGAGAGTGTGGAACAATCTGCCAGTGGAAGTTGTGGATACGGGTTCAATTTCAACATTTAAGAGAAATTTGGTAGGTACATGGATTGGAGGGGAATTGGCTGTGGTCCAAGTGTAGGTTCATGTGACAAAACAGAATTATAGCTCAGCATGGACTAGATGGGCTGAAGGGCCTGTTTCTGGGCTGTAGTGTTCCATGACTCTATGATGCTAAAAGGGCTAATAAAAGAAAATGTGCTCAGGAAATCATTGAACTGTTGCAGACTGTCAGAAGAGAGGCAGATATATTTACAACACTTCAAAGGCATTTGGACTGGTATTTGGATATGTCAGACAACAGACCTAATCCAAGGAGGAGGTGGGCTGAAAGGCCTGTTTCTTATGAACTGCATCTCTCCCATCTAATTTCTGCAGTTCCACAGCTGTCCAGTTGTACAAATCCTTCCCATAGTACAAAAATCTGCAGAAGTGTGCTGCCAACAATTTATCCAATTCTAGACTTACCCCATCTCTTTTATACCTTTTACCCTTCCACAGTTTAGTTGATTTAAATGAATAGCATTT
The DNA here is from genome assembly GCF_963921235.1 of Mobula hypostoma. Classification (NCBI taxonomy): domain Eukaryota; kingdom Metazoa; phylum Chordata; class Chondrichthyes; order Myliobatiformes; family Myliobatidae; genus Mobula; species Mobula hypostoma. Next base: position 18,704,173 of record NC_086129.1, on the reverse strand, counting down.
TTTGTATTAAACCAACCAGTGTGTTGGTATATGACTCAAGATTGCATCAGCTTTTTCTTCTACTTGGGCCACAGATGCCTGATGTCAGCAAAAGTTACTGACAGTGTAAAATTAACCATTCCGTGTGCCCTTATAGTCCAATATGCCAACATTTCTGTTCTTTCTATTGCACATGTGCTGGGCAATGCATGGCCTCCAGAAGCAGAAAGAGAAGTTGAAATGAGAAACTTTGGAGAGGGATTAATGTTCCAAAGTGCAGAATACCATTTTAGTGAACGATTATAAACTATCATAAATTAGTGTTTGGCTGCAATGACCTTGGGTTTCAAAATCTATAGGCTACAGCAGAAGGAGGATGGTAAACAGAGTGCAGATTGCTATGACTCACAGGGTTTAGTTGCAAATTATTACCTCAATTTGGAACTTGCTTAGGAGAACAAGTAAAGAAACAATGATTGTGTTTTCACTGGTGAAACTGATCTTGCTTGAATCAGGTTTGGGCACTTCAGAGACCTAATGGGATGGATTCAGACAAGAGGCTTTGGAAAAGATGGTTATGGAATTACTGTTCTTCTGATGTGTAACTATGGTAATGATAAAATATGGCAGTCAACTTGTGCACAGCAAGATCCCACATACAGCAACACCAGCATTCTTCAATTTATGAAAGTGATGCATTCTTGGAAAAGATTCAACTAAGATAAAATGCTGTAAATTGAAAGGCTGAGTGAAATGCACTTTGGGAATTCTGGTACAATATACTGCTATGGACAGTAAATGAAGCAGAGTTTGTGATGAGAGAAAATGCTTTGCAAGTTGAAGACACATGTTATATAGTGTCAAGGGCAATATTGCAGAAATTCATATATATGAAATTTTTGTGAATCAGGAAACTCATTTAGAATAAATGACCAGGAGATCTACCAGGTGTATTTGAGAGATTTCCCAGAAAATCAGGGAGAACTTCCCATTATTTTGTCAAATAGAGCCTTAAATTTTTTTATATGTTCACTTGGAGGTTATAATTGAACCTCACATCAGAAACACCTGCCTTGTCACTGTGATACTCTTTCAGTCCTGACCAGGCACTTCCAGCCCCAAAAATTCCAAACTCAAAGATGAGAATGCCAGCACTGATTCAATATAACAGCTATTCTGTTTGTTTTTCTGTTATTAATTTTCATTTTTAGGACTGACACTTCAACTGTTTCATCAATAAAACCTTTCTAGATGCTAAAAGATACAATGCTATTTCCTCACATATGAACATTTCCATCACAGGTACTGTAAGCAGATATGTTAGCACAATTAGTGTCCAAACCTTGGTTTAAATTACAACCTTCAGTTAGAATCATCTCACTATTAGGAACCAGACTTAAATATTGGCTCTTCAAAATCAATAATTATTCTTGCTGAAGCTGTAATTCACTGATTTGATGATCTTGCCGGTCCAAACTTTCCTTCCTTGATGCCCCAGGGTTTTGTACCATGAAATATGGATTAATATGTGAAGGAGTACTTACAGCGAAGCAAGGGCAGTGTGCTCAGTTTGGATTTCTCTCCCAGTTATGAACGAGGGCATTCTGTTCTGCCTATAAAGTACATTTCATGCAAAGGTCTGTGTTGTCAAATCAGCAGCATTTATGTCATAACCTGTGATGTTTAGATGCAACTCCACTACAGGCAAGTAAAAACGCAAGTAAAAAGAAGCAGGATACCCTTGTACCTTCGCACAACCTTAAACTGCTTTATGGTCAATTTTGCACATTGTTGAAATACGGTGGAATGTCCATTAAGATCTGAAATAGAAGATTCCAAACAGATTTGAAGTGCATACTTTCGGATAATAGTGCATCTGAGCCTGCTTGCAGGAGGACTGAGATGCTACACGGGCTCAGGCTGATAACTTGGATAACGAGGCTTGCACCTTGCAATTTTATTGGCTGTGAGGAAGTGGGAGTCATTTGGCAAGGCCAGCATTTATTGACCATTCCCATTTACTTGGAGATTGTGGAAGTGAGGTTGCTCCTTCACCCAGTTGTCTAGCTGGTTCAGTGGAGAACTCATTGATTTAGATGTAGTGACGCTATGGGAACGGTGACATATTTCCATGCCAATGTCGAAATCAACGTTCAGTTTATTGTCATGTGCACATGTGCGTGGATGCACAGATGTAACGAACAGCTTACATACAGGCTCATCACAAGAAAAGCGTATATTAAACATAAATTATACACACATTTTATATGAAAGAGCATAATTGGAACAAAAAGAAACAAAGTCTATTTTAGAGCAAGGTGATCAAAATGGCACAGTGTTGCTGAACTATAGTGATTAGGCTTTTGCTGGTTGATTCAGCAACCAAATGGATGAAAGGAAGTAGCTGTTCTTGAACCTGGTTGTGTGAAATTTGCTTCTGTACCACCTGTCCGATGGGAGCTATGATTAGATGGTATGGTCCAGGTGCGGGGGGGGGGGTCATCTTTGATGATTGCTGTTGCCTCCTCGATAGTGGGGAGGGATGTGCTCGTGATGTACTGGACAGAGTCCACAATCTTCTCCAGCTCAGTGATGCCTGATTTGTGGATGACTTTACATGGGAGAGTGCTTCTATAAACTTGCTACCCTTGCAGAAGGCTTCACAGGCATGAGAGGTTGTGTCAGGGTAACTGTGGTGCATTTAGTAGATGGAATGCCCTGCGACCATAATGTGCTGGTGGTGGAGGCTATGAGGAGCGAGTGAAAGTTTAATAGGATGAATGGTGTGCCAATAAAGTGGGTTCTTCTATCATAGATGGTTATGCAATCACAACTTAAATAAGGGGAAGTCTATGAGGTTGATATTCAACCTCACTGCTATGTGTGAATGCATTCAATTGTGTGACGATCACTGTGTTTATTCCAGGAACTAGAAATGTGTTTAGTTCTGAACAGTGAAGGGCCATCAGGAAATTGAATTGCATATATCAGCACTCTGCAACAGAATCGTGATGCTTTTATTGCACTTTTGGAAATGCATAGAGTGTAAAATAAATAGATAAGGAAATTTGATCCAGTGCTTTCAGTCATCATTCCTGTTTTTTTCTCAGATGCGCAGTGCGAGGATGGACATGAAGTGACGTCATTTTGTTGTGTATGAAGTGATGCCTCCCTGCCTTAGAGAGCCGTGCCATCGGGTGGTGATGTACATCTGAACTTGCTCTCCTGCAATCATCTCACACAGGGAAAGCACTCTTCCAGTAGTTCAAGTGCAAGGGTTGGTCATACGGTGATCTTCAGTGGTTGGAGCTTAGCCATCAATCAGCAGATAGAGAGCAGTGACAAGCCTGTCTATCACGAACTGCCCGCCAGCAGAGAGCTCAAACATTCTGTGCTCAAAATGTACACTGAAACCACAAGGTGATTCGAAAACTACTGCATTTGGGAATATGTGCAGGATAAATGCACAGCACAAATTAGTTCTCCTTTTTCAGTGTTTTTGAATTTCTGGGTAGGTATTTAATTCTGCAATGTGAATGCCTATTACTTTTGCCTATGTTCTTTCAGTTCTCAGGTGTAGACTGATCGATGTTAAGCAAATCTAGTGATGCAAAATGTCTCCAACCAGCAGTCCTTGAGATTCAATATCATTGCCATCACCATTAATATCCTGGTCGGAAAGTTCCCAGAAGCTTAACTCAATCAGCCACATGGATACTATGGAGAGTGAGATGGTGGTGTTTCCAGCAGCAAAATGCCATTCTGAAACATTTCCACCATCCACAAGGCACTTTAGTGTATGAGAAGCCTGGTCCTATCCAACTCAAAGCAGACTGATTGATTAGCACCCCAGACACCATTGTCACTAATACACCTCGACTCCAGTGTGCATTCATGTGGGACGAGTACTTTTGCATTTCTGAAAACATGTCCACAACCTGTGACTTCTGCCTAGAAGGCAGCAGGCTAATGAGAACTCAGCTGTTCCTTCATTGTTACTGGGTCTAAAACCTGGAGCTGCCGACTCAGCAATAGTGTGTGTGTAACGTGCATAGGGGTACACATGTTCTTTAATTCAAACCTAAGTAATTCAGATACAAAAAGCTGCTGTAACACATGCAACTGGTTTATTCCACCCTCAGACTGCACCCCACATGTGCCATTTATATACAGTACATGATATATTTACATACCTTACAATCCTCTCCCATTTTGAAAAGGGAAGTTCATGTTTTCTCATTATTTATAGCTTTAACTTACTTGTGATTTTGTTTTCTTTGATCTTCTCAAAGTAACTTGTGTCTTTGCCATTCTATCCACTCTTGACATGATGAAGGTGCCACATCTTGATTCGCTTAAATAGAATCTTGTGTTGTTTCTTCCACAGTCTCGCACATAAATATTTGAAATATAATCACTTAATGCATCAATGTATCAGCTTCAGGAATTGAATGGCTGACATACACAATTCTGTTTTTAACTCCTAACGCAGCAAGCATACGGAAACAATCTCTCATGTAAAATCATCTCCAACTCACGCATCACTGAGCTGGAGAACATTGTGGGCACATCCCTTCCCACTATCGGTCATATCTCAAGAAGGCAACAGCAATTGTCAAAGATGATCCCACCACCCAGACCATGCCATCCAATCACAGTTACCGTCGGACAAGTGCTACAGAAGCCTGAAATCCCACACCACCAGGTTCAAGAACAGCTACTTCCCTTCACCCATGAAACAATCAGCAAAAGACGAATCACAACAGTTTAGCAACACTGTGCCAATTTGATCACTTTGCACTAAAATCAGGGTGGCTTTGAGGACATCATAGAATGTAGAACATTATATTACAGAAAAGGCCTTTCGGCCCACAATGTTGTGTTGAACTTTTAACCTACCATCCCTTCCTTCAATCTAACCCTTCCTTCCTACATAGCCCTCTATTTTTCTATGATCTGTGTGCCTGTCTACGAATTTTTCTCAATGCCCCCATGTATCTACCTCTACTACAATCCCTGGTAGTGTTCCACCACTCTTTGTGGAAAAAAACTACCTCTGATATCCCTCCTATACTTCTCTCCAATCCCCTCAAAATATGCCTCCTCACATTAGCCATTTTTACCCTGGGATAAAGGTCTTTGGCTATTCACCCAATCCTTGAACCATTTCTTCTATAGTAACAACTGAGCTTGGAGTAGAGTGTATGTTTAAGGAGCCTGGTACCAGGCATATAAGTGAGGTGGTCTGCCTATCAAATAAGTCATATAATTATGGCTTTATCACTGGAGATATTGGCCTGGGGTAGGAGGCAGACATTGTTTGTCCTCTAATGATATTTTGTTCTGTGTGCAAACTCTGTTGAGGTGCCTGTTGTAGATAGTCCATGTTTAAAAGGCACGCACAAAGGCAAGATAGACCAGAAGTTTGGTGCTGGGTTTGAGATTTTGATCGTTAATCTCAGTTTTCCCCACATGGAGCTGGATTTTGACACAATTTAGGTGGTGTTCAATTTTGTTGTCACTGTTGCCCTTCAGCTCAATGACTGAGGCTGGAATTGTTCCATAGATTAGCTGCACTCTAGTAGGAGCTTGCTGGAGGTGAACTGCAATACTGTAGTAAGGAAAGCTGAGAAATCAGTTGGAGTGAAGACATGGCTTTGTTTCACCACAACCTGCACTAGAATTGTAATGCATAGGACATAAAAGAGACTGCTAATATTGGAATCTGGAGGAAGAAAACAAGATGCCGGAAGAACTCAGTTCGTCTGACAGCATCTGCGGATGGAATGGGCAGTTAATGTTTCAGTTCAAAACCCTTCATTGGGATTGAGCTGAAAGTGTACTGCATACTTCAATTATCTCCCTGACATTCCATCTCTAAGGGTAAAATTTGTTAAATGGTGTTAACACAAGAAACTTATTATGTTCACGCAACACTCAGAAAATGCTGAAGGAACTCAGCAGGCCAGGCAGCATCTATGGAAAAGAGTACAGTTGACGTTTCGGGTTGAAAGCCCTTCATCAGGACTGGAAACAGAGATGAGTAAGAAAAGCCTATTATGTTGCTTTTTTTTTCTGCCCATAATTGAAGCCATAGTTTTTATCCCAACTGCTTTTCTTCCAAATTCCCCTCAGGATTTAGCAGGATGAAGTTCGATCATGTTCTGAGTCACCTGCACATTACCAACCTAACAGGAAGTTGAGCATTTTATGGAATCTGCTGTTTCCTATAGCTTAGCAAAAGGTTTTGCTGATCAATATCTACTTATTAAAGTTATCTCTTTTTTGAGTCCATTCTGAATTCTATATCTCTCAGCTGATGTGTATGACATTGGGTAAGGTGGTGAAATAAGCCTGGGCTTGATATAATTTTGCTTCACAAATTAACAAATAAAAGTGAATGGAATCGAGGGCCAACTTCAAGATACATTCATTTGGAAAGACATAAAATGAAAAAAAAAAGAATTTCAGTTTTTGGTCGTACACTCTGCTTCAGTACAGGACCCAATATTTTTCAACTTGGTGTATTTTGAGTGACAATCTATGCTAAGAACTTATCAATTCCTTGAGATAACCAATGTACACTATTTGGAAAGGTCCATCAATGTAAAGATGTCTTCACAGTCTTATCGATGCAATCTTGACTAATGGACTAGCTCGCTGGATAATTAGCAAAACTCCTGGCTCATCCAACACACAAAATGCTGGAGGAACTCATCAGGTCAGGCAGCATCCTTGGAAAAGGGTACAGTCAATGCTTTGGGCTGAGACCCTTCATCAGGACACACCAACTTAAGATTTGTAATACTTCCAGGTTTCTTGTCTTTACAATTGCTTCCACTTTTCTTTGACTTGTTGTTCCAATTTAGTAGTCCTGTTCTAGCAATATCTTAAGGGATCTCATGTCTACTTGTAGCTGAAGGTAACCTACTTTCTTCTGTATGAAAGTAGAATGTCCATGTAGAATCAACCACGGAAGGATCTCAGTTCACCTGCTTATTTATGAGGCTTCTGACCTGCGAGTGATTGGAATACTATCTACAGCCACATCCAAGAGACACCAGACATCACCCTTTGAACCACCAATAATAGTAGTAATTGTTTGAACTGATTCAAAGGGACTTTCGAGCAACACTGCTCTTGATCAATTCTGTGCTATTGTGCGCTTTTGTAATCTGACCAAAGCCTTCGATTTTTCTTAGGATAGCTCTGTATTGGGAAAGTGGCAGAAACATGGTTTTAGTACTTAAATGCCATGAATCAGAATCTGAAGAACTAAACTAATTATCTGTTGCATCATTGTGTAACTAGGGCAATAGCTCCTTGCAGTGAAGTTTTAATGTGTATTGGCTCACTCTCTGAATACTTCTGGCTAGTGAGCTCAATTGCATTTCTTTTTTTTAAAATTTGCTGTGGCATAGAATTGAGGTGTGAAAAACAGAAAATAGGCGGTGGCTTATAGCCACATGAAAAAAAAGTGAATCATATCTTGTGTACCAACTCTCAAAGCACACCATGCATGCAGCAGTGATGTCAATTGTCATGCAATGAATGCCTGATGTTAGTGCTGTCACATTGTGGCATACTTTCACAATGAAGAAGCAGTGGAGATCACAGCCTGGTAGGTCTCTGTTGTGATTCATTCTTACCAATGGATAACATTCATTAAGTTATTGAGATGAAGCCTTCTATAATTCATGTGCAATCCTGTCAATTCTCCAGTCTTCACTCCAGATACTCACCTCTGCCACCACCTTCTCCGGTTGAGAGCTGAGGAGCAAGGTGCCCTCTCCCATGCCAATCCCCAGCATTCACTACAGCCATTCATTTAGGAATCAGAATCAGAATCAGAAATCAGTATCAGAATCGGAATCGGAATGAGAATCTGAATCAGAATCAAGTTTATTATCATTGACATCTATTGTGACATTTGTTGTTTTGTGGCAGCAGTACAACACAAGACATAAAAATCACTATAAGTTACTGTAATATAATTAAATAAAGCAAAAGTGGAATGGTTGGGCATTGTTCATGGGCTGATGGACCATTCTGAAATCTGAAACCAGAATTCCTCTACTGAAATCAGCAGTGGAGCTGTTCCTAAAATGTTGAATGTGTGTCTTCAGGATCCTGTACCTCCACCTTAATAGTAGTAACACGAAGAGGGCATGTCCCAGATGGTGAGGGTCCTTAGGGATGGATGCTGTCTTCTTCAGTACTCTTCAACACTACACTTTAGCACTCCCTGTAATTTCACCAGTTTCTCAATTTGTGCCCGACACCGGCCCCCTAGGCCTGAGTCAACATAGTAGTAGTAGTAGTAGTCAATTGAAAGCGTCGGTTTGGGAGCCCCAGGCTTGTTGGGACATGGAGCTGCTTTGCATCTTCGATTAGATCCAATTCCTGAAATTACGTATGCTTACTATGCACGCCAGTGATAAAGATGATTTGTTTGCACAATGCCTTGCCTGACAAAAATACAGGAAAATTCTTCACCTGTGATACCTGAAAAATTTACCAGAGATCCCCTTGTGCAGCATCGTTCTAGTGAGCTTATCCCACCGGCATAACATCTCAGGACTCCATGTTTTCAAAGAACACAGGAGGTTCCTGTTTTAAGTCTAGGATCAGACCTTGTTAGGCATTGCTGTAGATTCTGGGATTCTGCGTCACTGCAACAGGATTGAGAACAAGTACTTCAGATTCAGATTCATTTATTTATTACATCGAAAATACGGTGAAATGCGTTGTTTGTGCTAACAATCAACACAACCTGACGATGTGCTGGGGCAGCCTGTAAGTGTCGCCACACATTTTGGTGCCAACATAGCATGTCCACAATGTTCAGCAGAACAATGCAAGCAACAACACAACAAAACAAGTCCCATTCCCCCTTCCCATCCACCTGTCCACTCAAACAGACAGGTAGGCCTCCAATCCCAGGACAGACCACCTCCAGACCCCCAACCTCCAGTAGACTTGCAAATATTGGACCTCTGACTTCCAGACATACCAACCCAGGGGTTTCAACCATTGAGCCTCGACCTCTGGACCCGCTGACTCCAGTATTTGTTCCTTTGTGATTTGACCTCCGGTATCAACCCCATGGGAATTCAAATTCTGGGCCTCAAATTCTGCACTTACACAGAACTCCAATCCCGGGACTCGCCAACCTGGTGGGTCACCGGTCCTCGTATCTCCTGCCTGCACAGACCTCTGACCCTGGGATTTCTCAACCTGGGGGCCTCGCCAGCTTGGGGGTTTGGGGGAGGGGGGTCACCAACCCTTGTCCATGGGACCACAAGAATCACTGATCTTCATCCTCAGTACCTGCCGACCTGACATCTGTCCACGTGAATCACCAGCCTTCGACTGCGGATCGCTCCAACCACCAGCTCCTGCCTTTGACTCTTTATTAATTGCCCTTGACCTCTAACTCCCCTTCATCCCTGTCCCTGAACCCTATCATGATCCCTAACTCCCCATGCTGTCCCCAAAAGCGTCCCTTACGAACCTGAAAAGAAACTAAGTCTGTGTCACGACGTCAACAGACATCGCAGCTGTTCATTGGACAAATGTTTAAAAGAATCATTGTAATGTGGTTCATCTGAAAAGAAAGTGAGAACAATTCCTCACTCGAAAATATTCCCCTTTAAGAGAATGTAAAGAGCCTTATCCACTCACAAATACGTTCTAACCTTGCTCCACAAGGGTTCTAGATTACTTGACAGTTTTTCCAAAGAAGGCTGTGTTTTATTTTATCAACCTTCTTTAGCATCTACAAAGAACCAAAGAATTTGTTTAAAAAATCCTCGGATCTGCTTTTAATTAAAGCAGCAAGGCTAATGAAAATTTATGAATGACTCCTACTCTAGCAGGTTACTAGGTTGCTTACACAGCTGTTTGAGAGATGCAGCCATTGAATGAGGTCATATTGCACACTGTGCTTTTATGTTGAGGAGGCTGTGCAAAAATAGTAGTGCACTGCACATTCAGAATGTAATAGTAGTCATTAATTGGTAGTATTCTTCAGCTCACTTTATCCATAATTCCCAATTCATTGTTATTCTTTACTGATGCCACATGGTCTGACAAGGCAGTGCTCCAGAATTTCACTGCATCAATCACCGGTTCTATGGAAATAAATCAATAAATAATATAATGATAACAAATACAAAAATAAATTAAGTACTTCAGAGATGGCAATGTAGAGTAAATGTCTCAAAAGTTTGATTGTTTGCAGAGAAATTTAATCACTCATATCCATCATACATGATGTCAGACTCTCTCTAAGTTCAAAGTACATTTATTGTCAAAGTATGTATACATTATACAACCTTGAGATTCGTCTGATTACAGGCAGCCACAAAACAAAAGGAACCCAATAGAACCCGTTAAAGAAAGAAGACTATCAAACACCCAATGTGCAGAGAGAAAAAAAAATCAAATTAACCAAACAATAAAAGACAATAGCATTCAGAACTGAAGTTCCTGAAAATGAGTCCACAGCTGATTCAGTATCCCGTTAGTTGCAGGTCACATCTTCAGTTCACTGCAGAGATGAATAAACCTCGTGGAATCAGCCCTGTCCCTTGCATCTGGCCCTGACACACTGGCCCATTGCTTAAATTGTCCAAACTTTGGGTTGTTCCTTGTGCTTGGAGCCGGGCCCCGCTGCGTCAACGAGGCCCATACCTGACCTTTCCAATATGGCCCGGTGTTCAAAATGATCAAAGCTTGGGTCTTTGCTCGCTCTCGCCCTCGGGCTCTGCTTTCCTTCCGCTCACCCTGCTGCGACTTTAAAATGTTGAGTGTGGGACTGATGACTGGGTATTGCTCTGTGCAGGCACGCAGTACCTGGGCTCCGGACAATGTGCTACCCTGCTCGAGATACAAGTTCCCAGTCGGATCATACACAACCAAACATGCGATTTCCCATCTTGCATCACGACTCTAGCAAAGGTAGGTCAAAGTTACTGAGAGAGGACGTGGGGGAACAGGGAGAGGGAAGCTCAGTAATGGAGATGATTGGGATCTCAGTGGCAGGAGTGGGGCTCCAGGTAGTGCAGAATTGGCTGCTCGAGGGAAACTGTGGGGTGATTGGGGAAATAGACCTCAGTACTGAATTTCACAGTCACAACTCTGCTCAGCAGGACTCCCTTATGTTACACAGAAACAGGCCTCAACTACACTGTGAAAGCTTATCATTCACATGTGGAAAGATTTTAAGTGAAAGTTGTGCGTGGAATGTTGTTAGGAATCATTGCATACATCAGAGTAATTCCATGTTTGTGGGTGGTGCAACTGACGATCTTTTAAAGCCACAAATCCCGAGCTACAATTCTATTGTACAGCGTTCAAAGAATTGTCTTGCACAATAGTATCCTGAAGTGCAGGCAACCAAACACCAAGATATAACCCGACCAATTTGGCACAGAGAAAATAGATTTGTGATCAGTTTGTTATGTTTCGCAAGGAGGAGGATGCCCACTAGTATGCTTTTCGTGGACTTGAGACAGAAAGGAATTTTGGAAAGGCATCAGTTGGTTAAGGTTGAAATTGAAGACAAATTTTTCACCTGGTTTAGAGGTTTTCAGAAGAAAGCGATCATTGTTATCCCAGAATTATTCCTTATATTCATCAATGAGTTTGTTATATTATAATGTTTAGTCTATACAAGTTCTCTGCAATGCAAAGATTAGTGTAAGTATAAAATTACTGAGACACTGACAAAGGAGCAGCTTAATGCTGTGCCAGATGAGTCTTGATGACAGGTTCAGGAAAGCAGAGGAGCAGGAGAAATCCTTCATCGAATGCAAGCTAATTAGGGAGTATAGTTTTCACAGGCAGGGATGACGTATCAGCATTTTGTCAGCATGCCCCAAACTAACAACCAAACACCATTCACCCTTAAATAATCTGGACCAGAATATAGAGCTTTACTTGTACTGTATTATATTCATAAGCAGCAGTCAATAAATATGATGTACAGTTAATCAGCGTTCATGCAAAATACAATTTAGGAGCAGAAGTTGGCCACTTAGACGCTCAGACCTGCTCCACTATTCAATGAGATCCGTAACCTCACTCTACACTCTAATCTACCTCCAGTAACCTTAAATAAGGGTAGCACAGTAGCATAACGGTTAGGACAATGCCTTACGGTGCCAGCGATCAGCAATTAGGGTTCAATTCTCACCACTGTCTGCAGGGAGTTTTGTACGTTGTCCCTGTGACTGCGTTGGTTTCTTCTGGGTGCTCTATTTATCCCCATATTTCAAAGATGTATGGGTTAGAGTTAGTAAATTGTGGACATGCTATGTTGGCGCTGGAAGCATGATGACATCTACCTGCAATCCAGCACATCTTTGGCTGAATTGGTCATCGATGCAAATGACAAATTTCACTATATACTTTGAGGTTTTAATTTACATGTGACAAATAAAATTAATCCTTAATCACCTTCTTTCTTATCAAGGATCTATCTATCTCTGTTTTAAAGATATTCAAAAACTCTTCTTCCAATGCACCTTGAGGAAAATAATTGGAAAGCTTCATGACTTCATGAATCTCAAGGTTGTATAATGTATACCTACTTTGATAATAAATGTACTTTGACTTTCTGAGTTAAACAGGTGATTTTCTTTAAACAGTGAACCTTGCTTCAAGGCTGTCCCGCAAAAGGAAGCATTTCTCCAGATGAAGCTTATCAAGATCTCTCAGTCCATGCATAACAAATGGAAGTCTGGTTTGTTGATGGAGAAATGTTACAGCTGAGGTACAGATTGATCTATGATCTAATGGATACTGAACATATTTTGAGGCATTGAATCCTCTTGATCCTCCACTCTCTTATCAGTGACACTAAGTTTTGAAGACGGGTCATTAACAAGGCCCTTTCTGTAACACTGCTGATGACTGGTGATACTTCTGCGATATGTTACCACAAGTCTGAACCAATGATCTGGACTCGTGAGTTTGAATCCCAGCGGAGCAGCTGGAAAACATAAATTCCAATGATTAAATAAACCTGGACGAAACAAATAATATCTTAACAATGACTGTGAAGTTTGCCAATAACCTGTTTCAGTAACACCCTCATAAACACAAGAGATTCTGTAGATGCTGGAAATCCAGAGCAATGCATACAAAATGCTGGAGGAACTCAGCAGGTCAGGCAGCATCTCTGGAAAAGAATGAACAGGTGACGTTTTGGACAGGACCCTTCACCAGCTGATTTGTCTCTCTGGGTTTTAAACCCACAGAAATGCAGAAATGTGAATTACTCAAATCTGCCCTAGAAAGTGGCCCACTGTGCCACTCGGCTCCTGGGTAATTGGGGATGGAGGAAAAGTGCTGGCTCCAGCAGCATCCACATCAAGTGAATGAGGGTGCTCCACATAATTGCATTCAGTGGCAGCACAGAATGGATTGGAATGAAGAGAATAGTAGATTTATTTTACACTTTCCACAACCTGAGAATGTCAGAAATCCAGTCCTGTATTAAATTCCAGGGTATATCTTTCTGCAATACATCAAATTTGGAAGAGCTGCTCAGTATCGTCACACTGGCCACACGGTTCCAACAACTTGGGTTTGATCTTGACCTCAGGGCGTGTGGAGTTTGTAAATTCAAACTGTGACTGTGGGTTTCTCCCAGGTTTTCCAGTTTCCTCTCACTTCATTGAGGTATGCTGGCTGAAAGGTAAGTTACCCTTCATTATCTCATTAGTCTGACGTGATCGTAACTCTGCCTTGGGCGGCCCCAAGCCCGGCTGTGAAAGAAGGAGCGTTGAGCATGGGGCTAGAGAAACGCCAGCAGAAGCTCCAAAGACTGCATCCCTGGGAGAGGAAGGGTCTTTGCTTAGAAGATGTATGATGGGCTAGTTGGGGACAACTTGAAAGACTGGCCCAGGACAGAGGTCTCTGATGAGCTGTTATTGGCGGTCTATGCCCCAGAAGGAGTGTGGGCTTAACTAACTAACACGATCGAGCACACTTTCTACAGACAGCCTATGGTGAGGATGGTGCTCTGAGGGCATGTTGGGATAGATTTTGTCTTTAATGGAAATAGGGTGTGGGCAGCACTGTGACAGCTGGTAGAAACATTTCCTCACAGCTCCAGTAATCTACGTTCAGTCATAGAATGAAACATAGAACAGTACAGCTCAGGAATAGGCCCTTCAGCCCACCATAGTTTACTAAACTAATCAAACACCCAACTAAACTAATCCCTTCTGCCCACATAATGTGTACATCCTTCTATTTCCTGCACATTCACATATTTATGTAAGAGACTTTTGAATGCCTCTTTCATACTTGCCTCCAAAACTACACCTCAGTAGTGCAATCCATGCACCCACACTCTGTTTAAAATATGCTCCATGCATCTGCTCTGCTGGTATAAGTCATTTCAACCTTGGGGGAAAAAAAGATACTGTTTGCCTTCTCTATCGATGCCTCTCATAACCTTCCAAGCCTCTATCAGATCTCTCCTCAACTTCTGCCTCTCCAGAAAAACCAACCCATATTTGACCAATGTTCTGTTATCGCACAAAACCCAGACCTCTTCTGCACCCTCTTCAAAGCCTTAACATCCTTCTTGTAATGGGGTGACCAGAACTGAATGCAATACTCCAGTTGTGGCATAACTAGAGATATATAAAACTCTAGTTTTATAAATTCATGACACTGGAACTCATTTCCTTGACGAATAAAGGCAAGTATGCCATAAGCCTTCTTTACAGCCCTATCACCCTGTGCAGTCACTTTCTGGAGGGATGGACTTGGGCCCCAAGATCCCTCTTTACATCAACATTTTTAAGGGTCTTGCCATTAACGATGTACTGTCTCTTTACTGTTCTCCCAACGTGCGACACTTAACACCTGGTCGGGTTAAACTCCATCTGCCATTTCTCTACCCATATCTGCAACTGATCTATATCCTGCTGTATTCTTTGGTAGACTCTACACTATCCACAACACCATCAATCTCCGTATTACCTGCTAACAGTGGCCAAGGTGTCTTCATGGTCTGAGAAAAGATGCTCTTCTAGTAACACCGGCATATAAAAGCATGAAGTATGTCCATGAAGCATGAATTATAGACCGGTTAGCCTGATGTCAGTGGTGGGAAAGATGCTGGAGTCAATTATAAAAGATGAAATTACGACACATTTGGATAGCAGTAACAGGATTGGTCCGAGTCAGCATGGATTTACGAAGGGGAAACCGTGCTTGACTAATCTTCTGGAATTTTTTGAGGATGTACCTATGAAAATGGGCAAAGGAGAGCCAGTGGATGTAGTGTACCTGGACTTTTAGAAAGCTAAGTCCCACATAGGAGATTAGTGGGCAAAATTAGGGCACATGGTATTGGGGGCAGAGTACTGACATGGATTGAAAATTGGCTGGCTGACAGAAAACAAAGAGTAGCGATTAACGGGTCCCTTTCGGAATGGCAGGCGATGACCAGTGGGGTACCGCAGGGTTCAGTGCTGGGACTGCAGCTGTTTACAATATATATTTATGATTTAGATGAGGGAATTAAAAGTAACATTAGCAAATTTGCCGACAACACAAAGCTGGGTGGCAGTGTGAAATGTGAGGAGGATGTTATGAGAATGCAGGGTGAATTGAACAGGCTGGGTGAGTGGGTAGATGCATGGCAGATGCAGTTTAATGTGGATAAATGCGAGGTTATCCACTTTGGTGGTAAGAACAGGAAGGCAGATTATTATCTAAATGGAGTCAAGTTAGGAAAAGGGGAAGTACAATGAGATCTAGGTGTTCTTGTACATCAGTCACTGAAAGCAAGCATGGAAGTACAGCAGGCAGTGAAGAAAGCTAATGGCATGCTGGCCTTCATAACAAGGGGAATTGAGTAAAAGAGCAAAGAGGTCCTTCTGCAGTTGTACAGGGCCCTGGTGAGACCACACCTGGAGTACTGTGTGCAGTTTTAGTCTCCAAATTTGAGGAAGGACATTCTTGTTATTGAGGGAATGCAGCGTAGGTTCACAAGGTTAATTCCCAGGATGGCGGGACTGTCATATGTTGAAAGATTGGAGCGACTGGTCTTGTATACTCTGGAATTTAGAAGGCTGAGAGGGGATCTTATTTAAACATATAAGATTATTAAGGGATTGGACACACTGGAGGCAGGATGCATGTTCCCGCTGATGGGTGAGTCCAGAACCAGAGGCCACAGTTTAAGAATTAGGGGTAGGCCATTTAGTACGGAGTTGAGGAAAAACTTTTTCACCCAGAGAGTGGTGGATATATGGAATGCTGTGTCCCAGAAGGCTGTGGGGGCAAATTCTCTGGATGCTTTCAAGAAAGAGTTAGATACAGCTCTTAAAGATAGCGGAATCAAAGGTTATGGGGATAAGGCAGGAACTGGATACTGAGAGTGGATGATCAGCCATGATCACAGTGAATGGTGGTGCTGGCTTGAAGGGCCGAATGGCCTACTCCTGCACCTATTTTCTATTGTCTATTAATCTGCCTAAGTATACGTAATACACTTGCTTTATATGTGCATACCTACCTACACACACACACACACACACACACACACACACATACACACAGAATTACACAGGCATACAATACACTCTCTCTCTTTTAGTGTAACAGTGACACAAAAGCACACAGAGACACATGCAGAGGAACCTCACATACAGACAGACTTACACTTACACTCTCTTTCACTCACTCACACGTAAGCATGCATGCACAAACAGGAATGTGCACATAAGGCTGCACACCCACACAGACACTGATCCTTTCTGAAAGTGAACCTTCCCTTTCACTGTGGGTAAAACTCAGCTCTGCCCATACCCTGATTCTGAGCTTTGAAGCGCTCAGGATGACTTCACGTTTCCATGACTGTGTAGCAGTGTCAAGTACATTAACTGTGTTTGATTTGATCTATGAACACATGAACTCAGTTGGATACATGGGAATCAGAATCAGGATCAGGTTTAATTTCACTGATGTATGTTGTGAAATTTGTTGTTTTGCAACAACAGTACAGTGCAATGCAGAAGAGGTACAAGAAGCTACAAAATAATTAAATAAAGAGTGGTTCATGGACCATTCAGAAATCTGATGGTGGAAAGAATGAAACTGTTCCTAAAACATTCAATGTGCATCTTCAGGCTCCTGTACCTCATCACTGAACGTAGTAATGATAAGAAGGCATGTTCCAGATGGGGAGGGTACTTACTGATGAATGCTGCCTTCATCGTATCCTCAATGGTGGGGAGGGTTGTTCCTGTACGGTAACTATCTGAGTCTACAACCCTCTGCAGCTTCTATCGATTCTGTGCATTGAAGCCTCCACACCAGGCAGTGATGCAGCCAGTCAGAATGCTCTCCACTGTACATCTGTAGACATTTTCTAATGTTTGGTGACATGCTAAAGCTTCTCAAATCTTTTATTCTCAAATAAAATAAATATCACTACGTAGCTGTCCTTACGAGTCAGACACCTTTGCCCATTCAGAACTGCTCTGAGCAGGGGAGTTCAGGTTTCAGGGCTCCTTTGTGCTAAGCTGAATGTAGAACATCTGCCACCATGAGGAAACTTGCTCCAAAAGAGCATCTCCTTTCCTCCTCCCTCCCACCCTATGTCCTAAAATTCGTGGCTCCTTGCAAAATTAGCCCACATATTCCCTTTGATCACAAAACACACAGTTGTTCTGCATATATGTTCATGCTGGAACATTGCCCTCCAAATCTTGTGCCATGGACAGCAATGTCTGTACTCTGGGTCTTTGTATTTACATTGCTCAGACTGGCTTCTTTATGCAAAAACCAAATCCTAAATCTAAATGAAAAATATATGAGTCTACTATTAGGAATGAGGTTAAATATCTTTCCCTATCACTAGCAATGCACAGTAACTGCAGCAGACACCTGTCACAGGTAGCACTAGAATGATAGTCTAAGACTCCTTGACAATACTTCCCAAACTGGAGACTTCTGCTAACTAGAAAGGTGAGTGCAGCAGGCTTATGGAAACCCCACTTAGTTGGAATAAGTTGTTCTTTTTCAGTTTTGATGACTGCAGTTCCTGGAACTCTATATCCAGTAAGATTACCTCGGTGTCTTTAACACGTAAGCTGCAACAGTCCTGTCACTTTCTCATGGGTGATTAGATGTTGACATATATTCCAACATTGACAGCAAATCCCACATCCTGATGACAAATTAATGACAAAATTGAGCCATTTCCCAGGAATGGTTGGGGAGTTTGAGGCCGGCTAGGGTGAATAAGTCTTGCAATGAAGATTCTTCGAAAATTTTGGAAATTAATTCATTTTTATTTCGAGAGCATCTTTCTAATCTGTGTTAAAAATATAAAATATTTGAACAACTTGTCTAAAGGTAGGAGAGTTTAGACCAAACTCAGACAGTTGTCAGTATGGTGTTGCCTGTCTGAAACAGGCTTCAGCAGATGCAGGACAGGTTAAACCAACTGCTCATAGTCTCAGTGTGTTTGACAGTCATCTCTCCCAATTGCCTGACTCAGACACAAATACTCAAATTAGCAAGACTGGCAGGTTTCAGTTTGAGTTTGGACTGTGACTTGGTTCTGGCAGGCAACCTCAGAGTGCTCCTTCTGATGCAGATGCTCACTGAAACCTTCCATGCAGTTTTAAAAAGCTTCTGTCTCACAGGAAAAAGAAATGTTACAATCCCAGTGTTCACAGCCATAAGTATTTCCCATTATATACAGGGCTTCGTCACCATCATTATGTACCATCTCGTATGACAAAGGCGATCATGGTCGATCTATGACCATGATTGTTCTTGGCAAATGTTCCTACAGAAGTGGTTTGCCATTGCCTTCTTCTGGGCAGTGACTTTTCCAGATGGGTGACCCCGGCCATTATCAATACTCTTCAGAGATTGTCTGTCTGGCATCAGTGGCCACATAACCAGGACTTGTGATATGCACCATCTGCTCATTTGACCATCCACTGCCTGCTCCTGTGGAATCACGTGACCCTGATCGGGGGGCTAAGCAGGTGTTACACCTTGCCCAAGGGTGACCTGCAGGCTAGTGAAGGGAAGGAGGGGAAGGAGCACCTTACACCTTTGGTAGAGATGTATCCCCACCCCATCACCCAACTACAGGGCTTAAGTCATTCTTTTAAGTGTAAGGATCTGTATGAGTTTGGCATATCCTTTGAGTTGTGTTGGGCTGACATAACAACATTGGTGAGGAATGATCTTGGACGAGAAGAACAGAAAGTGGAATGTATCCTGAATAGGTGAGGGTAAGAAACAGCCAAGGACAAAGATCACCAGTTGAAGTAGTTGGGTATTCGTGAAGGGTGGCAACTCAATTGCACAGGCAATTAATTAAAAAGTATTTAAAAACAAAGCAAAGGTCATATAATAATCCTCAGGGGATGAGCCTTCACATGAATTTAATAAATTAGTCTATCAGAAGTGTTCTGGAGAACAAGTTCAAAGAGCATATTTTGGGACAGTTTTCTGATAAAATCGTTATGGAACCCTAACGCCGATCAGCTTTTCACACCTATTGCGCTATTTTTCACAAGTCTGCTTTTTGAAATAATTAAACCAGTGTATTAATGGTATTGTGGATTGTCAGCAGCATGTTTAACCACACAATCTAATTTAGTTTAAAAATATACATTAAATGGAAACTTTCCTGGATTAGTCTCAGATGATATTGCCCAGTTTGGGTTTCTATATCACTATAATATTACAAAGGTACTAGAAAAGATGCAGAGGAAAGTTTGCAAGGAATATACCAAAGCTTCCAGGAAAGATTGAAGCACCCAGTTTTTCAGGAGATGGGTGTAGATGGTTAGTATAGGGGAGGTGAAGGGTAGGAAAGGTATGCTGAGATAGTTGTTGAGGTAGACTAATGGTCGAGATTGAAATCATAGAATTCAAAACGGATGTAAAGGGGGCTTTCACACTTTAGGGATGTCTAAAGCTAGCGTTAAGACATGCAAAACAGTAACTAACAACTCAATTAAGGAATTCAGGAGAAACTTGTTGAGAGTGTTAAGAATGTGGAACTTGATACCACATGAAATACTAACATAAATGAATTTGCAGCTTTTAAGGGGAATCTAGTTCAGTACAGAGAAGATTAAAAGGATATATCGATAGGGTGAGAGGTCTTGTGGAGCATCTGTCTGATGAGGTGAATGGCCTGATGCCATGTACCATGTACTACAGAATAAAAGCTCTTGCTTCCTTGCTGATTCCAGCATGGGGTCTTTGACATACAGCATTCTTGGTCTTCTGCCCTGTTTTTGCATCATGGAAAATTCCATTCCATCTCAACTCTAAACTTCCCTAAAAGACATCTTTGGGAGTTCATTCAAATCCTACATTTCAGAAGTTCTGATGGCAGATTTTCTTTTCAATTTCTTGATATTTTACTGTGAATAACCATGGGATTTCACGATGTGTATTTACCTCAGTAACTGTAATACTTTAAAAGTTTTTGCTGCTGACGAGGGTTTCAGAACAAGTCTGGGTAACTCAGTAACCTTCCCAGGCTATTAGAATGGGCTGTATCTGTATCTTCCTCTTTCAGGGGAATAATTATCACAAGAAAGTTAATACCTTTCCATGAATTCTAGACATTTAGGATAGGTTTTCATATATCTCCTCTTTGTAAAGTATCTTCCAAATGTGTCAAATGAAGAGTGTGCAGGTAAGAGGCTGCACTCTGATTTAATGGGCTGAATAAGTCTGAAAAGGCATCAATGTTTAGAAGCTATCTTTGTCTCCGTATCACACCCAAGTGTCTGTTCTTCACTTGGAAGCCTGAAGACTGTGAATTTGTTTCCCCTTGACTTTGCAATGGGGCCAATTGTTTTGTATATTTACATTGAGATAATTTTTCTTTGCTGAGGGTATCATTGGCTTTGCATAGGAAAACAAAGAACATACAAAGAACACACCACATCTGCATTCTGTGGACCCAAGCTGGTGATAGCATAGAGCTGAGACAAGATGGTGCAGGGGTTGTAGGCAGCCACCTGCCAGTCTGTGATAACTGCAAGTCATTCATTTAGGAAGTGCACTGGAAGCTTTTCTGTGAAGGTTTCTGGACTAGTACCTGGAGCATATGGAGGGAGGTTTGGAAAGGAAGGAAAGTTGCACAGGAGGGAAGTTTGAACAAGCTCCACTACAGCTTAGAAAATAGAGAGAAGACTTAATTAAGCTTCTGAGGGATCTTAATGGGACGGATGTGAAGGCAATGCTTGTGTTAATAGGGAAACCTTGAACCAGGATCAGGAATCAACTTTATTCACCATATTTGTATTTGTATACTCTTATTTGTATTAGAAATTTGATGTGGTGTGTTGGCATGACATGCAAGAAAAAAACAATATTCAATCATTCAAAAGAATAAAGAATTATATAAAAATAAGTTAGAGGTTAAAGTATAGATGTGGAATAAAATGTGCATGAATACGTAAATACCCACATGTATTTACAATGTAAACAGCATTATAAATAGTGCTTTGAAGTGTTTACAGTAGTGCAGTAACTGAGGTGATAAATAGAGTGAGATGAGGGGGTGGGATAACTGGAATGTCTGAACAGGTTAACTGTCTGGGGGAAGGAACTTTTAAAATGGCATGAAGTTTTGTTTTAATAGCCCTGTAGTGCTTTTCAGAAGGGAGCTTTTGGAAAAGCAAGTTTGCAGGGTGGTTAATGTCCACAATGATTTTTCTTCCCTGCCTGCTGCTTTGTTCTGGACACATACAAGTCCTGCAGTGATGGTAGAACTTTTAAAACATGACCTTTTCACCTGACCTGACAGTTCGCTGTAGTTTTTGTATATTGTGAGAGGATGTTGTGCCAAACCAGACAGAAATGGCTGATGTGATGCTGCTCTTTATGAAGGTAGAATTGCACCAGTATGCTTTGGGGAAGATGGAATTTTACCAACTGTTGCAAGAAGTACACCCTCTGCTGAGACATTTTGTTAATGAAGGAGATGCGGTTCTCCCACATGAGGTCCTGCGAAATACTGATGGCCAGGGTCCTGAATGTTGTAACAATTTGAACTGTAGAGTTGCTGATGATGAGTGGGTGGAGAGGAGACATGTTCCTCCTGAAGTTAATATGCATCTCCACTGTTTTAAGGGCACTCAGCTCCAAGGTGTTGTAATTGCACCAGAACACGAGCTTGTCTACTTCCTGGTCCTACTTGGATTTGTTGCCTCTGGTGATCAGTCCAATGGCAGTACTGTCGTCTGCAAACTTTATCAGTTTAACAAATGGATCACTGTTGAGATGCAGTTATTGGTTTATAGAGAAAACAAGAGAAGGAAGAGAACACACTGCTGTGGTGCACCAAGTGCTGAGTGAGCAGACTATGGAGATGTGTTCAAAGTAAATTTATTGTCAAAGTACATGTATGTTACCATCTAAACCCTGAGATTCATTCTATTGTGGGCATACTCAAAAAATCCATAATAGAATCAATGAAAGACTGCACCAACTTGGGCATTCAACCAGGGTGCAAAAGACAACAAACTGTGCAAATACTAACAGAAAGAAATAATAATAATAAGAAGAAGAAGAAGAAGAAGAAGA
Organism: Mobula hypostoma; assembly: GCF_963921235.1. NCBI lineage: Eukaryota > Metazoa > Chordata > Chondrichthyes > Myliobatiformes > Myliobatidae > Mobula > Mobula hypostoma. Next base: position 18,681,586 of record NC_086129.1, on the reverse strand, counting down.
AGAAGAAGAAGAAGAAGAAGAAGAAGAAGAAGAAGAAGAAGAAGAAGAAGAAGAAGAAGAAAAAATAAATATCAAGAACATGAGATGAAGAGTCCCTGAAAGTGAGTCCATTGGTTGTGGGAACATTTCAGTGATGTGGCAATGAAGTTAAGTGCAATTATCTCCTTTGGTTCAGGAGCCTGATAGTTGAGAGGTAATAACTGTTCCTGAACTTGGTGGTGTGCCTGAGGTTTCTGTATCTTCTTCCTGATGGCAGCAGCAAGAAGAGAGTGTGTATGTAGTGGGGGTCCCTGATGGATGCTACTTTCCTGTGACAATGCTTTGTGTAGATGCCCTCAATGGTGGGGAGTAGCTTTGCCCATGATGGACTGTGCCATATCCTATACCTTTTGTAGGAATTTCTGTTCAAGGGCATTGGTGTTTACATACTAGGCTGTGATGCAAACAGTCAATATACTCCCCACCACACATCTACAGAAGTTTGTCAATGGTTTAGATGTCATGCTGAATCTACACAAACTCCTAAAGAAGTAGAGGTGCTGTTGTGCTTTCTTCATAAATATATGCTGATCAGGGACAGGTCCTTCAAAATAATAATACCTAGGAATTTGAAGTTGCTGATGCTCTCCACCTCTGATCCTATGATGAAGACGAGCTGATGGACCTCTGGTTTTCTCCTCCTGAGGTCAATAACCAGCTCCTTGGTCTTGCTGACATTGAGTGAGAGGTTGTTGTTGTGGCACTACTCAGCCAGATCATCAATCTTCCTCCTATATGCTGATTCAATACCCTCTCTCCCAGCCAGGCCCCATCTCCGCTCCAGACCCTCAGTTCCATCCCCCAACCCTACCCCTAACCTCCACACCACCATAAACCCTGGCCCACATCCCCAAACGTGAACACTCATTCCCTTTCATCCACCCCCAGCACCAATAACACCACCAACCTTAGCCACCGCCGCCACAAAATCTTAGCATATTTATAATCCTTAATAGGGTAAATGTAAGAAGGAGAAAGATTCCAATAAAGGCAAGTATTGTTGGGCCAGGTTAATGAAGGTGTGGGCCAGATCAAAGTGGTAGGGTCGAGTGATACTGAATCTCCAGTAACAAGTCCAAGAAACACAGGACGGATTAATTTCCCCATTACCAGCATAATTACATCCTAACTTCCACACCCCTCTACTGGCCCACTCCCCCACAAACCCTAACTCGCAGCCCCACAAGCCCTGGTGCATTCCCCCACAAACCTTGGCCCACACCCCCACAAGCCCTGGCCCCACCAAGCCCCCTTCATCTCCTTCCCCACCAGGGTCTGCTCTCTCCCCACATGGCTCCCCTTTCTCTCCCCTCCAGGCCCTCCCTTCTATCCCCCCAACCCTAACCTCTACTGGCCCTCATCCACATGAATCTGAGACTCATTCCCAACCATCCACCCCCCAATACCAACCATAAGCAATAATCCCACCGACATTAGTGACCATCCCAACAACCACTTATCATATTCATAACCCTAAGCCTTAATAAGATTGACATAAGGAGAAACATCCCAATGCAGCAAGCAATGTTGGACCAGGTTAATGAAGGTGTGAGCCACATCAAATTGGCAGGGTCAATTGAGACTGAATCTCCAGTAACAAGATCAATAAACACAAGAGGGATAATTTTGCCAGGTCTCACATACTGCCTTATACTAGGAGTTACTGTTTAACTGTAAGCAGTCACCCATTTAACACAGAGGTGTCATAGCAAACCTGAAATAGGCACATTCAGTCATGATTCATCTGAACACAGAAAATATCACTCATACAGATGGTGATGTCAGTGACGTGCACAACGCTCATCTCTGCCTTACTGACAGGAATTGGACCAGCAATTTTCAGATTATAAACTGTAGTTTTTTTTCAGTTTTTCATTCGCTGTCAAACCAGGAGCAAACCCCACAGCAAGTCATCAAGCAACAGGAACTGAATGTAGAGACGATCCATTTTTCTGACTATGCGAAACACATCACAGGGTCTCACGGTCCTGAATGGCGATAAACACAGCACACTTTAAAGGTTTGATCAGGAGAAATGGAAGCATTTATCAGGTACAAGCCACTATAACTGAAGGAGTCATGACTGACTGATAGTCAGTCATGGATTTGTTGAGCAGTACAGCACTGATACCAGGCCCTCTGACCCAACCAGTCCATGCTGAACATGGGGTCTAACCAGCTAGACCCAATTTTCTGCATTCGGCCCATATCCCTCTAAGCCCCACCCCTCAATGTACTTATCCCTGTGCCTCTTAAATAATACCACTGTACCTTCCTCAACCACTTCCTCTGGCAGCTCATTCCATCTAGTCACCACCCTCAGCATGAAAAAACTGCCCTTCTATTTTTTTTTCCATTTCACCCCGAGCTTTAGATATCCCTATCCTGGAGAAAGCACTGATACCATACACTTTATCTCAGCCTCCCATAATTTTAAACACTTCTAAGATGTTGCTCCTTGATCTCCAAATACAGAAGAGAGTATAGGACCTATAGAAACTAAGAAAGAAATTAGGAGTGTAAAATGGGGTCATTAAATATCCTTCGCTGGTACGATTAAGAGGAATTCCAGGACATTCCATGTATATCAGACGCACGTGTTCTCGGTGGGACCAATGGTCCATGTGCGGAGCCGATGTATGAGGGCAAGGTCTGAATGAATACTTCTAATTTGTATTCACTAACCAGAAGGGCATGAAGATAGTGAGCTTTGGGAGGGATAGAAGAAGCATTTCGACAGAGAGTTAAATAGATAATGTGTAGAAGGATATGAACCTAAAGTAGGCAAATGGGATTAGTGTAGATGGACATACAGGTCGCATGGCATTGATGGATCAAAGGGTCTGTTTGAGTGCAGTCTCTGCAGCCTCATTGGTCCAAGCTGGCCATCAGTAGATGTGAATGTACAACGACAGACACTGAAGGTATGTGTCCTCCCTGCCTTCTGTTTCCTCGCTCCTCCTTGGCACCCTAATGATACAGACTTCCACAAAGCTGTGCTTCATAGCATTACCTTTGCGGCATTAGTGTGGAAATGGTTAGCAGCAACAAGCCCCACTGGCCTCACCACCCGCCCCACCATGCACTGCATGAGGCACTTTGGAGACACTGTATTACCTCATACTTATGCTTCCTTAAAGGCACCAGTGCCTCTGATTAGGAATTCATGAAGTTCCTGTCTAGTGCACATGAAAAGATACCACATGTTCTTGTTTAAGCCCTCCTCCTCAGCTTTCTGGCCCTACTACAGGGCTGAAGCAACTCTGCTTAAAATCTCCAATGTCTTTATAATAAGGGTCTTCTCTCTCTCCTCTTCCTTTATCTTCCACACATCTAACTGCTCCATCCTTTTCCATGCTCTCGTCTTCATTTGGTGACGTTCAGCCACATCTGTTTTATCAGTGTCATTGCTACCATTTAATTGCCAGTCACAAGGGTATGTCAGCACCTATTAGTTCTGGTTTCCCTGGATCTGCCCCCATTCCCCATTAACTGAGCTCCATGGTAACATACTGGTTAGTGCAATGCTATTACAGCTTGGGCTGTCGGAGTTCAGACATGGATTCTGGCGCTGTCCACGAGAAGTCTGTGCATTCTTCTCGTGAACGTGTGGGTTTTCTCCGGGTGCTCCGGTTTCCTCCCACAGTCCAATGGTGTACAAGTTGGTAGGTTAACTAGTCATTGTAAATTGCCCTGTGATTAGGCGAGGGTTAAAAAGACGGGTTGCTGGGGGGTGCGGCTCGTTGGGCTGGAAGGGCTTGTTCCATACTGTATCTCTAAATAAATAAATAATAAATAGATTGCCAGATTCATTTTTCTCCTTAGCTATGTCATTTGAGAATAGAGTATCTGTTTCAATGCACATCCTGGTGACACTGAGTTTTACAACATTCTACCTTATGCAACCCCTCTATCAGCTCCAGATTATAAGAACCATAAGACAGAGGAACAGAATTAGGCCATTTGGCCCATTGACACTGCTCTGCATTCCATCATGGCTGATTTATTATTCCCTCTCAACTGCATTCCCGTGCCTTCTTTCCGTATCCCTTCATGCGCTGATTAATCACGAACCCATGAACCTCCACATTAACCTCCCTGTGAACCGGCCTGCACAGCTGTCTGTAGCAATGAGTTTCATAGATTCCTCAGATTCACTACCTTCTGGCTAACAAAGTACTTCCTCATCTCTTTTCTAAATGGACGTCCCTCAATTCTGAGTCTGTGCCCTCTGGTCCTAGACTCCCCCTAAACTGGAAACATCCTCTCCACATCCACTCCATCTAGGCCTTTCAATATTCAATAGGTTTCAGGGAGATTCACCCCTCATTCTTCTACCATTCCTTTTGAACCATTCCAGTATCTAGTAATCCTTGAAAGATTGCAACTAACGCTTCCCTAGTCTCTTCAGCTACTTTTTTCAGAAACATGGGATATAGTCCATCTTGTCTAGGTGACTTATCGACTTTCAGACATTTCAGCTTCCCAAGCACCTTCTCCTTAGTAATAGTAATAAAACTCACTTCAGCCCCCTGACACATGCACATTTATGTCATTTTGCTGGTGTCTTCCACAGTGAAGACTGCTGCAAAATACTATTCAGTTCATCCGCCATTTCTCTGTCCCCCATTACTATCTCTTCAGCATCATTTTCCAGTGGTCCGATATCCACTCTCATCTCTCTCTTTATATGTGAAAAAGAAACATTTTGTATCCTCTTTTATATTACTTCATACTTCATCTTTTCTCTTTTTATGTCATTTTAGTTGCTACTGTTGGTTTTTAAAAGCTTCCTGTTCAGGTATTAAGTACTGGATGAGAAAAAAAAAATTCTTCCAACGAAATTTGGAAAGGTGAAAGCTATGATCATATCCACCTTTATAAACTTCTTGCCTACCCACCAACTCTCACTCTGACCTGACATCACATGCAATACTGAAACAGCCACTCACATCATGGTGCCTTAATTGCGCAAGCTGAAACCGAGTTAGCACTAAGGTCAGCCATCTCCACGTCAGTAAAGTAGAAAACTCTGGCTCTCAGTCAGTATTTAAATTCTCAACCCTGTTCTTAAATCTTCTGTCATTTTGTCCATTTTTTCAAGTTCTCTATCTGCATAGGCCTCTGGGATATCTGCTTTCCTTCAGTTCCAGCCTTTTTAGCATCCAATTCCTTCCCTCTGGAACTCTGTCTATGTACCTTTGATGTTTTAAAGGAAGGAAGCAATTGATGGTTTCAATTGTTGCATTGAAGAAGGCAGAGGGTAATGTGGAAGTATGATCTGCCATAGGTTTGAGATAGAGTGAATCAGTGCTGTTGCTAGGAGAGGTCAAGAATGTAATATGTTGACACATGGCATTAAGCATGGATGTCAGAATTTGATGAAAAGTTGCCTCAAGATTGTTTGAACATGTGATCCTGGTTTGACCCAAGTTGCGAACAGTGGAATTTGGAGCCAGAGACATTTGCCAAGGAAAGAGATATAACTATGGATCTGAATATTGGTCAAAACCAAAAGATGAGAAAGAAAAGACAAAGCACTGAGAATGAACAAGACTTTTTTTTTATGAAGAACAGATGGAAAACTTGAAGACCAACTTTCCAAGAAGAGAAGCAGCTGTGAATTTTATAGAAACAGAACCAATGATGGGGTCTAATACATGTCTCTTTCTACAGATGCTGCCTTATCTGCTGGCTGTTTCTAGCATTTTTTGTTTTTATTTTATATTTCCAGCATCCAAAGTTTATTTTTTATGTAACACCCCAGTTAAGATTTTTACTGCTATGCTGCAGGTATTTCATTTTAGCAGTTCTGTAAAAGCAGTCTGTTCTGCTTTTAGTATGTTTGGGGGGTGGGGGTTGAGCTAGAGATAAGGGGCTATGTTGTTCAACTTAGGAATGTTGTGTTAGCCAATCAGGATGGTGGAATTGGGAGAAGGTTCTGGAGAATACTGGGTGGAGAGGTTTTTGCGATGGACGCTGGTGTGGGTTAAGATCTTTTTGGCAGGAGTTGGGAGAAGACAGGAAGGAAGATGGCTCAGGATGCCATCCCTGTTGCACAAGGTGTTTGGTTCAGATGAATGGCTTCAAGGAGGAAGGACCAATATTCCTGTAGGGGAGCCCATCTGTTTAATGTGGATTTTGAGCGGCATTCAGAAGATGAATTGGTGACATTCAGAACAAGAAATAAGGAAAGGGAAAATAGAGTATGAAAGTAAATTAGCACAAAATATAAAAACAGATAGCAAACGTTTTTATAAATATATAAAGCGGAAGGGTATGCTAAAGTCAGCCGAGGTCCCTTGGAAGACAAGAAGGGGAAATTGATATTGGGTGATAAGGAAATGGCTGAGGCATTGAACGACTATTTTATGTTGGTCTTCATGGTGGAGGACACGTATGATATGCCAAAGAATGATGTTATGGACGAAATGGGAGGCGAGGGCCTCAGTAAAATCACTGTCACTAAAGAGATAGTGATGAGCAAACTGGAGGGCCTGAAGGTAGATAAGACCCCTGGTCCTGTTGGGATGCATTCCAGGGTGCTGAGGGAACTGGCAGAGGTTATAGTAGACGTGTTGATAATCATTTATCAAAACTCTCTAGACTTTGGGCAGGTCCTAGTGGACTAGAAGACAGCAAATGTCATCCCACTTTTTAAAAAAGGATGTAAGCAAAAGATGGGCAACTATAGGCCAGTTAGCTTAACATCTGTAGTCAGGAAAATGCTTGAAGCTGTTATTAAGGAAGGAATAGCGAAACATTTAGAAAAGAGTGGTTCCATTAGACAGATGCAGCATGGATTCAGAAAGGGCAGGTCCTGTTTGACAAACTTACTGGAGTTCTTTGAGGACATAATGAGTGCAATGGATAGAGGGGAACAGGTGGATGTTGTATACTTGGATTTCCAGAAAGTGTTCGAGAAGGTGCTGAACAAGAGACTAATAAATAAGATATGGATGCTTGGAGTCGGAGGAAGTGTATTGGCATGGATAGTGGATTGGTTAACTAATAGATGGCAGAGAGTTGGTATAAATGGGTGTTTCTCCTGTTGGCAGTCAGTGGTGAGTGGGGTGCCGCAGGGGTTGGTGCTGGGCCCGCAGCTGTTTACCATTTACATTAATGATTTGGAAGAGGGAACTGAGTGTAGCATAGCAAAATCTCCTACACTGAGTGGAGAAGCAAATTGTACAGAGGATGTGGAGAGTCTGCAGAGGGATATAGATAGGTTAAGTGAGTGGGCCAAGCAAGGTCTGGCAGATGGAATACAATGTTAGTAAATGTGAGATCATCCACTTTGGAAAGAATAATAGAAGAGCAGATTATTATTTAAATAGTGAAAGATTGCAGCATGCTGTTGTGCAGAGGGTCTTGGGAGTGCTTGTTCATGAATTGCAAAAAGTTGGCTTGCAGGTACAACAGGTTGTTAAGAAGGCGAATGGAATGTTGGCCTTCATTGCTAGAGGGATTGAATTCAAGAGCAGGGAGATCATGCTGCAACTATACAGGGTACTGGTGAGTACTGTGTGCAGTTCTGGTCTCCATGCTTGAGGAAGGAGTAAACTGGCTTTGGAGGCAGTGCAGAGGAGGTTCACCAAGTTGATTCCAGGGATGAAGGGGTTAACCTATGAGGAGAGATTGAGTCGCCTGGGACTGTACTTTCTGGAATTCAGAAGAATGAGAGGGGATCTTATAGAAACATACAAAATTTTGAAAGGGATAGATAAGATAGAAGTAGGAAAGTTGTTTCCATTGGTAGGTGAGACAGAACTAAGGGACATTGTCTCAAGATTCAGCGGAGAAGATGAGGAGAAACTGTTTTTCTCAGAGAGTGGCGAATCTGTGGATTTCTCTGCCCAGGGATGCAGTTGAGGCTTCTTCACTAAATATATTTAAGATACAGTTAGATAGGTTTTTACATAGTAAGGGAATTAAGGGTTATGGGGAAAAGGCAGGTAGATGGAGCTGAGTTTACGGACAGATCAGCCATGATCTTATTGAATGGTGGGGCAGGCTCGATGGGCCAGTTAGCCTACTCCTGCTCCTATTTCTTATGTTCTTATGGTGTGTGCTTTCACACAAGCTATGGGTCCAGTGCGTAAGTTAAAGACATCTTCAAGATGAGCTCCAACTTATGTGCACATTTGGACTAGATTAACTGTAATGGGCCCTTTTTATTTTTTCCCTTTTTCTTTTTCCTGTTAACTGTTCGATAAAGCTGAGACTTGTAAATATACTTCCTTTATAATTGTAGGCAGTGTTCAGCCTGTTATTTCTTGCCAATGGCTATTTGCATGAGGGCAGTATTTATACTGTATTCGCATAGATCGGGGTTCGGGTAGTCGAGACATCCCAACTTCCCGGTTTCATTGGGACCCTAGTCATGCCGACCCTAGACGTACGGAGTTTGAGAAAGGTGGTTTACTCACCGCTGAGTCCAGTGGCTGTCAATGAGGGGCTAACGAGCCACATCTCGATAAAAAGGGGTTTCATTTATTTTTATTTTATGCATATCTGACTTTTTTCTGCTTTAATATCCTTCTTAAACCCAACCATGACACCAAGATTTTAGTCTCCTCTCTTAATATCTTCATCTATTGCTTGGTGTCAATACTTGGATAAATGTTCTACGGAGCATCTTACAATGATTTTACTCCTTTAAAGAGGCCTTATACAAATGGAGTTGTGCATTTGATTTACTTTTGGAACCATGTTAATCAGTGTTTGCCTTGAAAGCTCCCATTGACTGCAGAACCCAAGTCCTTTGGGACAGAGTTTCACACTCCTACTGCTCTTTGATGAAATAATGAAATAATTCCATTTCATGGAATCGTTGTAAACCACCTCAAGGTTTCACTGCAAATTGAATTAGTCATGGAATGCTTTCTTGAGCAAATAATAGAATGGAGATCTCATATATATGATACACTTAATGAGTAAAGGGTTTATTTACATCTTGTATTTTTTTAATTCCCAAATGTGTTTAGGAAATTGTTGTCATGCCCATGAGAAACTCGTTCTCCAACACAATCTGGATGTTTTCTGCAGACGTCAGGGAATTGGAGTGAAGTTTGGGGTAAATGGCAACTGTTGTGAATTTATAAGGGAATAACAATTCACTAACTGCTTTAAGTAGACAAGAAATATCAAGAAACTATTAATTGTAGAGATGGAATGAGTGGTGTAGGAGTGGGAAGGAGTGGGGGTGGTATTGGAATAGAGAGCAGACGAACCACTTCTGACTGGGTTGCATGTTCTGAGTGTGAGAGAAAGTTTTCTCATTGAGAATTTGGCTCGCTCGGAGCTCTTACACTGCACTCAAACATCTGGTTCCCATCAGTGTTGCCAGATGCAGGGTCACCCTCCTCCTCTTTTGCAGTCTGGATGCGAGGGACCTCACTGCAATGAAGTTCCCAGTAAATCAGCAGCAAAGGAGTGCTGCCATCACGGCAGGAGGCTCATTATTCACAGCAAAGAAATATTTTGCTTTTAAGAAAAGCTGCATATGTTGTCTTTGATAAATGCTTCACTCAGCATTAACTAGTACCTCACTGCTGGACAAAGTGACTATTGTTAACCAGCAGCATTTAGCCCTTGTTATTTTTCACTCTATCCTCCCCTTCAAGTGTACACAGCCATGAAGTGAAAACAGACAGATAGAGACCTAAGTATGAGTTTATGCTCTGAAGCAAATCTCTTACAAGCTTGGCTGAGGTTAAATATACTTGTTACATGCTGAACTTCTGTATGTGTGGATCAGAATTTTTGAGTGACAAGCATAAGTTTGGCAAAAGAAGTTTGAGGAAGAATTAGTGCAATCCCTCAGTGATGGAATCCTGCCGACATGAGTGCAGTGCTCAGAGCAGGAGCTTGTTACTCACAGTGTGCAAAACACAGATAAGGGCACCAATCACTTCCTTGCATTCTTCTCCGCACACATCCCCTTTCCCCTCTCAGCTCATTTCCTTTCATTTCTCTATTTGAAAAGAAAACACAAGCACCTATAAGGTCACCTTTGGCAACTCCGCAACTTTGCTTTCAGTCCACCCCCTGCCATGACATTCTTCCACTGATCTGGACAGTCACACACTCACCTCTTCATCAGGGACCTTATTCCCTTGGACCTCTACTTCTTTCCGACTGTTATGGTGCTCACCTCTGGTGCCTTGACCAAGAGCTGCAAACATTTATGAAATTATCAGAGTGTTCCTGTCAAACCTGATCAAAGCTCCATAATCATCAGACAGTGCAGAGTAATATCCTCACTCCCTTCTCCACTCCAAGCCATCTCCTACTTCTTCCTCAGCTCCAATTACACTGTAGTCCATGATGTTGTGACCATTCAGTCTGTCTCTTCCCTTCTTTCCCCTTGGCTACTGTGCCAAACCTCCCTATACCACCCCTTCCCTTCTCCAGTTCCAGCCCCAAACTCACATCCTGCTTGAGTTTCCCCTTTATATCTCAGCAAAGGTTTGTTGACCTCATTTTATTCATTAGACCTGCCTCCTTCTCTCTCAACATATTTTCTCTAAGTTACCAGCTGATCATATTTACTTTCTAGTCCCACTCTTAACTGTCTGGCTTATTCTCACGATACTGTCTATCATTTCTCATTCAGTCACTGAGACGCTGGAGGAAAACTGGTAGGTTGAACTAACAAACAAAATTATTTACAGTATAAAAGATTGTATAATTTAGAAATCAACAGTTCTTACAGAGGCCTTTACTACAGAGACAGATAAACTTTCAGCCGAGCATTAAACAACATTGCCGGAAAACAGAGAGCACTTGGTCATATTCTTAAAGCAGCACCAGCCAATGTTGCACATAACACACGTCACATTGTTCATGATTCCCTCCCCTCAGATCCTAACCTGTCCACTGAGCATGGTGATTTCAGAGGTTTTTATCAGTTGAAAACCAGAAAAAAGGACTGTGAAGGATCAAGATGGTTAAACTTCAGCAAGTATCCCTCTTGACTCATTCTTTTCTACATGTACATTTACAGAATATTTGAGTTTTCTCATGCTGGGTAATAGATTTTAGTCAATTTCTAAGTGGGTCATAAACAGCCTTTACAGAAGCCTGAAGTCCCAAACCACCAGGTTCAAGAATGGCTACTTCTCTTCAACCATTTGTTCTTAAACCAACTGCCAAAACCCTAATCATTATCTCAATCTAACAACACTATGACTACATTGATCATATTGCACTAAAGTAGACTCTTTTTAACTTTAGCTCTCCTCTTTCTTGCAAAAATTGTGTCTAATTTATGATTAAGCTATGTTTTCTTCCTGTTGATGCTACATACCTGTGATTCAAGTATACTTTTCATTGCACCTGTACACACGTGTATTGTACATCTGACAATAAACTTGACTTTGTCTTTACTTTTGAGCTGCCTGACTTTGATAATGTAGCCATTGTTCCAATCTTCCTGTAGTTATGACTGATGGTAGACCATTACTCGTTACCTTACAATGTCCTTGACAATATCACCCAACATCCCAGTGTTGTCCATTCCAATGTGACTCTTCTGGTCTATCACAGTAAAACCACTGGAGATGCAGAGTAAGCCAACAGCAATTGTGGAAAGAGAAACAGAGTTAGTGTTTCAGGTTGAGGAACAAAAAAAAAGTGAAATCATTCATTTGGTCTGTTTCTTTCTCCACAGATGCTGCCTGACATGCTGAGTGTTTCCAAAATTTTCTGTTTCAGATTTCCAGCTTATTTGATTTCCATTCCCCAGGTCCTTTTCTTGGATTCCAAACATCTAACCTGAAAACTGTGGAATTTCCTCATTCATTTTCTCTGGCTCTCAACCTACATCCTTTTTAATTAACCAGGTTGGTCTCCGAAACCTGTTTCCCACCTGGCTGTTAGTATCTCTTTCTCTGACTCTCCAATCATTTTCCCTTTGTGCACAGACAAAGGGAAAACCAGGAACAAATGACTGTAGAGGTTGCCTTCCACATTAAATGCCTGATGGAAATCTATTTTATGACATTGTTTATTCCAAAACAAGAGGCATTTTGGAGCGAGGAGGGAAGAATAGAGCTTTTCACCAGAGAGCGCAGAGTGAACTAAGGCTGCCTATCAGAATGTCTGCATTTGTAAGTATAACCTTTGCAGAACAATCATGCCATGTGTGAGGCATACATGGAGAACTTGCACTGTGCTGACAACATTGGCACTGACAGTTTCCAATTCCAATGTAACTTGTTTGGTTTCTTTATCAACAGTTGTTTAATCAAAGATCATTAACAGTGAGTATTGTGTCACTGACCCTTGGATAGGTCAATGCAGGGTAGAGAGTCCCTTCCCTTCAGTCAATTCCACAGAACTAGCTCTCAGCTTGACCCTGAGCCTCACCTACGGGCTGGAGGCTACCCTTTCACCTGCTGTCTCAATGATCTGAAACAATGAAGGGGGATGTGTGTCCACTGGAAACCAAAACTACACTCAACTCTCAAACACCAGTGATGTCAGGGCCATGTAAGTCATAAACTCAGAATCTATAAAGTCCAGACCTGTTGCTCAAAACTTTAAGGCTAGGGGCTTCAGAGGGATGTGGAAGGTATTTTCTGTCTGTCCTTAGTGCTAAGGGAAGGTTTTGCCTTTGGGTTCAGTCAGTACTTTTGGTAACTTGTACTTTAACTGAAAACTCGTTCTGTGAAACCAGATTTTACCTCCATTGCTTGTCATAAGGGGACCAAGAAGTGAGAAAAGTTTAGTTTTTACTTCAGCTCTGAGGTGAAAACAATTATTTTCTCACTGAGCCATACATTTTTCTGACTACTTGATAGCTTTGACCCTGTGACCCCTGTTAAAGGGTGGAACGAATGGTCATTCCTCTTTCGTTTTAATTAGGCAACATCTGTTTCCTGTTTTAATTTGCTAAACATGTAGTAAACACTCGATCATTAGTTTCCACTTTCTGTGGCAATCTGCCTAGGGGTGATAAGGAAACAGCTGATTTCAGCTTCCGTTGCTAGCTCACCACAGAAGCTTAGCAATCCTTCTAATTAATCCTAGAAGATGATGAATGTGTCCCAGGTCTGTCCTCTGATCCTTCTCTTATCAACGTGTGGCAAAGGCCCAAACACACGCAGAGTTTCCATTACTCCTGACCCTAGAACTTGTTTCCCATTCCTAGTCCATCAGCTGAAAGCTTTGTTTCAAATCCACAAAGACTTTGGTGCAGCTGGCATGAAGAATTGGTGTGCAGATTAATTTGTGGAAATGACATGATCCAAGCTCAAAATTCAACACCGGAATGTCTGCTTGTTGTGATTAATCCTCTGAGACCCAATCAGAATCACATCACTGATGTTAATTCACACCTGATGTTTTAACTAAATTGAGTGAAAAATTGCCATTAATCAGCTCAGCATTTCCACGTAACGTCCCAACACATCTCCACCACCTCACTCATCAGGTAACTAGCATCAGCACAATCACTATATATCATCTGCTGAGGTCTCCAACATAACCTCCCTCCTTGAAACTCAGAGGATGTGTTTCTTGCAGCCGGTGGTAAAATTCCATCTTCCCCAGAACACACTACACTGGAGCAATTCTACACTGGCATCATAGAGAGCATCCTAGCATCAGTCATTTCTATCTGGTTTGGTAAACCATCATCTCACAATGTACAAAAGCTACAGTGAACTGTCAGATTTGCAGAAAAGATCACTGGCTCCAGTCTACCATCACTGCAGGACCCGTATGTCTCCGGGACAACAAAGTGGGCAGAAAAAAATCCAGTCCTGCTGAAGGGTCTCGGCCTGAAACGTCGACTGCTTACTCTTTTCCATAGATGCTGCCTGGCCTGCTGAGTTCCTCCAGCATTTTGTGTGTGTTGCTCAGATTTCCAGCATCTGCAGATTTTCTCGTGTTTTGTGGAAAAATATCCTTGCAGACACTGTCCAACTCTGCAAGCTGCCTTTTCCAAGAACTCCCTTCTGGAAAGTGCTATAAGGCTATTAAAACAAAAAACTTCACACCATTATATAAATTACTTCCCTCAGGCAGTTAATTTGATTGAAAATTCAAGTTACCTCCCAACCCCGCCCCCCCCCCCATCTATCACTTCACTGTACTGTAAACACTTGAAATCACTTTTTATAGTGCTATTTACATTGTAAATACACGCTGGTATTTGCATCTTTATGCATATTTTATTCCATATCTGTACTTTAAACTCTAACTTTATTTTTGTATAATTCCTTATTCTTTTTAACATTGAACATTGTTGTTTTTTGTTGCATGTCACAGCAAATTCCCAATATGTAGTGAATACAGTTGATACCTGAGAAGCACACTGCAGTTTAGCAGGGGAGAGTGAGTTACTGTGCAGTTGGCAAATGCAGGATCTGCTTTATACACAGCAAGGTTTTACCGAAAGCACCAGTGAAAGGTGGAAAGAACAGTGTCAGATACATCATATTGGTAGTTTCATTATGCTAGTCAGGAGGGGAGGTACGTTTAACTTCAGGAAATGGTTGCTGTCAGGCACAGGACATGAAATGGATGTAAGGGTACACTTGCTGAATTTCTGGGCAGATGAGAGGGAGAACCTTGGCAAAATAGTTCTCAGTGCCCACAAAGATAATTCAATTCTTACATTTGTTAATGCCTCTTTAACCGGTTGGGCCCTGTCCAGTTCTGCCCCATGATGCCATTGAGCACCACAGGGCTCCGGATTTTGAATTGAAATGCATTTACTGCATGGAAGTCGGTCCCTTGTAGATTACAATGAGAAGTTGCAACGTCTGCTTCAGGTAGATGGCCACAGGTGCTGTGCTGAGGCTGCATACTGCCCTGTTACCATCAGATTAAATGCTCCACTGATTCAGTTGGAGTTGGGGCCAAGCTTTGTTCAGTGGCAGCAACCAACCTCGGTACTGCGGGTAAACAGAAACACAAGAGCACAAGGAAGTAGGAGCAGAAGATCTGATAGAGGAAGGTAAAATTATGAGAGGTATAAACAGGGTAGACAGTCTTTTCCCAGGGTGAAAATATCAAATTCTAGAGGGCATTGGATTAAGGTAAGAGGGGGAAACTTTAAAGGAGATGTGTGAGCTGGAGAGTGGTGGGTGCCTGGACCACACTTCCAGGAAAGGTTATGGAAGAAGATATGAGCACAATGTTTTAAGAGGCATTTAGACAGTCGCATGGACATGCAGGGAATGGAGGGATACAGACCATGTGCAGGCAGATGAGACTAGTTTAACTTGGTATCATGGTCAGCATAGACATTGTGGGCTGAGAGCTGTTGTGTAGTATGGTCCATACTGCACTACAGCTCTCAGCCCACAATATCTAACCCTTCAAGCCTGTCCAGCCATTCAATACAATAGTAGATGATCCATGTTGGCCTCAGCTTCTCCTCTGTGTCGGATCACAGAGCCCTTGACTTGAAAGGTTGTGGGTTCCACTTTTACTCACATCTGCCTTTGGAGACTCAAGTATGGAGTCTGAGCAGACTTTGCTCTAGTGATTGCTGCATCGGCTTTAGAACAATGTCAGGCGACTGTAAGATCGCAAGATTGTTTAAAAAAACAGCAGGATGATTCTTTGTGTCTTAGGCCCACCAATACCTCCACAGATTAATATCTGCTCACGTACCTTGTTACAAGTTTGAGGGGAACTTCCAAGTGTAAGTTCACAGCTGGGGCTCTCCACATTTGAATTTCATGCAAAGTTCTTTGGAAGTACTAATCATGAATGGTACATCGGTCTGGTTTAGTGCAGGGAGAGCAGCTCTGTCACTGCAGTAAGTCTGGTGACTTGATGAACTGTTAAGTTTCAAGCACATATTGGAGGTGGCTCTGAAAGGGCCTGAAAGGGAACGAGACCCACTGAGCTGTTATAGTGAGCATTCATCCTCTTATAGCAGCTGATGGAATAGTTCATCTCATTATTCCCTGCGGGAACTTATGGTACTTGAACTGATTGCCCCATGCAACTACAGAACAACTGTCACCATATTTACAAGTAGTTAACTTGTACTAGTGCATTTTGTGACATTATAAAATTGAATACAGATTCCCTTACATTGGTATCTTGGATGATTTATTTCATCAAAAACTTTTAGAAATATTCAGACAATTGATGAGCCGTGACCCTGGGATACTCTGTCACGAGTGGTTGCCTTGTTCAATGTCAGTCAGTTCACTGTCTCAGCCAACATCTGAAGTGCATTCTGCCTAAGCAGAGAAGGTTGCAGTGGAGTGTTCTGGCAGTTACTAATGAGAAAATGGTTGGATTATTTGATGATGGAGGATGTCTGTAATGTTATTAAGACAATCAAACATTCATCAGATTAGCAGAACTGGATCTGGAATTGACAAATCTTCAAATTTGCCACTTTTGGCAATGAGGCCTCTTTGATCTAAAGAGCAGGTAAGCTCCAGACCTCCTGAATTCACAATCAAACACTGTGACAAACATTCAGATTACTCCAACTGACTTTGAAAAAGCTCCATTTGCAAACATGGTACCACTCAATTATTGCTCCTTAATGTCGAAACAAAACTTTCAGGTTCATTGCAGCAGCCTCCAGGCAGCTCAGAGAATAGTGTGAAAATATTCTCCACTTCAATGTCTTTATAATTAATCTGAGCTGAAAGTATAGCTGATGTATCAGGTAATCTCGAGAGTCTGCAGTAACAACACAAATTGATTATCTTGCCATTCCATAAAAACTATAGCAATAGCATTTATATTGCAGCTGTGACATAGTAAGTGATCCCAAGACACCACTGAAACAGCGTTATCAGACAATGTCACAGGCCAAAGTTCAAAGTTCAAAGTACATTTACCATCATAGTACATAAATGTCACCATATACAACCCTGAGATCCACTTTCTTGCGGGCAATCACAGTAGATACAAGACATACAATAGAGTCAAGAAAAGACCACACCCAACAGAGCAGACAACAATCAATGCGCAAAAAAACCAGCAAATTGTACAAATATAAAATTAAAGAGCAACAATAATAAATAAATAAATAAGTGATAAATATTGAGAACATGAGGCAAAGAGTCCTTGAAGTGAGTCCACTTCAGTGGGGACAGTTCAGTGACTGGGCAAGTGAAGCTGATTGAAGTTTTCTCCCCCAGTTCAAGAGCCTAATGGTGGAGGGGTAATAACTGTTCCTGAACCTGCTGGTGTGGGTCCTGAGGCTCTTGAACCTACTTCCTGATGGCAGCAGCAAGAAGAAAGCATGGACTGGATGGGGTGGGGGGGTGTTGCGGGGGTCCTTGATGATGGATGCTTTGTTCCTGCAACAACATTCCGTACAGGTGTACTCAATGGAGGGCAGGGCTTTACCCGTGATGGACTAGGCCGTATCCACTACCTTTTGTAGGATTTTCCATTCAAAGGCACTGGTGTTTCCATGTCAGGCCATGTTGCAGCCAGTCAATATACTCCCCATCACACATCTATAGAAGCTTGCAACATACATAAAAGTTGCTGGTGAACGCAGCATCTCTAGGAAGAGGTACAGTCAACATTTCGGGCTGAGACGCTTGAAATTCCAGCATCTGCAGATTTCCTCGTGTTTGCGTATAGAAGCTTGTCAAAGTTTTAGATAACATGCCAAATCTTCACAAGCTTCTAAGAAAGTAGAGGCACTGCCGTACTTTCTTCGAAATGGCACTTACGTGCTGCACCCAGGACAGATCCTCTGAAATGATAACACTGAGGAATTTAAAGTTACTGACTCTTTCCACCTCAGGTTCTCCAATGAGGACTGGCTCAGGGACTTCTGGTTTCCTCTCCTGATGTCAATAATTATCTCCTTGGTCTTGCTGACATTGAATGGAAGGCTATTGTTGTGGCATCACTCAGCCAGGTTTTCAATCTCCCTCCTATATGCTGATTCATCACCACCCTTGATTTGCCTTTTGACAGTGATGTCATCAACAAACATAAATATGGCATTGGAGCTGTGCTTAGCCTCACAGTCCTAAGTGTAAAGCGAGTAGATCAGGGGGCTAAGTACACAGCCTTGTGGTGCACCTGTGCTGAGTGAGAGAGATTGTGGAGGAGATGTTGTTTCCAATCCGAAACTGACTGGGGTTTGCAGTAGAATCTCAAGTGGAAATCTCTGCATTGCCTTGAAACTTATTTTAAGTGAGTGTGTTTAATCTCTTTTATGGGATTTTTAAAAATACTTTGCGGATAATGTTGATAATTTAGAGACTGTAATGTTTTCATGTTCTACTGTTAGTGAGGAACTCAGGATGTGATTATTGTCAGGGCTCATGTTAGTCCTACTTGCAGATCTAGCAATGAAAAGTTTTTAACACTTTTGCTATAACAGCAAGCTGGTTGTATAGTCTGCCATTCTGTCATCAGCTGCCTGCCCTCAATCAGCACACATCTGTTTCCCATTGTGAACTGCACACACAAACAGCTGTCTGCACAATGCACCATTTCTTAATTCTCAGGAGTATTAACCTCATTGTTGACATTGTATCAGTAAGCAAGCTCTGGTATTGATATTTCTGTTGTTATTGATTGTGAAGAAATCACACAGAGAAAGCTCCTCGATGAGCAGCTCAGTACTGTTGTAATTTGCTTAGCTGTCTGAATATGTTGATCCTGGTTGCTTGTATAACAAGCTGCCATTGAACCTTTAAGCAAAAGCTGAAACCAGCCGCTCTAGAAAAGGACACCTTTTTTTTTTCTGTTGATACGATCGGCCGCTATCCTCCCTGAACATCCCAAAATTAAGATTGTAGCTTTACAGGTGTGGTTCATGTCCATGGATGCTCACGTCTTAGACAAATGGTGTCACTGGAGGAATAGATAAGGAGAAACTATTGGCTCAGCTTCCAGAAATGTGAGTTGTAGGAATAACTGCTCAATGCTCTCTGGGGAAAGTATGGCACTTTATTTGGAAAGAGCTACTGGAGTCTTAGGTCACATATCTCCAGGTTCAGGAACAATTATTACCCTTCAACCATTAGGCTCTTGAACCAGAGTGGTTAATTTCACTCACCTCAACAATGATTCCACAACCTATCGACTCACTTCAAAGGACTCTGCAACTTGTGTTATCGTTATTATTTATTGTTTATTTATTTATTATGATGAATCATTTGTTTGTCTCTTTGTATTTGCACAGTTTGCCATCTTTTGCACATTGGTTGTTGGTTCTTTTTTGTTTGCGTGTGGTTCTTCATTGATTTTATTGTGTTTCTTTGCATCTCCCGTGAATGCTAGGAAGAAAATTAATCTCAGGGTAATACTGTATATGATCACATGTACATACTTTGATAACAAATTTACTTTGAGCTTTGAACTTTAATCATATTCAATGCTCCACACTGTATCCTTGACATCATAAGACTTGCTAAATAAACAGACAATTGGATGCTTTATACTGTAGAAACTCAGCAACTCATTTATACTCAGGAAGGCCACAAAAACAAATTCACAAATGATCAGATAATCTGGAGGCAGTGGAGAGGAGGCAGGGGTTAGGGGAGTTGGGTGAGATCCAGGAGAACGTTTCCCTCTCATCTTTAAACTGGACCGAGGGATGTCATATATTTATATATATATGATCAATGCCAAAGCTAGAATAGCAGTCCATCAGCACAGCTATGCCCTATCAGCCTGTAACACTGATGAAAGCTTGGGCTCTTGACCTCAAGGTGTGATCAGTCTAAGTTAAGCTGAGCCAACTTTGGTGACTTAACTCTTCTATCATCAGTAGATGAGCATATGCAGAGTAACCTGAGAAAATAAGTTGTAGACATATTTAATATCAATACAACTTATGTTATTTTTATATAACTATCAGGCAATTGTCCAACTAATAGGAAGCAAAAGACTTCTGCTTTTTAGTGAATTTAACAGAATACAAATGGTAGGTCTTAATAGGATTTGGAATAGCTGAAACTTGATAAAAATAGCAACCATTTTGCCAAGAACGATCTGCTTAATCAAGATACACTTGGCTCAGGCTATCTACAACCCTTGATAAACATAATCTTTAATCCTGCCACAGTCCATTCAATTTCACAGAAATGCAATCCAAACGGAAATACCGGAAAAATGCTCCAAAACTTCAATCTCATAAACATATGAGATCGGAATGCAAAATGTTTAATTTTTGAAAATAGGAATATTCTAATCAAGCGGTCTCTTTAATGAGAATAAATGGGAGTTTGTTTGGAATTCTGTTTAATGAGAATGAATGTGAAACTGTTTTGGCATGGAATGGAAAGCAATGGTTGAGAACAGGAAGAAGGTTAGTCCTGTTGGGATTTTATACATTGAGAATAAATAGCAAGTGGATTGGAGATTGGGATTCTGTGGAGTGGAAACAAATTTATGAAAGGGAAATTATGTTTGACAAATCTGTTAGTTTTTTTTAAGAATGTAGCTGGCAGGAGGAAACAAGTGGATGTGATGTGGATACTCACAAGACATTTGAAAAGTGTAAATGAGAGATTATTAAAGAAACAGAGGATAGGGGGATTAGGGTAAAATAATAACATGGATTAAGGCTTCTTGAGCTTCAGGAAGCAGAAAACAGGAATGAATCCATCATTTCTAGAATGGTAGACAATGAATAGTGGACACCATCGGGACTCAATGATTGTACTGTGGAGAGCATTCTGACTGCCAGCATCACCATCTAGTATGGAGGCACCAATGCACAAAATAGAAGAAAGCTGCAGAGGGTTGTAAACTCAACCAGCTCCAGTATGGACACCTTCAAAAGGCAGTGTCTCAAGAAGATGGCATCCATCAGTAAGGACCCCACCAACTGGGACATGCTGTCTTCTTGTTACTACCATCAAGGAAGAGGTAAAGGAGCCTGAAGATCCAAACTCAATGTTTTAGAATAAGCTTCTTCCCCATTGCCATCAAATGGAGATGGAGGAGGAGAAGATGGTGGCGCGACGCAGCTTGCACGGCCACTCCGGTGAATGATATCTGTAATCTGTCAAAGTAGGGTGCTGTGCACAATCCTGATTTGATGGAGACAGACGTGAGAGAACGGAGGAACATCTGGAGAAACTTCTGAAATGCCTTTTTCGCTGCTGCTGTTACTGTGTGATCCAAAATCTCCGGAGAGGAATGCCCCCAATCCTCGGCTTTGTCTGTTGCTTGGCGGCCAGGATGGGGTCGAAGCGCTCGACAGAGATGGTGCTCGGTGCTGGTCAGAGGCTTGAAGTTTTGGACGGACTCAGGGTCGGCTATGGTCGGGTGCTTCCAATGCGTTGGCAGTTGCCAGTTCCTGGAGGTTTATGGCAGAGAGAGTTTCTCCCTTCTACCGCCTGCTATCAGGGACTATCGGGAGTCGATCGGAACTTTGAGACTTTTTTTTTACCGTTCCCATGGTCTGCTCTTTATCAAATTATGGTATTGCTTTGCACTGCTGTAACTATATGTTATAATTATGTGGTCTTGTCAGTGTTAGTCTTTGGTTTGTCCTTTTTTTTGTGATATCACTCAAGAGGAACATTGTATCATTTATTAATACATGCATGCATTTCTAAATGACAATAAACAAGGACTGAGTGTCCTCATAATCTAATATCTCTGAACAGTCCATGAACCCATGAACACTACATTACTATCTTGCTCTCCTTTTGCACTCTATATTTTTTTAGTTAATATATTTCTTATTGTAACTTATAGTATTTTTTAATATCTTTGCATTGTGCTGCTGCTGCAAAACAACAGATTTCATGACATATATCAGTCATAATAAACCTGACTCTGATTCTGACTGTGCTGGCATGGCAGTTGTTGGATATTGAGTGAATTAGTGAGTGAGTGCATGGGTGAGACAGTGAGTGAGTGTATGAGTGGATCAGTGTGTGGGTGAGTGAGAGCTAGTGAGTGTGTGAGTGAATCCTCCTGGCCAATGTCCAGTCATTAGAGAGGAAGACAGAGGACCTAATAGCAAGATTGGTGTATCAGAGGTAAATGAGGGTGCTATATTTTGTAACTCCAAAACAAAACTAATCAAAAGAAAAACACGGAGCCGGGAATATCATGTGTACTCTAGTTTGGTTTTTACTTTAGGTGAGGCCTGCACTTATGACATGGTGGAGTCATGACATATGGTATTCACATACTTTTACATATAACCCGTAATGTATTATTCAGATAAACAAAGAGTGCTTAAGCAAACAATATATTTACAATATTATTCAAATATTACTGAATTATTAAATACATTACACCCCTCCCTGCTTAGCTATAAATTCCAACTTAATATAGAATGCATACTATATGCATACAGTATACTATATAATAAAACTACAATATAGATGTCCACAGCATGGTAAACTTTGAATTGCTCCATACAGGTCTAAAGATTTAATCACTGTGGAGGATTACTTACTCTTGAGGGAGTATGGGGTCACCTCTGACATGAGGAATCACTCTGCTTGGAAGGAGAGACTTGTGGCTGTGAAATAATCTCAGATTCTGGGTTCTCCTCGGTGAGTGTTTATGGTGAGAAACACTTTGGACTCTTCTTCCATCTCCATCTGTAGGTAGCCATCAGCAAAGTCCACTTTGTTGGCGTGTTTCCCTCCAGAAAGGTTTGCAAAGGTATCCTCTATCCTGGGCAGAGGGTATTGATCTGCTTTCAGAACTGTGTTGAAAGTGACTTTAATATCATCACGAATCCTGACAGGCCCTTTCTTCTTGGCTACTGGAACCACTGGCACTGCCCATGGGCTCCACTCAACTTTGGAAAGAATTCCTTCAGCCTCCATGCAATCTAGCTCACTGGCTACTTTATCTCAGATGGTATAAGGAACTGCACAGGCTTTGTAAAACTTGTGAGTGGCATTTTCATTTAATACTACTTTACCCTTGATATGTTTGAGTTTTCTAATACCACCCTTGAACACTGCTGTGGCATCATCCAGTACTTTTCTAAGTTTGCTTTCAGTTGACTCTATTGCAGGAGATATGGCATGCAAATAGTGGGTGGATTGCCAATTAAGCTGTAGTTGTCTCAGCCAATCACACACCCACAATGCTGGCTCTCCTGTTTTTATCACATACAAGCACAATGTGGCTTGTTGGTTGTTGTATTTCACTGTTATGAATGTCATTCCCATAGGAGTTATCTTATCTCCAGACCTAGAATATAAAAGCAAGGATGTAATGTTGAGACTTTATAAAGCACTGATGAGGCCTCACTTGGAGTATTGTGAACAGTTTTGGACCCCTTATATTAGGAAGGATGTGCTGAAACTGGAGAGAGTTCAAAGGAGGTTCACATAAATGATCCCAGGATTGAATGACTTGTCATATGAAGAGCATTTGATGGCTCTGGGCCTGTATTCGCTGGAATTCAGAAGAATGAGAGGTAACCTCATTGAAAACTATCGAACAGTGAAAGGCCTTGATAGAGTGGATGTGGAGAGGATGTTTCCTAAGTTGGGGAGTCTAGGGCCAGAGGACACAGCCTCAGAACAAAGGGGCGTCCTTTTAGAATGGAGATGAGGGGGAATTTCTTTAGCCAGAGGGTGGTGAATCTGTGGAATTCTTTTCCACAGGCATCTGTGGAAGCCAAGTTTTTATGTATATTTAAGGCAGAGCTTGATAGATTCTTGACTGGTCAGGGCATGAAGGGATATGGGGAGAAGGCAGGAGATTGGGTCTGAGAGGATAATTTGATCAGCCATGATGAAATGGTGGAGGAGACCTGATGAGTCAAATGGCCTGATTCTGCTCCTATATCTTATGGTCTTATAAGTTCGTCACTAGATATTTGCAGACATCAGTTCACACTCTTTGAAATACTGCTCAAACTCATTTTGGGGAATGATTGAAGTAACTGAACCAGTGTCCAATCCATTTTAATTAATTTTCTGTTCACTTCAGCTGTAAGCTATATTGCTTGTCTATTGTTAGCTTGCACATTATAAATATCAAGGCTCCCCATTTTCATGTCACTCTCATCATTATCAGATTTTTCATCAACAGCATGCAAATTAGACCTCTTTTTGAAACTGCAACTTTTTTATCTTCATCTTTTCCTTGTGCAGTCTGCCCACCATGTTCTTTGTATGTGTTCTACTTCGTTGCATTTTCTGCAAGTTTCACCTTTAACCTACATTGGTCTGGTGTTTGTGAGCCCTTGCCACAATGGTGACACCATTTGTTTGGCCAGGCAGGTTTCTGTTAAGACATTGCAATTTTATCCACACTTTTTCATTCCTGACTGCAACTCAATTGCATCTCTGTCTGCTGTTTCTATTGATACAATAATTTCAACCGGTCTTTTAAATGTGAGTTGTGCTTTAATTTGGAACTGTTTTTGAATGCTTTCTTTTTTACAAACTAAACAATCTCTCAATGCATCACTAGGCCCATTACTGAACTAACAATGCTCAGAAAATCTCTTCAATTCTGCCGCATAAGCTGAAATGAACTGCTCTTCTCTTTGATTCCACTTCTGAAACTTGAAGTGTTCTGCAATCAACAATAGTTTTGGTTCTAACCGTTCCTGTATTACTTTCACAATATCAGTAAAGGTAATTTCAGCTGGTTTGGTTGGAGCAGTTAAACTTCTAAGCAAACTGTATGCTCTTCCACCTATTACACTCAGTAACACTAGCACTTGCTTTGCATTGTCTATTACATTTGCTTGAAAATATTGCTCAATTTGTTCAGTATACATCATCTAGTTATCTTTTATAAAATTGAGTGTGTCTATCTTTCCAATGTAGCCAGTCATTTCTGCTATCTTTTTACTTATTTATTATTATCATCACCCAGTACTCACTGTTTATGAATACATGAACTTTGTCCATTTTCTGCCTTTTTAAAAAAATAAACTCAACCATCTTTTCCCTTCTGAAAAACACATACTGCAATTTTTTAAAATCAAAGTCTTGCTGTGCCTCAACAGGTAGGTAGTTATCTCTGGTTTGTTTAAAACTTCCTTATTGATTTCCTCACCACTGTTATATTTTGTAACTCCAAAACATAAAACTAATCAAAAGAAAAACAAGGAGCCAGGAATAACGTGTGTGCTCTAGTTTTGTTTCACTTCAGGTGAGTTGTGTGCTTATGACATTGTGATGTAATGGCATATGCCATTTACAAACGTTTGTACATACGTTTACATATAACTTGTAATGAATTATTTAAACAAACAAATAATGGCTAATCAGATGATACAATTAGAATATTACTCAAATGTTTTTGAAATGTTAAACACAACAGAGGGCTTGCTGAGTTCTCTGTTTCGCTGTGACATGGCTCACCCCCCGACATGCTAGACACCACGTTCCAGCCCAAAGGGTTCTGAATACACCAGATGAACTGGATGATGGCATCAGGATAGGATAGTGGTGGCAGCATCTGCTTCCTGATAATTTCATCATGGTGCCTGGACGTAGTGCTCTTGCCTGACTCTTATTCTCCTGACCTAGAACATCTACTGGTTAAGTGATGATCGAAAACATCCTCCGCTGTGATCCTGACTAGAATTTACATACTGCCCAAGGCAGATGCTGTGCTTACACTTGATTAATTGAGTACCATGATTAAGAAGCAAGAAACAGCCTACCCTGATGCCTTTTTATAGCCTTACCAGTAACTTCAATCACGTGTGCTTGAAGAATTCTCTGCTCAACTACCATCAGCACATCACTTGCAGCTCTAGAGGATGCAACACACTCAACAACTGTTGCAAGAATGCCTATTGTTTCATCCCTTGGCCAAATTTCAGAAAATCTGACCATTTGGCTCTCCTCCTCCTACCTGCATATAAGCAGAGACTAAAGTGCAAGGCATCAGAGGTAAGGAAGACAAAGTGGTGGTCACAGGAGACAGAGAAGCATATAGAGGACTGCCTCAAGTTACTGGACTGCGCCATATTCAAAGATTTATCAAAGGAGCTGAATGAATAACACCACAGTTTTCATGGAGTTTATTAATATACTCGTGGACGAATGTGCCTCCACAAAATCATTCAGAGTCTTGCCCAACCAGAAACCCTGGATGAACCAAGAGATCCACAATCTACTGAGGGCTAGTTCGGTGGCGTTCAGGACTGGTGATCCAAGAAAGTACAAGAGGTCCAGATATGACCTCCGGAAAGCCATCTCACATGCAAAGTGGTAATTGTGGACCAAACTGGAATCAATGATAGCAGGGCTTGAATGCTATCACCTCCTACAAAGTAAAACCAAGTGACATACGTTCTGTGTGTGATAACAAGGTTCCGCTCCCAAATGATCTCAATGACCTTTATGCTCACTTTAACCAGCATAACATGGAAGCATCTTAACAAACACCCCCAGTCCCCAGTGACCCTGTGATTTCAGTCTCTGAAGCTGACGTGAGAGCCGTCTGACTTACTCTTCTGCTTGAAGTAGACTTCAGTCGTACCGGTGCCTAAGAAGAACGTGGTAATCTGCCTCATTGACTGTCATCCAGTCACACTTACTGTACATCCACTGTGATGAAGTGCTTTGAGAGGTTGGTCATAAAGCGTATCAACTCCTGGCCGAGGAGTGACCTGACTCTACTCTAATCTTCTTACTGTCACAACAGGTCAATAGCAGATGGCTTTCCATTGGTTCTTCACCCAGCTGTGGAACACCTGAAAAGTGAAAATGCATACATCAGGATTCTCTTCATTGACAACAGCTCAGAATTCAATATTAATACTATTCAATGCTAAGGAAGAAGATGGCGGTGGTGAACCACGCGACCAAGGGCGACGTCCTCCAGGCGATTCACAAAACTACATCTTCCACTTCTTTTACATCTTCTTTTTCTTTCAAATGTGGTTCTGCTACTGTTGGAACCTGCGATCTAGATTTTGGTGGTGTGTTTTCAGGCCAATTGAGCAACCTGGCACTTTGCTGTCTCTGAGGGTGTTCAGTGAGGTTCTGAGCCTAGAGACAGGCCACAAGCCCATGATTGACTCCATTTCTCATCAATCTTGGAAGATTGAAATAATCAAGGGGAGTGTTCAGCACCGTCTACCAGCATCTCACTCACTGCTGCTGGAAAGTATCTGCATCTGAGGATCTGTCTCCCCCTTTTGCTCGCTGTCCTCAGCAGAAGCTCCCTGCGTTCAAATGGTCTCTCAGGGTTGCATACTGCATACATACTTTGATAATAAATGTATTTTGAACCTTAGAATCTTTGTATATGGTGATGTATACAGTACATACTTTGATAATAAATTTACATAGAACTTTGAACTATCATCCCCTTGAAGCTCTTCAATAAGTTCCAAAACTTGGGTCTTGATACCTCCCTGTGCAACTAGATCCTTGATTTTCTGACTACCTGACTCCATTTGGTATAGATTGGCAAGAATATCTCCTTCACACTCACCATCAGCACAGGTACAACAGCAATCTCTCACTCAACATCAGCAAGACCAAAGAGCTGAATATTGACTACAGGCAGAAGAAGCTGGAGATCCATGAGCCAGTCTTCATCAGGAGATCAGTGGCGGAGAGCATCAGTAGCTTTAAATTCCTTGGCATTAACATATCATAGGATCTGTCAAAAATCACCTCTCTGGTTTTGCTGACATTGAGTGAGAGACTGTTGTACCTGGCTGATGGTGAGTGTTGGAGGAGTTATTGTATGTATATGTCCTGGGACCTGCATATAAATGCTATCACTAAGAAGGAACTTCAGTGCCTCAACTTTTTTAGACGTTCACGTAGATTTGGCATGTTACCAAAAGCTTTGACAAACTCCAATATATTCACAGTGGGGAGAATCCTAATTGGTTGCATCATGGCCTGATATGGAAACACCAATGCCCAGAAATGGAAAAGACTACAGAGAGTGGTGGATACAGCTCAGTCCATCACAGACAAATTCCTCCCCACCATTGAGCTCATCGATAATGAGCCCTGCCACAAAAAAATCAGCAGCCATTATTAAAGGCTCCACCATCTTGGCCATGCCCTCTTCTTACTGCTACCGTCAGCAAGATGTACAGTAGCCTTAGGTTCCACATCACTAGGTTCAGGAATAGTTATTACCCTTCAATCATCAGACTTCTAAACCAGCGTGGATAACTTCACTCACTACAACTCCAAAATGATTCTATAACCTACTGACCCACTTTGAAGAGCTTTTTACAACTCGTGCTCTCAGTACTATTTTTTATTTGCATGGTTTGTCTTCTTTTGCAACATTGGCTGCTTGTCAGACTTTGTTGAATGAATGGGAGAGTAGGTGAATGAATAAGTAGGAGTGAGTGAGAGAGAGAGAGTAAGTGAGTGAGAGATTGCATTGATCTGATCACTCCCAGCTAGCATGCACATTATCAATGCATCTACAGTATATCCTTTCCACCACAGGGTCATAACTATGCAAGGTATGTATTTGGCTTTTTTATAGTCTTAATAAGCTGCATCCCTACTTTCAGATATGTAAACATATAATCAAAGATTCTTTCACCTCCAGCTCCTAACTACCTGTGCTGAAATTCCCAGCATTAATGTGCCTGTATGCTGTATTTTGTTGCAGTCTTTCACATTTTGATATGCATCATCCAATTTGCTGTTTCCTGCTAAGGTGTTAGTTTGTGCTTTCAATCTGTTGATGTTATTAATATAAGTGGCGAGCACCAGCGATTGATCCTTCTAAACACCACTTCTGACCTTAGACCAGTCTCTGCCAGCACATTCAGGTTCTGCATGTCCTTCAAAGTTCAACGTTCAAAGAAAATTTATGATCGAAGTACGTATATGTCACCATATACTACTCTAAGATTCATTTTCTTGCAGGTCTTCACAGTTAGAATAAAGAAATACAATGGAATGAATGAAAAACTGCACAAAAACAAAGACTGACAAACAACCGAAGTGCAAAAGAAGGCAAATGGTGCAAATAAAAAAACACATAATAATAATTAATAAATAATGTTGAGGACATGAGTTGTAGAGTCCTTGAAAGTGAGTCTGTATGTTGTAGAACCAGTTCAGAGTTGAGGTGAGTGAAGTTATCCTCACTGGTTCAGAAGTCTAATGGTTGAATAACTATTCCTGAACCTGGTGGTGTGGGACCCAAGGCTCCTGTACCTCCTACCCGATGGCAGCAGCGAGAAGAGAGCATGGCCTGGATGGTGGGGGTCCTTGCTGATGGATGCTGCTTTCTTGTGGCAGCTTTCCTTGTAGATGTGCTCAGTGTTGGGAAGGGCTGTATCCACTACTTTTTGTAGGGTTTTCTATTCTTGGGCAATGATACAACCAGTCAGGATACTCTGCACTTTGGATCAATAGAAGTCTGTTTCAGATGACATGCTGAATCTGCTCAAGCTTCCAAGAAACTAGAGACGCTGCTGGGACTTACTAGCTGGTCTCAGGATAGATAACGCCAAGGAATTTAAAGATACTAACCCACTATAGAAGTTCAAAGTAAATTTGTGATTGAAGTATATATATGTCACCATATACAACCCTGAGATTCATTTTCTTGTGGGCATACTGAATAATTCTACAGAATCAATGAAAGACCGCCCAATTAGAGCGCAGAAGACAATGAACTGTGCAAATACGAAAAGAGGAAACAAAAATAACAAATAAATAAGCAAGTAATGAGATGAAGAGTCCTTGAAAGTGAGTATATTTGTTGTGGGAACCTTACAATGATGAGACAAGTAAGCTGAGTGAAGTTATCCCCTTTGATTCAAGAGCCTGATGGTTGAGGGGTAGTTTCTTGTTCCACTACTACTGTGATCACAAACTGCTATATTCTCCCGACAGAAATCAGAGCTCATGCCACATTCGATTGAAGGCCTCTGGAAACCTGCATGTATTACATCTGCTGTTCTTTCTGCTACCTTTTTAAAGAATATAATCAGCTTGATCAATAGCAGCCTATCCTTTGGAAATTGAAGTTGACCATTTTATTTTGCTTTTAATTTCTAGATAGTTTTGTTTTACTATTTGAGTAAAGATTCCATTTTGTATGTCAATATGGCACTTGGAAATAATACTTTATTGCTTTGAAACATTCAAAAGTATTGTAAAGGTCAATGCAGACACCAGTAAATGGTGCTTCTGAAGTTTGGAGCAGTGAAACTGTGAAGAACAGTGTTACATTTCTCTGCCAGATACTAAACTCCCCACAATAATTTTTGTCAACTCTTATCTGTGATTGAGATCTCCAAAGCTCACAAGTACAGATGGTATCAGTTGCATGCAGTTGGAAGCTGTGACATTTAACAAATATTGGCTGAGGAACGTCATGTGCCTCAGTTACATTGGGAGATGCACCAACCTGCTTTGAATAACTCCTGCATCTCTGTGGTTCAGTCCTTTCCTGGTAAGAATATGAGAGTACTATCAATAGTACTGAGCACCTTAGGTGCTAGATATACTGGCCAAATATTCTGATACTCTATTGATCTAAAGCTGTTTTATGGGTTTAAAACACAAACAATAAGAACTAATTAGAAGGTGAGAGTACTCATTATGAAGTTTATTTGGGTGATTTCCCTCCTTATTACACAGGAACTTAGACAAGTTATCACAATTTTATAATCAAACCAGATACTGTCAACAATCTACAAGTAGGAAGCCCCAGTTAGGGCCTTATAGAAATGGAGGCAGGATCTCCAACCTATACATTCTCCATTGGCATCTTTTCCTCCCACCAACACTTTTTCTTTCTGCAACTCTGAGAGAATCAGATAATTTTAACCCAGTAGGAACAGAAAAGCGACCAATACATCTGCATAGAGTTGGGCAGCCAGAAATCCTGCATTCTGCTTACAGACTGGAATGGAAAGCTTTGGCTCCAAGCAACCTGCCTGAAATCATTCAACTCTTCAGTATTTGGATAGGGATCAAGCTGGTCACTGAACTCATGCCCTTGCTCAGCTGGAGGTGTAGATGGAGGCTGTTGTGGAGTTCCCAGCAGGGTATTCACTGGAGTATAGGACTAGATGGGGTTGATACATGATGTTCACTTAGAACCAAATAGCTTTATCCAAAAGGCTATGAAACCGTGGAATTTTCTACCACAGATAGTTTGGAAGCCAAGTCACTAAAAATACTCTAGAAGGAGATAGACATATTTCATAATGCAAATGGAATCAAGAGATTATGAAAAGGCAAGGATAGTATACTGAATTGGATGATCTGCCAAGATTGTTTCAAATGGTGGAGCAGGCCCAGATTGGTGAATGACCATAAGAGCTTAAGACATAGGAGCAGAATTAGGCCATTTGGCCCAACGAGTCTGCTCTGCCATTTCAGCATGGCTGATTTATTATGCCTCTCAACCCCATTCTTCTGCATTCTCCCCATAACCTTTGATGCCCTGACTAATGAAGAACCTATCAAACTCCACCTTAAACGTACTGAATGTCTTGGACTCCATAGCTGTCTGGGGCAATGAATTCCACAGATTTACCACCCCTCTGGCTAGAGAAATTCCTCCTCATCTCTGTTCTAAATGGACGTCCCTTTATTCTGAGGCTGTGCTGGACTCCTAGATGCCCTCATGTCTCCTGGTGTTCTCCTGCCCCTGTTTTCTATATTTCTAAAAGCATCTTGATGATCTGACTAAAAAATAAAAGTATTTCATCGATTACAAACCACCTGCAAATACCCAAAAGACTTAAAAGACAATGTGTAAAATGTTAGGGATTAGTATGCTGGAAATATTCAATGCCAGAGGGAAGAGTTCTGATTAATGATCGGTGCTTTGACCTGCCTTGTGTCAATTGACAGCACTGCTATGTCTGAATGAAAGGATCAAGGTTCAGAGGCCTGAGTACTTAGCCCTCTTGATATTCACCTGATTGTGTGTCAACTTTCTCCTGTGAGCAAATACAAATGGAACATATCAGAATAACGAGAGTGTCTGAGCGGCCATTGACCAATCTGTGTTGACTCTCTGCCATGATTTATTGGTGGCAGAAGATATGTATTTTGTAGCCAGAAGTAGTTTGTCTGGAATAGTGCAGTTTTAACAACACTCACAGGTCATAGCAGCCCGCTTGATAAGCAGTCCATCCACAACCAATCGCTCACTCCACCACCACCATGTCGTAACAGGAGTGTGAACCATTTACAAGACGCTGTCCAGTAGCTCCCCAAGACTCCTTAGGCAGTACCTTCCAAATTCACTATCTCTACCAGCTACCAGGTGTCAAGATGGTTGTTGTGGTGTGTCTACTACGGTAGTGTAGTGGGTAGTGCTTGTCGCTCTCACTTTCAGCTTCCCCTGCTGGCTAGTAGTCTCACAAAAAGGAGATCAGATTATGTAAGTCTCTCCTTGCCCATGCACAGCCACTCCAACAGCAAGCCTCACGTAGTGCCTCCTCGCTGGCGACACATGGAAACTGAACTCCTTTTGGACTCAGGCTGAGGACGGGGAGCCGGGAGGAGGTCTGGCCCCTGCACATGTAACACACAGGCCCATCGGTGTGTGAACAAGCCCTGATGCTCATGAACCAGATCCCCAGCTATGGGTCAATAGCTCCACTGCCTTGTGGGAAGCCTTGGGAGAGACAAAGGCTATGGGAGCAAACCCAGACAGCCAATCCGGAGTGGAGCCCCTAAGGCAACTGGACATCATTGAACATCCTTCTGGCAGCTCCTGCAGCCAAGCTGGTGCCAAACGTATTGCTTCATAAGCTTTCCTTTGGACTACACTGGTGAGGCCAAGGGGGGATCTTGATGACTGGGCATCTCAGGATCTCCATACCTTTCACCCAAGCTTGTGATAATGATCATCATCACCCATTGTCCTTCGAGACAGACGGATGCCAACCAACCAACCAGCTAGAAGGACAGGGGCAGCAAAAGCATGGGGAACTCCACCCCCTTGAAGTTATCCTCCCATCCACATACTGTCCCGATTTGTATATATATCACCGTTGCTGGGTCAAAATCCTGGAACTCCCTTTTTAACAGCATTGTTGAGTGTATACAAAGCACTGCGGCGGTTCAAGAAGGCAACTCATCACTTCCTTCTCAAGGGCAATTACCTGTGAAGACACATGCCACATCTCTTGTATGAATATTTGAAAAAACTGTGCCAACCAGATGGACAACTGACTGAGTGGATTGGTGTTGCTTGAAAAACGAGAAGCTAGAAGTGGACAAGAGATTACCTCAGACTTTCTAGAAATATTCCAAACTACAGAAAATATTTCACAAAATCCATCACAACTATTAAGATAGGAACATACGTAAGGAAGGGTCGCAAAGCTCACTGCTTATTCTTATTACTATATTCCTGCACTCTCTCCATGCTTTTTGATTCTCCTCATATCTAGGAATCTATCGTAGAGTCACGCAGTCATATAGCACAGAAGCAGGCCATTCAGCCCACCATGTCCATGCTGACCAGTGGGCACCCACCTATATGAATTCCATCTTCCGGCACTTTGGCAATAACCTCTATGGCTAGGTGATTCAAGTGCGTGCCTCATCACCTCTTAAATGCTGCCACCCTCTCTGGCAGTGTATTCTGGGTACTCCCAACTCTTGGGGTGTAAAAGGTTCTCTTCAGATCACTTCGACATCTCTTGCCACTTACCCTGAAACTTGGTTCTCCAGTTTAATCTACCTCTGATATGGGCAAATGTTTCCAGCAGTTTACCCTATCTGTACCCACATAACTTTATAATACTCCGGCATGCCCCCTCTTAGCCTCCTCCACTGCTGGGAGAACAGACCCAGCTTCTCCTCACACTGGAATGCACCATCCGAGGGAGCATCCTGACGGATCTCCTCTGTACCCTCTCTCGATAACTAATTTGAATGAACTCAGAGACTGAGCCTCCACAGCCCTATGTGACTGAGAATTCCAAGAACTAAGAGTGAAGAAATGTAGTGTCATCTCAGTCCTAACAAATTCTATTACCACTAATTCTGAAACTATAACCCCACATTTTGGCTTCAGCAAAGGGAATCATCTTGCAAGAGCCTAGCTTGCAAGATGTATGAATTTTGTGAGCTTCTATGAGATCTCCTTTCATTCTTCTATATGCTAGAAATGATCATTTGTCATAAGGGAACCCCACCATCCCAGGGATGAATCGGCAGACTCTCTATGGCAAAAAATATTCTTTCTTAGTTAAGGAAATCAAACGGTGCACAATAGTCTAGGTGCGACAAACCAAGGTCCTAAACAATTGCAAAAAGAAAGCTTTTTTACCTCTGTATTCAAGTTCTCTCATAATAGAGGCTAACATACCATTTGCCCCACTAACTGACAGTTGCTTCAACATGTTGGCCTTCAGTGAATTGTACACAAGAAAACAAAGGTCCCTTTGAACGTCAACACTCTGCAGTCACTCAACACTAAAAATATACTCGACATTGCATGTGCAACAGTCTCCAGCCAGATACTACACGTTTCTGTATCATCAGAGCTTGCTCTGAGCTGCAAAGTTTCAAAGCGACCTCACATTTTAAAACAATGTGCTAAAAATGACCAACTCCACTTTCATCTTGCTTGTTGTTTCGATCACTTCCACACTTCCAGTACAAAGGATTTCCACATGAACAAGATTTGTCTCATCTCTGAATATTTGTTCTTTGCAAGTTGAGTGTTCTTAGTACCGCTATCATAACACCATAACACCTAGGAGCAGAAGTAGGCCATTCAGCCCATCAAGACTGCTCGGTCATTCCATCATAGCTGATTTATTATCCCTCTCAACCCCATTCTCCTGCCTTCTCTCTGTAACCCTCGATACCCTTACTAATTAAGAACCTGCCAAACTCCACTTTAAATATAGAAAATGACTTGGCCTCCACAACTGCCTGTGCCAATTAATTCTGTAGATTCACTACCCTCTGGCTAAAGAAATCTCTCATCATCTCTGTTCTAAATAGACTTTCCTTTATTCTGAGGCTGTTCCCTCTAGTTCTAGACTCCCACACTATCGGAAAAAAATGCTCTCTACAGCCGCTCTATCTCAGCCTTTCAATATTCAATAAGTTTCAATGAGATCTATTTTTGTTCTTCTAAGCCTCAGTGAGTACAGGACCAGAGCCTTCAAACATTCCTCATATGTTAACTCTTTCATTGTCAGAATCCGTCTCATGAACCTGCTTTGGACTTTCTACAATGCCAGCACATCTTTTCTTAGCTAAGGGGTGCAAAACTGCTCACAGTACTGCGATTGCAGTCTGATAAATGCCTTATAAAGCCTTAGCATCACATCCTTGCTTGTATATTCTAGTCCTCTTGAAATGAAAGCTAAGATTGCATTTGCCTTCCTTACCACTGACTCAACCTGCAAGTTAACATTTAGGGAATCTGGCACAAGGACTCCCAAGTCCCTTTGCACCTCTGATTTCTGAAGTTTCTCTCTGTTTAGAAAATAGTCTGTGCCTTTATTCTTTCTGCCTAACTGCATGACCATACACTTCCCTACACTATATTCCACCTGTCACTTCTTTGCCCATTCTCCTAATATGTCTAACTCCTTCTCCAGACTCCTTGCTTCCACAACACTACCTGCCCCTCCACCTATCTTTGTATCATCTGTAAACTTGGCCACAAAGCCATCAGTTCTGTCATCCAAATCATTAACATATAATATGAGAAGAAGTGGTCCCAACGCTGACCCCTGTGGAACACCATAGTCACCAGCCGCCAACCATAGAAGGCCCCTTTATTCCCACGGTTTGCCTCCTGTCAGACAGCCAATCTTCTATCCATGCTTGTATTTTTCCTGTAATACCATGAGGTCTTATCTTGTTAAGTAGCCTCATGTGTAGCACCTTGTTAAAGGCCTTTTGAAAATCTAAATAAACGACATCCACTAACTCCCTTTTGTCTATCCTGCTTGTTATTTCCTCAAAGAATTTCAGCAGGTTTATTTGTCAGACAGACTTCCCCTCAAGGAAACCATGTTGACTATGGCCTATTTTATACTGTGCCTCCAAGTACCCTGAAACCTCATCCTTAATAGTGGACTCCAACATCATCCCAGCCACTGAAGTCAGGCTAACTGACCTACAATTTCCTTTTTTCTGCCTCTCTCCCCTTAAAGAGTGGAGTGACATTTACAATTTTCCAGTCCTCCAGATTGTTTCCAGTATCATGTGATTCTTGAAAGATCATTACTAATTCCTCCATAATCTCTTCAGCTACCTCTTTCAGAAACCTGGGGTGTAGTCCATCTGGTCCACGTGAGCTGTCTGCCATCAGACCTTTCAGCTTCCCAAGGACCTTCTACTTAGTAATAGCAATGACACTCACTTCTGGCCTCTGATGCTCTCGAAACCCTGGCATACTGCTAGTGTCTTCCACATCGAAGACTGTCGCAAGACACTTGTTATGTTCATCCGCCAATTAATGTAGCCACATAGGTAGTTATTAAATGCCTCGCAAATCCAAAGAACCTAAATCCATCAAAGTGTCTCATTAAGTTCCATTCTATAAAATCCTGAGGCACTAAACTGCTCCCTTCATTGAGTTTCAATGAAAATCCATTTACCATTTAGTTAAGTTATATTGCATTTATGAACCAAGTCTAACACATCAGTATAAAGTCATGATCCAAGCATAATATGATCTGGTTTAAATGTTTAGCTGCACCAACAAGAGTCAATTTGAGCCAAATTTGAACAAGAGACAGCTGCGGGGTTTTGAAATCTAATCATTTTTGTCTCCAATGTATGTTTTTATGAAGTGTTGTGTGTTCTCAGAATTGAATGAGTTGCTGAATGAACGAGTTTATTGGACGAAGCCTTTTTTCTGCAGTTCTTGACTCCAAGTCCTGGACCGGCTTCATGCCAAAGTAACTGCGCAAACAGGACACAAACCAGCTGCTGCACTAACTCTCCATAAGATCCATCAGACCACTGGAATTTTCCATCTGATCACAGCTATTCCCAAATTGAGCCACCGACTACTGCTTGCACGGTTTATCAAAAAATGTAGGAACATGATTGAGGAAATGGAATTTCCCCCTGTGGGTCAGTCAGTAAATACTCGATGCTGAGATGTACACACCAGGACGGCCCTGTGTTTGATCCGAGTCTGTGATGATACTGTTGCTAAGTATAGCAATTTCTCAAAACAACACAAGCACCATCTGGGACCTTTGTCCTCGAAATCATATGTAGTTTCAGAGGAGAGTTCTGAGTGAGAATTCATACCCTCTGAGAGATTATATTCGAGCCAGTAAATCAGCCTGATATGCAGCTTCAGAGAATACTGTGGGACCAGAGAACTGGACAATGAGGTTTCAGATTTCCACATGGAGATCTATTCCTTCCCTATGGATGAACTCCTAACTTTGTCACCTTTTATAGTCAACTATTCCAATGCTCTCTAGTTTGGGCAACAAGTTTAAGTTAGACTCAGAGCCTATTCAAAATAATTCAAATTTAAATTCCCCTTCATCATTTTCTATTAATAACAAGGTATTGTGTTCCCCACAAGTGTGATCCCCTCCAGTTCTGAAGCCCCTCAAACTTGAGGTCCAACCACTATCTCTCCTCCCTCAGGCCTATTCCAGCCTCAACAAGGTTCAAAGTTCAAAAGTTCAAATTAAGTTTATTATCAAAGTATGTATACCACATACAATATATACATCAACAGACCCCTTTGAATTTTTTGACCGAATCTCTGGTCTAATATATCCTTGTATCGTTAATGTTTGTTTGATACATTATTGCAAAGATCTTGAAACATTTCTAATTTGATAAAGATTCCATCTGAAAGCAAGTTGTTATTGATTGCGATGGGCTAATTAGATATTTGCATTAATGAGTAAGTGTACAGCTGTACCCAGTAAAGTGGCCACTGAGTGGATATCACGCAAGGGTCCTAGCACCAATCCCAGCAGCCCACCACTGGTCACACATTTCCAGTCATCAAAATATCCTTTCAGCAGCACCCTCTGCCTCCTGCTATCATGACAATCTTGGATCTAGTTAGCCAGTTCACCTTGGATCCAACGTGACTTAACCTTCTGGACCAGTATGTGGTACCTTGTCAAATGCTGGTAAAGTCCAAATAGACAGCATCTACCATCCTGCCTACTTTGATCGTCTTAGCGGCCTCCTTAAAAAACTCAATCAAATAAGTGAGGCAGGCCATCCCCAACACAAAGTCACGCTGACTATCCCTGATCAGTGCCTGCCGTTCTGAATGTATATAAATCCTGTCCTTAGGATGGTGGTGAATATTGGTAGCTTGAGTTGAGATGTTTGATTTTGTTGTGTTCGCCACGCTTGTCAATTAGCTTCTAGACATTTCATCGGCAGTCGAGGTGACATCCTCAGTGCACAGTTGTTGGTGTTTCTAAATCTCTTACTCCTTATGTTAAACCTATGTTCTCCAGTTTTATACACTCCTCTTATGAGGCAAGCTGCTTACTATCTGCTCAATCCTTACCTCTAGTCCAATTCACCCTCCTCTGCTCCACGGAAAACAAACTCAACCTATCCAGTTTCTCCACATAGCTTGAATACGCCATCGCAGGAACATAATTGGGGACATAGCCTCAAGATTCAGGATGAGGAGGAACTGCTTTTCCCAGAGACTGGTGAATCTGTGGAATTCTCTGCCTAATGAAGCAGTGGAGGCTACCTCAGTAAGTATATTTAAGACAAGGTTGGATACATTTTTGCATAGTAGGGGAATTAAAGGTTATGGGGAAAAGTCAGGTAGGTGGAGATGAATCCATGGCCAGATCAGCCATGATCTTATTGAATGGCAGAGCAGGTTTGACGGGCCAGATGGCCTACTCCTGCTCCTACTTCTTATGTTCTTATGTTCTTATGTATCTCCTCTGCACCCTTTCTATGTAACCACATCTAGATATTCCACATATTTATCTAGCTACATCTCTAAGATTAGATCCTCTACTGCCCCTTCTCCAGTCAGACATCTCAAAAGGCTCTCTTAATCATTTAAATTTTCCACCTCCCTGAAGCTTCTCATATTAAGGCAATCCCAATTAAGCCGGGAAAAGTAAAATCCCTTTTACCATCACACCTGTCACACCTCTTTATGCAGCAGATTTCTGGCATATGCATGCACACTTGGAAGATTTGGAAGACCAGGTTTGTCAGCCTATTCAGGGACTTAGCTGGACTCCATGTACGATCCAGTTACAAAGCCTCATCTTGCAGGAATTGTAGGGATTCACCCGCCTGATCCAAGCTTCAGTCAGGTCTGTTGCAGGATCCAAAATTTTTTTTATTTCATTTGGGATTCTTGCCTGCAGATCAGGAAGACTTCTGTCATTTTGCTTTGGTTTAATGAACAATCATTTATAACTACTTTCATATCTTTATATTATAGGCATCTGTTAGTCTTGTGAGACCATAGATTTGTGCCTTGGAAG
Source organism: Mobula hypostoma (assembly GCF_963921235.1). Classification (NCBI taxonomy): domain Eukaryota; kingdom Metazoa; phylum Chordata; class Chondrichthyes; order Myliobatiformes; family Myliobatidae; genus Mobula; species Mobula hypostoma. Next base: position 18,642,222 of record NC_086129.1, on the reverse strand, counting down.
GTTTCCAGGGCGCAGGCCTGGGCAAGGTTGTATGGAAGACCGGCAGTTGCCCATGCTGCAAGTCTCCCCTCTCCACGCCACCAATGTTGTCCAGGGGAAGGGTATTAGGACCCATACAGCTTGGCACCAGTGTCATCGCAGAGCAATGTGTGGTTAAGTGCCTTGCTCAAGGACACAACACACTGCCTCAGCTGAGGCTCGAACTAGCGACCTTCAGATCACGAGACGAACGCCTTAACCACTTGGCCACGCGCCAACACATCTTTATATTAGCTTTTTCATGTTTTAAATGTTTTTGTCTGAATTACATCAGACTTAATGGTTTGTTTAAATACAGTGCCTATAAAAAGTACTCACCCCCCCAGCCCCTGGAATTTTTCATGTTTTATTGTTTTACAATGTTGAACCACAGTGGATTTAATTTGGCTTTTTTGACACTAATCAACCAAGAAAGAGTCTTGTATCAAAGTGAAAACAGATCTCTGCAAAGTGATCTAGATTAATTACAAATATAAAACACAAAATAATTGGTTGCATAAGTATTCACCTCCTTCAAGTCAGTATTTAGTAGATGCACCTTTGGCAACAAAGTTAATGTCCTGGAGTGGCCAAGTCAGAGTCCAGACCTCAATCCAATTGAGAATTTGTGGTTGGACTTGAAAAGAGCTGTTCACTCACGATCCCCATGCAATCTGATGGGGCCTGAGCAGTTTTGTAAAGAAGAATAAGGAAAAATTGCAGTGTCCAGAAGTGCAAAGCTGATGGAAACCTATCCACATAGACTCAAGGCTGTCATTGCTGTAATAACTTGATAGTCTGGGTTGAGAATTGGCTTGACCACAGGTCTTCTATAGAAGGTAGTGGTGGAAGGGTGTGACTAGCATTATTCCACAGGGATTGGTGCTTGAGCTTCTGTTGCTTGTTGTATATAAATTATCAGAGGCATAGATAGGGTAGACAGTCAGAATTTTTCCCCAGGGAAGAAATGTCAGTTACTAGAGAACATGCATAGAAAGTTAGAGGGGGGAAATTAAAGATGTGCAGGGCAAGTTTTTTTTACACAGAACAGTAGGTGCCTAGAATTAGCTGCCAGAGGTAGTGGTAGCGGCTGATACATTTGGGACATTTAAGAAGCTCATAGATAGACATATGAATGTGCAGAGAATGGAGGGATATGAATCATGTGTAGGCAGCAAAACTTAGTTTAATTTGGCATGGAGCTTGGCACAGGCAGGCTCCTGTACTGTATTATGTATTCCATGTTTAAATATTGTGTGCTGCTTGCCTTCTGTCCATGTGGGATTTGCATATTATTACAACTCATATCTGGTTGCCATTAGATTTGAGATTGCATAGGCTAGTTAGTTCTGCCCTTCATATGTGGCCCAGTATATGCAGCCGTGTGTCCAGGGGCTAAATGCTATTTCCAGTAGGATCTAACTCATCATATTTCACTTTATCGATAGTGAAAAAATGTATGCCCACTTCATATGTGAAAATGTTCCCAATTTGAACCAATGTCCATGCCTAAGTAACCACTACTTATTTTTCTTATCTTCAGTTTAAATGAAATTCTCCTCATTTTAAAATGAAAATGGCATATAATAAGCAAATAAACCCTTCAGTATCTGCCTGTATGTTAATATAAATGATAATTGTTAACACACATAAATGCAATGAGTGAACAGCCAAGTGATAGCACTAATGAAGTTAGGTAGTATCAGAAGGTCATAGGTTCAAGTTTGAGTTGGTCTCAAAATCTAGACTGAAGGGAGCATGGATGGAGTACTGCACCATTGGAGCTGCCATTTTAGCCCAAAGCTCTGCCTGTGCTTATAGCTGAGTGGGAGGTCCCGAGACACTGTATAAAGACGAGTTCAGGAGTTCTCCCTGGTAACCTGGCTAATTTTGTCTTAATCAGCCTTGCTAAAGCAGCTCTGCTCATTACCGTGTTGCTTCGTGGTGGTCTTTGCTGCCTTTAATTTGGCTCCAGTATTTCCTGTATTATAGCAGCGACCACACAAACATTGATGTGGTGCTCATAATGTAAGAAGATGTCATAGTAATGACTGTACAGAAATCTACCTCCCTCACGTTTGTATCTCTCATGTCCAGAGCACATACAGGGCTAAATCTCTGGCCCAGCAGAGAAACAATGGTAGTCAGTCGGTTGCCTGTGTTTGAAATGAAACTCCAAAGGTCCCGGAGTCCATGTTCAAAACTCCCAGGTCTATTTTCCGTCGACAGCAAACAACTGAATAAAAATAAAACACTGGCCTTTAGAAAGCTCAGTGGCTGAATGTTTCCTGTTAAAGGAGCTTTGGCTTGAGACTTTCCTTTGCCACCTATTACTGGATGATTGAGTTCAGAATACACACATCTCAAATGGCCAAATCCCATTGCGAATCAGAATCAGGTTTATCACTGACATATGTCGTGGAATTTGGAACAGAATTGAATGAATATCATAGAAACGTAGAAGCATAGAAAATAGGTGCAGGAGTAGGCCATTCGGCCCTTCGAGCCTGCACCGCCATTTATTATGATCATGGCTGATCATCCAACTCAGAACCCGCCCCAGCCTTCCCTCCATACCCCCTGATCCCCGTAGCCACAAGGGCCATATCTAACTCCCTCTTAAATATAGCCAATGAACTGGCCTCAACTGTTTCCTGTGGCAGAGAATTCCACAGATTCACCACTCTCTGTGTGAAGAAGTTTTTCCTAATCTCGGTCCTAAAAGGCTTCCCCTTTATCCTCAAACTGTGACCCCTCGTTCTGGACTTCCCCAACATCGGGAACAATCTTCCTGC